>NC_138299.1:66247500-66750000 GCF_965601325.2 Salmo salar
TGGATCTCTAATCAGCCTTTAGCAGTATGTGGATCTTGAGAGGCAAGCGGTGTGCCAATATGGCCTGCCCAGATAAAACTGTAATTTACTCCAAACATCCAGCTGCCCATTTAAGACTACAAAGGGGCCTGGAGCAGCCTCTGCCGTAAGATCTTACAGCAGTGGAGGGAACTTTAAAAAAGATGTGGCCTGTCTGTACACCGGCTGGTGCTGTGCCAGACAGAGGGTTAGACTTGTCTCTTGTCTCCCTGTGTTTTGTAAGGCACGTCTTGTACCTCCCATTCCCCTTCCAACCTATTACAGATCCTGTGAAACAAGAATTATCTTTTGATATTTACTCCTAGCTAATGCAGAAATTAAGGCAAATCTGACCATCCACAACAATGACAGTTTGTTTTAGCATTTGAATGGCCTGATCTACCTTTTTGATAGCTAAATCAAAGGGAGTCTAGTTAACTAGATATCAGCTTTGACAGTGTCCCAAAAAATATGTTTGAATGTGAGGACTGGTTACAGTTCACAAGCTGTCACTGTCACTCCCGGCAGACGTCTTTTACATTATCATCCATATCTAACAACGTAACACTCAATGATTTAGCTTAATTGTTATTCATTATGTGAGACTTAATAAATTCAAAAGAAAATAAGTCCGTCCAAAGAAATCAGTCCATCACAGAGAAGCTCATGCTTGAAGCAAGCAGGGAGAGAGGTTAGTAGTACAGTGGTTCCCAAACCTGGGGTCAGAGACCCAGGTGGGGTCCCCTAAAATTTAAATAGGGTCCCCTGAGAGAATCTTTAATCTTGTCAAACACATTAATAACTTGTTTCTCTTTAAATGGGTATAGAATACAGCATTTTAGAGTAAACTAAGGGCCTTTTACACTGTTATAATTCACTTTCATGTTATTATATGTTGGGACAGCCTGTGGGACCTAAAGGTTTGTGAAATATAAAGACAATTTAATATTATTAGCATGTACACTGAGCAAAAATATAAATGCAGCAATGTCAAAGATTTTACTGAGTTACAGTTCATATAAGGAAATAAGTCAACATCAGTGCTGACTTACCACTCCTGTATGTAGTAAATAAGTAGTGAAACACATACTATTCATCACTAAATTCTACTCAATAATAAGTTAGTTGGTGTATTTCATGAGGTTGTGGCTGCCATCTGGTGGTGACTAGAAACAATTGATGGCCCTTGAAAATATTAGTGCTTGAAAAAGTACTTGCAAGTCCTTAAATTTGTCTTGCCACTGTCTGTATGAACCCTGGGAATATATTCCGTGGTTCATCAGACAACATTGAGTTTACCTCATCAGTCCACATGCTTCATTAATAAGTGCATCGATGACGTCGTCCCCACAGTGACCGTATGTACATATCCCAACCAGAAACCATGGATTACAGGCAACATAGACACTGAGCTAAAGGCTATGCTTCCATTCTTGCTTCGAGGCAAGCAACACCGAACCATGCATGAGAGCGCCAGCTGTTCAAGATGACTGTGTGATCTTGTCCTCCATATCTGACGTAAGACCTTAACATTCACAAGACGGATTACCAGGATGCATACTCCGAACGTCCACTGACCACGTGGCAAGTGTCTTCACTGACATTTTTAACCTCTCCCTGACCCAGTTTGTAATACCTACATGTTTCAAGCAGACCACCATAGTCCCTGTGCCCAGGAATGCCAAGGTAACCTGTCTAAATGACTATCGCCCCGTGGCACTCAAAGCTTTTCATGGCTACAGATGTGAAAGGCTGGTCATGGCTCACATCAACACCATCATCGCAGACACCCTGGACACACTTCAATTCACATACTGCCCCAACAGATCCATAGATGACGCAATCTCTATTGCACTACACACTGACCTCTCCCACCTGGACAAGAGGAAAACCTATGTGAGAACGCTGTTCTTTGACTATTGCGCCGTGTTAAACACCATAGAGCCCTCCAAGCTCAACACTAAGCTCAGGACCCTGGGACTGAACACCTCCCTTTGCAACTGGATCCTGGACTTCCTGACCGGCTGCCCCCAGGTGGTGATAGTAGGCAACAACACAACCGCCACGGAGACCCTCCAACATGGGTGGCTGTCAGGGGTGCGTGCTTAGTCCCTTCCTGTACTCCCTGTTCACCCATGACTGTGTGGCCGTGTACAACAACAACATCTTAAAGTTTGCTGACGACTTAACGGTGGTTGGCCTGTTCACCAACAACGATGTGTCAGCCTATAGGGAGGAGGTCACTGACCTGGCAGTGTGGTGCCAGGACAACAACCTCTCCCTCAACGTCAATAAGACAAAGGAGCTGATCGTGGACTATAGGAAACGGAGGGCCATGCACGCCCCCATCCAATTCAAGGGGGCTGTTGTGGAGCAGATTGAGAGCTCCAAGTTCCTCTGTGTCCACATAACTAAGGAATTATCATGGTCCACACACACCAACACAGTCATGAAAAAGGCATAACAATGCCTCATCCCCCTCAGGAGGCTGAAAAGATCCGGCATGGGCCCTCAGGCTATATACAGTAGCGAGGCTACTGTATATAGGCTGTCTTTTTACTGTTATATTTCTTTACTTACCTATTGTTCACCTAATTACTTTTTTGCATTATTGGTTAGAGCCTCTAAGTAAGCATTTCACTGTATGATCTACACCTGTTGTATTCGGCGTAGGTGATAAATACACTTTGATTTGATCCTCAAAAAGTTAGAGCTGCACCATTGAGAGCATCTTGACTGGCTGCATCACCTCTTGGTATGGCAACTGCTTAGCATCAGACCACAAGGCGCTACAGAGTTTAGTACATACGGCCCATTACATGACTAGGCCAGAGTTCCCTGCCATCCAAGACCTTTATATTACTCAATGTCAGAGGAAGGCCCTAAAAATTGTTCGACTCCAGTCACCTAAGTCATAGACTGTTCTCTCTGCTACCGCATGGCAAGTGGTACCGATGCACCAAGTCTGGAACCAACAGGACCCTGAACAGCTTCTACCCCCCCCCCCCCCCGCCCCCCCCAAGCCATAAGACTGCTAAATAGTTAGTTTGGGTAGCTTATGGGTAACTATTTAACTATCCGCAAGGACCCTTTTTACACTAACTCTGTTGACTGTTTTATCTATCCTGCTGCATAGTCACTTTATCCATACATATATGTACATATCTACCTCAATGACCTTGTACCCCTGCACATCAATTTGGTACTGGTACCCCATGTGTATAGCCAAGTTATCGTTACTCGTTGTGTATTCATTCCTTGTTATTATTTTCCTATTTCTTTTTTCTCTACATTGTCGGGAAGGGCCCATAAGTAAGCATTTCACTGTTAATCTACACTTGTATATCAAATTTGATTTGATAGCATCCACAGATGTTTTTCCATGATTCAGCAGGACGTGCTAACAGATGGCCACTCCCGGGTCCCATGTTTTGACACAGAGGGCCTAAGGAGAAGTACATATCCTCTGAGGTAGATGGGTGAGATGTCCCCCTCACGTGGCCAGGGTGCTTAATTTACTGGACTAGGGCAGTGTTTCCCAACCCTGGTCCTCGAGTATCCTCAAAAGTACACATTTTTATTGTAACCCTGGACAAGCACATCCGATTCAACTTGTCAAACCCTTAATGAGTTGAATGAGTTGTTTGTCAAGGGCTACAATGAAACTGACATGTTGGGGGTACTCGACGACCAGGGTTGGGGAACACTGGACTAGGGTGCTTACTGTACTATAGGGCCGTAGGCTTCTAATTGTGAAACTCTTGTGACTGGACCAAAGGCATTTTTGAAAGAAAAAACACTTTATTACAACATCAGCTGCGTCCTGGCTAACGGGTCTTCTGCCGAGTGAGGGATCTTCCAGACAGACCATCAACATTCAAATCCCGCTATTTAGATTTAGCTTCTTATTCTCTTAAAAGCCCATCCTCCCACTTTCCATCTATCCAAGTAAAGGAAATCAAATGTCAAAGCATGACAAAAACTGGACAAGTTTTTGTGAAACCTACAGGTGCGTATAACCTCATCTACAGCTGTAGTTACTTATCACTGTTTGAAGATTTACCGACCTGTGAGTCTACTGTCTTCATGAGGTGTATAGTCGTTAGTCTTTGGAGGTCTCTGGTATTTGTCTGCTCTGCTATGTCTGTCAGTAATGAACAGAGATAAGCCATGGCCGCAGGGTGTCAAAGGATTGAGTCATGCTGTCAATCAAATCTCAATGATTTTTACCTTTTGATTTTGTCTTTGACACTAACCATAGTGGTTTTCATATGTTGTCAGGAGATAAAATGTTGTGAGTTGACGGTTTGTCAAAAGTTTAGAAGACGCAGTTAGTAGGATGAGGATGCATTTTGTGGACTAAAACCAACACAAATGCACTCACTACAAACACACACTCGGACTACAAACATATGTACAGTATAGGCCTAGGCATGCACAGTGTCTTGGCCTATACAGTGCCATCACTCAGCCAGGCGTCTGTGCTCTGTCATCCCTGCCTCAGCAGCCGCCACAGTAGCATCGGTGACCTCTGCACTTCAAGTGGTCATGCTTTATGTTTAGTCTCAAACAGAAGCATATGCCAGTCAGATTGAATCATAACAGATAGCAGTGATCCCATGCAGGCCAATTTTGTTTTTGTATGAAAAAATCCCATGCCGTATTTTTGCCTGACCAACTGTAAACCTGAAGGCAATAAATAGCCCAAAGCTGTCCCTGGAATTTTGAAGCAACAGATGTGTGAGCTGTTGCTTTGGCCCAAAAGCAGCACCCTAATCAACAGCCAGTGGAATCGCGTCGCGCTAAATGCAAAACCTCATAAATGCTATAACTTCAATTTCTCAAACATATGACTATTTTACACCGTTTTATAGATACACCTCTCCTGACTCGAACCACGTTGTCCGATTTCAAAAAGGCTTTACAGCAAAAGCAAAACATTAGATTATGTCAGCAGAGTACCCAGCCAGAAATAATCACACAGCCATTTTCAAAGCAACTAGCATGCATCACAAATACCCAAAACACAGCTAAATGCAGCACTAACCTTTGACAACCTTCATCAGATGACACTCCTAGGACATCATGTTACACAACACATGCATTTTTTGTTCGATAAAGTTCATATTTATATATAAAAACAGCATTTTACATCGGCGCATGACGTTCAGAAAATCTTTTCCCTCAAATGCTTCCGATGATCAGCGCTACAATTTACAAAATTACTATTCGAAAACATTGTTAAAATTTAATATTGTCATTCAAAGACTTATAGATTAACATGTCTTGAATGCCATCTCTTTGCCAGATTTAAAAATAACTTTACTGGGTAATCACACTTTGCAATAAACGACGTGGTATGCCCAGAAGAAAAGTCTAGGCTATACATGTTGGAGCCATCTTGGAACGATCAACCATCAAAAATACTATTGTAAATAATCCCTTACCTTTGATTATCTTTATCAGAAGGCACTTCTAGGAATCCCAGGTCCATAACAAATGTAGTTTTGTTCAAAAAAGTTAATAATTTATGTCCCAATAGTGTTAGCGCGCTCCGAAGGCTAGTGAAAATGTACCGTGTGCGTCTGACTTGTCGTCAGGAATGAGCGAAAAAAATATATTTAAGTTCGTTCAAACATGTCAAACGTTGTATAACATAAATCTTTAGGGGATTTTTCAACCAGGGCTTCAATAATATTCCATTGGGATGGTTGCATTGTTTTTCAAAACGTTTCGAAAAGGGAGAGTAGCCATGGGCGCCGACGTCACAATGGTAATGGCCCATCCCCTGTGACCAATATCAACAGCCTCTCTTTGGGTCAGTTACTACCATAGAAGACTCAAACCACTTTGTAAAGACTGGGGACATCTAGTGGAAGCCATAGGAAGTGCTAAATGATTCACAAGCCCCTGTGTGTTTCAATGGCAAATGTTTGAAGTGATATCCACACATCAGATTTCAGTTTCCTGTTAGGATTTGTCTCAGGGTTTTGACTGCCATATGAGTTCTGTTATACTCAGACACCATTCAAACAGTTTTGAAAGTTTAGGGTGTTTTCTATCCAAATCAAACAATTATATGCATATTCTAGTTACTGGGCAGGAGTAGTAACCAGATTAAATCGGGTACGTTTTTTTATCCGGCCGTGCAAATACTGCCCCCTATCCCTAACAGGTTAAAAACAATTTTGATTTAGTACCCTAATGGTTCTCGTGTCGTTTTATAGGAAGGGAAATTGCTATCACGACCGTTTTCGGCTTGACGTCGGAAACCGAGGCAAGACAGTCGAGGGCGCAGGTGTCACGGTGTTGAATTGTCTGATTATTGCTGTTCCGTGTGAAAATACTGTTACGTGTCCACTTAACATGCGTAACCTCATGTAAATGCAATCGATAGCAATTGGATACAATTAACCTTTGACCATTGCCAACTGAAATTGAGAATTAATGTAACCTCTGTGAGAACCTTGCCTTAAACTCTGAGCGGAATGCTTACCATTTTGTCAGAGTTGAAGTGTGTTGTGGTCTGACATGAATAGTGCTGGTCTATTAGGGGAGCAAAAGTTCTGTCTGACATATATTACACCATGTCTGTTAGATAAGCTCATTGCTACAGGCTTTCTGTAATGTGACATTCATGATATAATAATGAAAACATGACAATTTAGTAATGTTACAGCAAAGCCAGATTCGTTTTTTTTATTTTTTATTTTCATATCTCACTTTCCAAGGACACATACACCAAGTCCAGTGGGTGCCTTTTTACATTGTGGGTGGGTGTGTGTGTGATTGTGAATGCAGAGTGCAACTACCTAAAGTGTTGTGGACTGTGACTGTAGGGTAATTGTACATTAGTGTGGGTGTCCCTTCATGTCCCTCAGTGTGTGCGTTCATGTGCGCACTTACTCACTGTCCTCTGTTTTGGCCATCGAAAGGTTCATGTTTAATAGTGTTAGCATAGGCCCAAGTGGTTTACCAAGTAACGTGTGAACAAAGTACAATGGTAGCACTGTGTGTGTGTATACAGTTGAAGTCGGAAGTTTACATACACCTTAGCCAAATACATTTAAACTCAGTTTTTCACAATTCCTGACATTTAATCCTAGTCAAAATTCCTTGCCTTAGGTCAGTTAGGATCACCACTTTATTTTAAGAATGTGAAATGTCAGAATCATAGTAGAGAGAATTATTTATTTCAGCTTTTATTTCTTTCATCACATTCCCAGTGGGTCAGTTTACATACACTCAATTAGTATTTGGTAGCATTGCCTTTAAATTGTTTAACCTCTATGGGCTAGGTGGGACGCTAGCGTGCCACCCGTGGTGCACTCCATCAACAGCAGGTGCATTTCAAGAGCGGCAAATTTGAATCCAAATAAATGTCAAAATTCAAATTTTTCAAACATACAACTATTTTACACCCTTTGAAAGATAAACATCTCCTTAATCTAACCACGTTTTACGATTTCAAAAACGTTTTACGGCGAAAGCATAAATTTAGAGTATGTTAGGACAGTACATTTACAAGAGTTGTGTGTAATATTTTGTCAATTCAAAGACAGGGTCACCAAAACCATTAAACCAGCTAAAATGATGCACTAACCTTTTACAATCTCCATCAGATGACACTCCTAGGACATTATGTTAGACAATGCATGCATTTTTAGTTCTATCAAGTTCATATTTATATCCAAAAACAGCGTTTTACTATGGCATTGATGTTGAGGAAATCGTTTCCCTCCAATAACCGGCAGTCAAGTCAGCGTCACAAATTAAATAATTAAAATTAGAAAACATTGGTAAAATATTATATTGTCATTTAAAGAATTATAGATTTACATCTCTTGAACGCAATCAACTTGCCAGATTTAAAAATAACCTTACTGGGAAATCACACTTTGCAATAATCTGAGCACTGCGCCCAGAAAAATACGCGTTGCGATACAGACTAGACGTCATGTTGGGGAGATCTAAAATACTATGTAAATAATCCATTACCTTTGATTCTCTTCATCAGATGTCACTTCCAGGTATCACAGGTCCATAACGAATGTAGTTTTGTTCAAAAAAGCTCATCATTTATGTCCAAAAATCTCCGTCTTGTTAGCACATGATCTAAGCCAGCCGGACTTCTCGTCATGAACGAGGGGAAAAAATATATTTACGTTCGTTCAAACATGTCAAACGTTGTATAGCATAAATCATTAGGGCCTTTTTTAACCAGAACATGAATAATATTCAAGGTGGACGAATGCATACTCTTTTATAACGTATTGGAACGAGGGTACCCAACATGAACTCGCGCGCCAGGTGTCTAATGGGACATCATCGTTCCATGGCTCTTGTTCGGTCAGATCTCCCTCCAGAAGACTCAAAACACTTTGTAAAGGCTGGTGACATCTAGTGGAAGCAATAGGAAGTGCCAAAATATTCCTCAGCCCCTGTGTTTTTCAATGGGATAGGTTTAAAGGCAATACAACACATCAGGTATCCACTTCCTGTCAGAAAATGTCTCAGGGTTTTGCCTGCCAAATGAGTTCTGTTATACTCACAGACACCATTCAAACAGTTTTAGAAAATTTAGGGTGTTTTCTATCCATATGTAATAAGTATATGCATATTCTAGTTACTGGGTAGGAGTGGTAACCAGATTAAATCGGGTATGTTTTTTTATCCAGCCGTGTCAATACTGCCCCCTAGCCCTAACAGGTTAACTTGGGTCAACCATTTCGGGTAGCCTTCCACATGCTTCCCACAATAAGTTGGGTGAATTTTGGCCCATTCCCCCTGACAGAGCTGGTGTAACTGAGTCAGGTTTGTAGGCCTCCTTGCTCACACATGCTTTTTCAGTTCTGCCCACAAATTGTCTATAGGATTGAGGTCAGGGCTTTGTGATGGCCACTCCAATACCTTGACTTTGTTGTCCTCAAGCCCTTTTGCCACAACTTTGGAAGTATGCTTGGGTCATTATCCATTTGGAAGACCCATTTGCGACCAAGCTTTAACTTCCTGACTGATGTCATGAGATGTTGCTTCAATATATCCACATACTTTTCTGTTCTCATGATGCCATCTATTTTCTGAAGTGCACCAGTCCCTCCTGCAGCAAAGCACCCCCGCAACATGATGCTGCCAACACCATGCTTCACGGTTGGGATGGTGGTGTTCGGCTTGCAAGGCTCCCCCTTTTTCCTCCAAACATATTGATGGTCAATATGGCCAAACAGTTCTATTTTTGTTTCATCAGACCAGAGGACATTTCTC
The DNA here is from genome assembly GCF_965601325.2 of Salmo salar. Lineage (NCBI taxonomy): Eukaryota > Metazoa > Chordata > Actinopteri > Salmoniformes > Salmonidae > Salmo > Salmo salar. The sequence goes on from NC_138299.1 coordinate 66,256,783, forward strand.
CAAAAAGTACGATCATTGTCCCCACGTGCAGTTGCAAACCGTAGTCTGTCTTTTGTATGGCGGTTTTGGAGCAGTGGCTTCTTCCTTGCTGAGCGGCCTTTCAGGTTATGCGGTGTACCTGTGGATGTATTTCAAGGCCTACCTTAAAAGTTCTTCTTTGCTTGACATCATGGGAAAATCAAAAGAAATCAGCCAAGACCTCAGAAAATAATTGTAGACCTCCACAAGACTGGTTCATCCTTGGGAGCAATTTCCAAATGCCTGAAGGTACTACGTTCATCTGTACACACAATAGTACGCAAGTATAAACACCATGGGACCACGCAGCCGTCATACCGCCCAGGAAGGAGACGTGTTCTGTCTCCTAGAGATGAACGTACTCTGGTGCATAAAGTGCAAATCAATCCCAGAACAACAGCAAAGGACCTTGTGAAGATGCTGGAGGAAACAGGTACAAAGGTATATATGTCCACAGTAAAATGATTCCTATATTGACATAACCTGAAAGGCCGCTCAGCAAGGAAGAAGTCACTGCTCCAAAACCGCCATAAAAAAGCCAGACTACGGTTTGCAACTGCACATGGGGACAAAGATCGTAGTCAAGGTATTGGAGCAGCCATCACAAAGCCCTGACCTCATTCTTGTAGAAAATGTGTGGGCAGAACTGAAAAAGCGTGTGAGAGCAAGGAGGCCTACAAACCTGACTCCGTTACACCAGCTCTGTCAGGAGGAATGGGCCAAAATTCACCCAAATTATTGTGGGAAGCTTGTGGAAGGCTACCCGGAACATTTGACCCAAGTTAAACAATTTAAAGGCAGCGCTACCAAATACTAATTGAGTATATGTAAACGTCTGACCCACTGGGAATGTGATGAAAGAAATAAAAGCTGAAATAAATCATTCTCTCTACTCTGATTCTGACATTTCACATTCTTAAAATAAAATGGTGATCCTAACTAACGTAAGACAGGGAATTTTGACTAGGATTAAATGTCAGGAATTGTGAAAAACTGAGTTTAAATGTATTTGGCTAAGGTGTATGTAAACTTCTGACTTCAACTGTGTGTGTATATGTATGTTTATTTATTTATTTATTCAACCTCACTTACTCCCATAATCGTGGTTACACTTTCCTCGCAGAAAGTGAGTCAAGGAAAAGTCATGTTTGAGGTAATTCACTCCTGGGATGGGCCTCTGATCATTATTTGACATTGGTTAACCTGGGGAGAGAGGTCATTTGGAAGTGTGGGTTTCACACAGAAATGGACAGACCTAGAGGACTGTGTGTTTGTGTTTGTGTGTGTGTGTGTGTGTGTGTGTGTCAGCCACTAAAACAGTGGAGGTTGAAAGTGGGTGTGTAATATAAAGATGGTTTGTGGCCTCATACTGTATTGTAGCTGTAATTTTTTTTTTTAAAAGGTCTTGTTCAAGGGAATAGTTCTAATTCATGTTTTATCACAGACATGACAGAAGATGTACGTATTTTCCCCATTTATTACAGTAAAACACACTGACTGTACCATCAGTGGGCTACTGGCAAATGCATCCGATGACATTTACACCTGCAAATAGAACTTGATTTCTATGGTATATCAGACTGTCAATTTAAAAAGTTCAACATGCAACATAATATCCCTTTTGGTTTTGTGGACAGAGTAGGATATCACTTTTTCTTCCCACATGTCTAAAAACCTTTAAATCAGGGAGTAACCTTTTCCCTCCCTCCTTCCCTCTCGCACTGACAGTAAGGCCAGATTGTCATTTAATAAAAAGGCATTCCATTTAGCTGATTTTCCACCAAGGAATTATGTTTGGGAATGGTTCCCAAATGCATGCGTCTATTTATAATTGCACCAAGTATGTTTTTAAGGAGGTTGGTTGTTCTACACCTACATTAAAACCATGTGTATCCTACTATTCTTACTGTGCCGCATGTACTGTATATCTGAGGTCGTATTTTCACAATCATTATGCACTTTATGAGCCTCTGTTTCCCGTACTGTAATACGAAGGTAATTAAAAACATGCCATTGTGATGGAAAGCCTTAATAGGATTAAAGAGCCTATCGGCTTGTTGGTTTTTATAGCCGTTAGTGGTCCAGCCAACCAATGGCTAGCAAGCGAGCAGTCAATCAAATGGGCCCGATGCCGTTACTTGCACCTCCAGATGAAGAGCTATAAAACCTTTTTTTATTGACATCAAAGACATCAAATAAAAGTTGGCTGAAGCAACAAGGATGATCTGTTTATCTCTGACTGAGAACATAAGATGTTTTGTCTTCTGGAAGAGGTGTATCTGAGGTGTACAGCCATGAAATATTGCTTGAAGGGGAATAGGCTCTTTTGTCTGGAATGATATTGCACAAAATGTCCGTGTTCTATCTCCGGGGGAGTGAAATAATAATTTTGCTGCAACAGCTTGCCTACCCAAACAAGGTGGCTTTTCTTTTTCCTCTCTGTGGTTGGTGTTGGAAGCCAAGTTTAAAAAAAAAATTTTTACTTCTGTGAAAGAACCGGTCTTGACATGCGACCGTTCATTATTATTTGTGTCTCACATAATTCTCTCCCTTTCCTACCTGGCGTGCCACCAACCCTAAATGGAAACATCCAAATCTTTTGACGGTGTCTGACGTGTTATCTCACCAAGCTGTGCCATCCCCATTTATTCATCTCATATTTGTGGTTGACAGCACTGTATTTCGTGCCAGATGTACAACCGGTATCACAGTGGATCAAATCGAGTTGGATCTTGGATCAGACACTTACACACACTGTCTTTCTGTTGTCGACGACTCCCTTGGTCAGCAATGTTGTCCAGACAACGCAGTCAGCACTCGGGAAAACTCCCTGCTATTGCTCCCTGTAATAGTGATCTGGGGGCATCTGACCAACACTGGCAGAAACCACTGTGTTACAGATGTATAGTCTACCCATCCTTGTTAAATCATACTAACGTGGCAAGATGTAAGATTTGTGAGATGGTTCTGCACAGTCTCCCTTTGCCTGACTCTTGATTAGAGAATGGAAATGCTATCCTGTGCCATTAAAATCCAATTGTTCATCTGGAAAAGCTTACTTTCTTCTTATTTCTCAAAGTTGCCTGTTTTAAAGCCGATCTCCCTGATACATCTGTATGTGACATCACAACACTGTTTCTTAGCAGATTGGTTCAGCTCGCTATTATTGTCGTGGTGGGTGGTCAGGTGGGAGGCAGGCAGTGAATTTTGGGCCGGTAGGCTGGCAGACAGACAAATTATTGACAGTGTATTCTCCTTGAGGTGACAGGCCCTGATGGAGAGAGGGAGTGTAGAGGGGCAGCGTGAGGGTTGTGATTTAAGACCCCTTGGCCGCAGGTCCCGGGGGAGACCGGCTCGTTGTGGGTAGCTCGTTAAGTCCTTCCAGGAGTTTATGGAGACAAGATGCTGAATCATAGTGTATTGTAGCTGTAATTTAAAAAAAAGGAACCGCTGACAGCGGTGTAAATGATAGTGTCAGAGAGGTGCTTCTTTTGGGAAGCTTTCAGATGTTTTTTTTCTGCTGTGGTTGTAAAAGTCACTCAAATATTTTGCCCCTATAGGGAAGGACACGTGCTTCTTGAAGCAACACTTGATCTTTTATCAAACGGTAGTGTTCAGGCAATTATATACTTCACTAAATAAATTAAGCTTAGTAGATATTGTGATGTTCAGTGTTTAGGCAGGGGCAGTGGACTGATGCTTTACTATGCCGAATGGCAAACTGGAACAATTATTTTGGCCCACTCAAATGCAGTATGACAGCCCCAATCATAAGTGACCCTGCTTTAGTGTTTGCCCCTCTGACCATTCAATGTTTTAATGGTTTTTCTATTAACAAAAGTAGATTATTTGTCAGACAGAGACTATAGTGAGAATGACATTGCAAGCAGACCTTACATGTTCCATGCTTCTTCCCTAGTTTCATACTTGCGCTCTTACTAGCCGAAACCAACTTCTTGTGAGTAAAAACTTAGTGTGTGGTGATTCCTTTGAGGATTATTTCATTGATCCACATCAACTCTCTGAAACAGTGCTGCGCTGGCAGAACATAAAACCATGAAGTCCACATTTCAATACAGAGGTCTCATAACCATTTATTAAGTTATACTTTTATTACTCCACTTTATTACTTTTAAAATATTATCAGAGGCTCTGACGATCAATATTTAATAAAGAAGCAATTTTAGCTGGTAACTCATAGCCTCTGTCGAATAAATTATTCTTTATCAGTTCGGTGTTCGCATATTTAGCCTGGAAGAACAGTCTGTGCATTCTTCCTCTTTCCTCAGAGATATTATTATTTACTTCTATCATCATTACTTTTTTCTGTGTTTACATTGTATTATATTGGAGGTTGTGGGGCTTCCATCCCATTTGCATTTCCCAAAAATGGATACAAGGTTTATTGTTTTAAGTATGGCATTTCATTATTCCAATACATTGCCATCCAAAAACAGTTTATTTTTTTCTTAGCCTTGTGCATTAGTAGGTTTCTGCCATGTTCTGAAATGGCCAACATCTTTAATAAAACCACAATTACAACCCCAGCAGGGATGAAGTTGACCATTCCTTTTCATCTTTACACAATCTTTCATCTTGTCTCAAACAACTCTTCTACCAATGTAAATATAATATACAGTGCCTTGCGAAAGTATTCGGCCCCCTTGAACTTTTCGACCTTTTGCCACATTTCAGGCTTCAAACATAAAGATATAAAACTGTACTTTTTTGTGAAGAATCAACAACAAGTGGGACACAATCATGAAGTGGATGAAATTAATTTTTTTAACAAATAAAAAACTTAAAAATTGGGCGTGCAAAATTATTCAGCCCCCTTAAGTTAATACTTTGTAGCGCCACCTTTTGCTGCGATTACAGCTGTAAGTTGCTTGGGGTATGTCTCTATCAGTTTTGCACATCGAGAGACTGAAATTTTTGCCCATCCTCCTTGCAAAACAGCTCGAGCTCAGTGAGGTTGGATGGAGAGCGTTTGTGAACAGCAGTTTTCAGTTCTTTCCACAGATTCTCGATTGGATTCAGGTCTGGACTTTGACTTGGCCATTCTAACACTTGGATATGTTTATTTGTGAACCATTCCATTGTAGATTTTGCTTTATGTTTTGGATCATTGTCTTGTTGGAAGACAAATCTCCATCCCAGTCTCATGTCTTTTGCAGACTCCATCAGGTTTTCTTCCAGAATGGTCCTGTATTTGGCTCCATCCATCTTCCCATCAATTTTAACCATCTTCCCTGCCCCTGCTGAAGAAAAGCAGGCCCAAACCATGATGCTGCCACCACCATGTTTGACAGTGGGGATGGTGTGTTCAGGGTGATGAGCTGTGTTGCTTTTATGCCAAACATAACGTTTTGCATTGTTGCCAAAAAGTTTGATTTTGGTTTCATCTGACCAGAGCACTTTCTTCCACATGTTTGGTGTGTCTCCCAGGTGGCTAGTGGCAAACTTTAAACGACACTTTTTATGGATATCTTTAAGAAATGGCTTTCTTCTTGCCACTCTTCCATAAAGGCCAGATTTGTGCTGTATACGACTGATTGTTGTCCTATGGACAGAGTCTCCCACCTCAGCTGTAGATCTCTGCAGTTCATCCAGAGTGATCTTGGGCCTCTTGGCTGCATCTCTGATCAGTCTTCTCCTTGTATGAGCTGAAAGTTTAGAGGGACGGCCGGGTCTTCGTAGATTTGCAGTGGTCTGATACTCCTTCCATTTCAATATTATCGCTTGCACAGTGCTCCTTGGGATGTTTAAAGCTTGGGAAATGTTTTTGTATCCAAATCCGGCTTTAAACTTCTCCACAACAGTATCTCGGACCTGCCTGGTGTGTTCCTTGTTCTTCATGATGCTCTCTGCGCTTTAAACGGACCTCTGAGACTATCACAGAGCAGGTGCATTTATACGGAGACTTGATTACACACAGGTGGATTCTATTTATCATCATTAGTCATTTAGGTCAACATTGGATCATTCAGAGATCCTCACTGAACTTCTGGAGAGAGTTTGCTGCACTGAAAGTAAAGGGGCTGAATGATTTTGCACGGCCAATTTTTCCGTTTTTTATTTGTTAAAAAAGTTTGAAATATCCAATAAATTTCGTTCCACTTCATAATTGTGTCCCACTTGTTGTTGATTCTTCACAAAAAATTACAGTTTTATATCTTTATGTTTGAAGCCTGAAATGTGGCTAAAGGTCGAAAAGTTCAAGGGGGCCGAATACTTTCGCAAGGCACTGTAAAAGTAACATTTCCCAAATATTTTTCCAAGGAGTCCAAGATTCCCAGCATGAGAAGATAATCCCCGTCACAGGAGAGGGAGTGATCCATAGTCCGGACTTCCCACTCACCTACCCCAGGAGTACCGTGTTGGTCTGGAGACTAGTGGCCTCCAATGACAACATGAGAATCCAGTTATCCTTCGACGAGAGGTTTGGCTTGGAAGACCCAGAGGATGGAATATGCAAGTAAGATCATAAGCATAAACACATATGAAATATGCATATAACATATTGTAAATACAACTAAGACTTATATTACAAATGCAACATATAGACAACATAGCTACACTGTATATACAAAAGGATGTGGACACCTCTTAAAATTAGTGGATTTGGCTATTTCGGCCACACCCGTTGCTGACAGGTGTATAAAATGGAGCACACAGCCGTGCAATCTACGTAGACAAACATTGACAGTAGAATGGCCTTAAGGGCTTTGACTTTCAGTGTGGCACCGTCATAGGATGCCACCTTTCCAGCAAGTCAGTTCGTCAAATCTCTGCCCTGCTTGAGCTGCCCTCGTCAACTGTAAGTGCTGTTATTGTGAAGTAGAAACGAGTGTTCTGCCCTCACAATGTGTGTAAGTATAAAGCTTGGCAGACAGCTTATAACTCCCAATAAAGACCCCGGAGGCAGGAGTACCATTTTTAACCTCTATGGGCTAGGTGGGACGCTAGCGTGCCACCCGTGGTGCACTCCATCAACAGCAGGTGCATTTCAAGAGCGGCAAATTTGAATCCAAATAAATGTCAAAATTCAAATTTTTCAAACATACAACTATTTTACACCCTTTGAAAGATAAACATCTCCTTAATCTAACCACGTTTTACGATTTCAAAAAGGTTTTACGGCGAAAGCATAAATTTAGAGTATGTTAGGACAGTACATTTACAAGAGTTGTGTGTAATGTTTTGTCAATTGAAAGACAGGGTCACCAAAACCATAAAACCAGCTAAAATGATGCACTAACCTTTTACAATCTCCATCAGATGACACTCCTAGGACATTATGTTAGACAATGCATGCATTTTTAGTTCTATCAAGTTCATATTTATATCCAAAAACAGCGTTTTACTATGGCATTGATGTTGAGGAAATCGTTTCCCTCCAATAACCGGCAGTCAAGTCAGCGTCACAAATTAAATAATTAAAATTAGAAAACATTGGTAAAATATTATATTGTCATTTAAAGAATTATAGATTTACATCTCTTGAACGCAATCAACTTGCCAGATTTAAAAATAACCTTACTGGGAAATCACACTTTGCAATAATCTGAGCACTGCGCCCAGAAAAATACGCGTTGCGATACAGACTAGACGTCATGTTGGGGAGATCTAAAATCTAAAATACTATGTAAATAATCCATTACCTTTGATTCTCTTCATCAGATGTCACTTCCAGGTATCACAGGTCCATAACGAATGTAGTTTTGTTCAAAAAAGCTCATCATTTATGTCCAAAAATCTCCGTCTTGTTAGCACATGATCTAAGCCAGCCGGACTTCTTGTCATGAACGAGGGGAAAAAATATATTTCCGTTCGTTCAAACATGTCAAACGTTGTATAGCATAAATCATTAGGGCCTTTTTTAACCAGAACATGAATAATATTCAAGGTGGACGAATGCATACTCTTTTATAACGTATTGGAACGAGGGTACCCAACATGAACTCGCGAGCCAGGTGTCTAATGGGCCATCATCGTTCCATGGCTCTTGTTCGGTCAGATCTCCCTCCAGAAGACTCAAAACACTTTGTAAAGGCTGGTGACATCTAGTGGAAGAAATAGGAAGTGCCAAAATATTCCTCAGCCCCTGTGTTTTTCAATGGGATAGGTTTAAAGGTAATACAACACATCAGGTATCCACTTCCTGTCAGAAAATGTCTCAGGGTTTTGCCTGCCAAATGAGTTCTGTTATACTCACAGACACCATTCAAACAGTTTTAGAAAATTTAGGGTGTTTTCTATCCATATGTAATAAGTATATGCATATTCTAGTTACTGGGTAGGAGTGGTAACCAGATTAAATCGGGTATGTTTTTTTATCCAGCCGTGTCAATACTGCCCCCTAGCCCTAACAGGTTAATCTTTACTGAGATGATTTTTGCAAAACTAAAGTACAGAATAAAGAAAATATTATTACAAAATGATCTGTACACATTCGTACATAAATGCGTACACAAAGAATAGACTCCTGCATGAACCATCACGAGCTAACAATACAATAGGCCTAGCTAGTCAACATGACATTGCAGAAAGGATGACAATTTACCTGACTGGACAAGTGCCACAAAATGACTAAAACAACAATACACATATTATTTATTACATGTAACATAATTACAACGGTATCATCTTGTAACATGGAGATAACTCGGCACTCACATTTGCCAGATACACACCAATGTAAAGTAAAGGAAGCTAAGTTGCATGTCAAAAAGATAGCTAACAAGCTAACACGCTAACACCCAATGTATTCTCCTATGGCGATTAGTTAGCACACATTATCTTAGCATCATCGCGACCCTAAAGGCTAGAATAAACATTTAAAAATGTTAATCTTCTAGAAAGCACAGCTTGGATTAAGAAAAGCATGTTCTAATGACTCAAAAACCAAAGGTGCCTACTTAAAGACGTATCTTTATCCAAGGCCTAGTAGGTAAGGAAGATGAAGCTTATCTGTATGTTTCCGTTGGAATGAGCTCTGAACACGAAGTTAGCTGATTTAAAGCTACAGTACCCACATTTGCCACTAGATGGCAGAGTAACGCAATAGAGCACTATAATACTATGTATAGATGGACATATAGTTATCAGAACAGTCCCCGCTTAGTTTAAATACAATAGGCCTAGACAATCTGGACCCTCTCTTTCTAAAATGATCTGCCGAAATTGTTGCAACCCCTATTACTAGCCTGTTCAACCTCTTTCGTATCGTCAGATTCCCATGGATTGGAAAGCTGCCGCGGTCATACCCATCTTCAAAGGGGGAGACACTCTAGTCCCAAACTGCTACAGACCTATATCCATCCTACGCTGCCTTTCTAAGGTCTTCGAAAGCCAAGTTCACAAACAGATTACCGACCATTTCGAATCCTACCGTACCTTCTCCGCTATGAAATCTGGTTTCAGAGCTGGTCATGGATGCACCTCAGCCACGCTCAAGGTCCTAAACGATATCATAACCGCCATCGATAAGAGACATTACTGTGTAGCCGTATTCATCTACCTGGCTAAGGCTTTCGACTCTGTCAATCACAACATTTTTATTTGCAGACGCAACAGCCTTGGTTTCTCAAATGATTGCCTCGCCTGGTTCACCAACTACTTCTCTGATAGAGTTCAGTGTGTCCAATCAGAGGGCCTGCTGTCCGGACCCCTGGCAGTCTCTATGGGGGTGCCACAGTGTTCATTTCTCGGGCCGACTCTCTTCTCTGTATATATCAATGATGTCGCTCTTGCTGCTGGTGATTCTTTGATCCACTTCTACGCAGACGACACCATTCTGTATACCTCTGGCCCTTCTTTGGACACTGTTTACTAACCTCCAGACGAACTTCAATGCCATACACCTCTCCTTCTGTGGCCTCCATCTGCTCTTAAATGCAAGTAAAACTAAATGCATGCTCTTCAACCGATCGCTGGCCGCACCCGCCCAGCATCACTACTCTGGACGGTTCTGACTTAGAATATGTGGAAAACTACAAATACCTAGGTGTCAGGTTAGACTGTAAACTCTCCTTCCAGACTCACATTAAACGTCTCCAATCCAAAATTAAGTCTAGAATCGGCTTCCTATTTCGCAACAAAGCATCCTTCACTCATGCTGCCAAACATACCCCTGTAAAACTGACCATCCTACCGATCCTTGACTTCGGCGACGTAATTTACAAAATAGCCTCCAACACGCTACTCAACAAATTGAATGCAGTATTATCACAGTGCCATCCGTTTTGTCACCAAAGCCCCAAATACAACCCACCACTGCGACCTGTACTCTCTTGTTGGCTTGCCCTCGCATCATACTCGTCGCCAAACCCACTGGCTCCAGGTCATCTACAACTCTTTGCTAGGTAAAGCCCCGCCTTATCTCAGCTCACTGGTGAACATAGCAGCACCCACTCGTAGCACGCGCTCCAGCAGGTATGTCACTGGTCAACCCCAAAGCCAATTCTTCCTTTGGCCGCCTCTCCTTTCCAGTTCTCTGCTGTCAATGACTGGAATGAACTGCAAAAATCACTAAAGCTGGAGACTCTTATCTCCCTCACAAGCTTTAAGCACCAGCTGTCAGAGCAGATCACTGTACCTGTACATAGCCCATCCAAATACCTCATCCCCATACTGTATATTATTTATTTATCTTGCTCCTTTGCACCCCAGTATCTCTACTTGCACATTCATCTTCTGCACATTCTACCATTCCAGTGTTTAATTGCTATATTGTAATTACTTCGCCACCATGGCCTATTTATTGCCTTACCGCCCTTATCTTACCTCATTTTCACATGCTGTATATAGACTTTTTCTACTGTATTATTGATTGTATGCTTGGTTATTCCATGTGTAACTCTGTTGTTGTCTGTGTCGAACTGCTTTGCTTTATCTTGGCCAGGTCGCAGTTGCAAATGAGAACTTGTTCTCAACTAAGCCTACCTGGTTAAATAAAGGTGAAATAAAAAATAACTTTTATATCACTTTTTTGAGGAGTAGGATGACTTCGGAGACAGGTCTGAAGTACACCTTAAGGGTGCCCTGTCTCATGGCTTTGACTTCAACCTTTCAAACTTAGTTGTCAAACCTGGGCACAGTTTTGACGATGAATCTTGCAGGTTAGATTTGCTAACTTGCTTTTTTCTGTGTGACTGGAGTGTCACCAGGTATTCTTGTCTCCATCTCCAAAATGTGTCTGTGAGACTGTGAACTTGTTTCCATTGCTTGCTGTAGAAATCTTTGAGTTCGAAGTCGCCTGGGGGTTCTGTTGTTATTTTATTCTTCTGTGTCAGAAGCATTGCAGGTGTCAGGACTGCTGGCATGTCCAGATCTGTAGACACTGGAACTAAGGGTTGAGCGTTCATGATGGCCATGACTTCAGCCATTAGTGTGGTGAGAACTGTGTGCTCCAAGAGCATGTCATCCAAAATGCGGTGAGCGACTCCCAACGTCCTCTCCCGAGCTACTCCCATATGTGACACATGAGGAGGATAGAAGGTCCCTGTGCATCCTTGATCTTGAATGTAAGTACTCATCAGAGTCCTCTGTGCTGATCGTCAGTTCTTTGCAGGTTCCAATGTAGTTTGCCAGGACCTGAGTGGAGTTGCTTTGCAGGTCCTCGGATAGAGAAGAATCTTCTCAAAGCGTTGTTGAAGCTGGGGGTAGACAGACTCAATCAACTTGATGTGTATCGCTCTTGTACTCATGCAGGAGAACATGATAGCCTAGGGTTTACTCTCTGTGCTGCTTCCTCTGGTCCGGTGAGAGGTTAAGTTCCAGGGTCCGAAGATATCCAGTCCAACATGAGTGAATGGTGAAGCTGAGGTAAGTCTGTCTGCAGGTTAGTCTGACATCTTTTGGTCTTCCGGTTTTCCTCCGAGTTTCCTGCAGGTCACACACTTATAGACCACACTGGATACCAATGTTTTACTTCCAACGATCCACAATCCAGATGACTGGACTACGCCCTGGCGTGCAACTTGCTCATGGTAGTATCTTACCAACAGAGTGGCGATGTGGTGGTTCTTGGGGATGATGAGGGGGTGTTTCTCTTCCCACGTCATAACTGCTGATGTGCGGCCTACGATTCCCATCAACCTGTCTTCATCAATGATGGGGTTCCCCATCGTGACTTTGTCCCTTGATGTCAACCGTTGAGGTGTGCTACAGCTGATTTGGCCATAGTGTATGCATCTGAGAACACAGTTCTCTCTGCTGCGTGAAAGACAAGGAGACAGGTACATGGGGGCTTTGCATGGTGAGCTGTTTGTGTTCCATCAATGAGTCTTTCCACAGCCTTACATGTTCAGTATAGAATTCTCTCCATTAGAGCATTGCCTTGCATCGTTATAGGTGCTACGAACCCTAGGGGGTTATACAGGCTGTTGACCGTGGACAGGACACCTCTTCTTGTGAATGGCTACTTTTCTCTGGATACTTGTCCTCTGTTGGAGGTGACACCAGGGTGAACAGAAAGGTAGGGGAACTACCCAGCTGTTCAACTCGTCCATGAAGACTTCCCTGTCCATGATTTCGGGGGAAGATGTGATCTTCGACTGATGGAGCAGACTTGTCATTGTTGTGTTCCTTCAAACACTTCCAAGGTCGTCCGTATCTCTGGTTGGGATGGTGACCTCCATCCAGCTCTGTGGTCACTTGGCGCAGTGTTGTGTTAAACAGTCTCTCCTTGATCTGGATGCTGTTAGCGCAAGGGCTAAGGAATGATGTGCGTCCATTCTGTAGCATGTTTGTTTTGTAAAAGCTCACTTTCGCTAGCTTGTGAGCTCTGTCCAGACATGCATAACTCCCCGATGATGACCAAGCCTAGGTCTAGACATTGTGCGTTGTGCGGCCCATTCTACCGATCTCTGATTTTGTGCATTCTCAGTAGATCTCTTACAGCAATCCTTCTCCTGCTTGGGTCTGGGAAGAGTACTGGAATCTTGTCTGGGACTGGCTTCAGATGAGGGTGATGACATTTAACTTCAGCTGAGGGGGATCTCTGATCTGGCATCGTGTCCAATTCTATGTGAGTGGTGAGAGTGAGCTGTGTCTTGCCGTCCATTGACTCGACGATGTAGTTGATTGCGCTCCTCTCAGATGTCTCCACAACTGCTGAACATGTGTATGGAGCGGAATCGCCTTCGAACAGCAAAGAAGTCGAAGAACTTGGTTCTTGCTAAAGACTTGTTACTTTGTTGGTCTAAGACGGCGTACGTTCTGAATGCCTTTCTCTGCGGCCTTCGGGATACACTTTGTTTTAGCATATCTTGGAGGATGATCTAGAGCTGAATGCATCTCCACAGATCTCAGTGCACTTTGAGGTTACTGCAAGTGTTGCACTCCCCTCTTGCTTTCCGCCATGATTTTCCTTGGTAGCGGAGTTTTCTGTTCTCCATGAGGCTGGCCCCGGATTCAGCGTGGATGGATGCCTATCATTGTCACATTCTTTGCACAGCACCACTTTCCCACCATCTTTTGCGAGATGACTGGTTGAAGCACAGTATCTGTAACGTGATTGTCCTTGAGACTAGACTTAAGCTTATCTAGTATCTTGCTCCTGAAACTGCAGCATTTTCTCAGCGGATGATGATTGCTGTGCAACAACACTGTCTGGGTCCTCAACTTTCTTCCCTGAGCGTCTGGTTGGCTTCAGACTCAGATGAGACTTCTGTCTTCCTTACGGACACTGGTGTTCTGTGTTTTGTTGCGCTTCGAAGGTGGTTTCTCAGTCTTTCAAGAGCTATAGCCTCGTGTTCAAGAAGGTGAACCATAGCAGTCTTCAAGTCTCTGCCATACAATTGTGTGCCCTGCTGTTGCGTTGTGTACGTACACCTATCTTATTCTCTTGGCCTGCTCAGATGACTCAGCCATTTGGAGAGTAGGTCCAGCTCTTCTATGGTTGTCAGATTTAAGTCCTGGGTGCTGCTAAGGAAGGATGATTTCCAGGCCCAATAGTTTTCTGGGTGGTCGTCAAACTTCAGAAGGCCAGAACTCACCATTTCACAGCATATCAGGTACTTGGTTACATCTGTAGCTCCTGAAGTATTGGCTGAGTACTGTCTGGGTGAATCCTCTCTGGAGGCAGCCGACTATGGCTGGTGAGACGGCAGGTGGGCTTGGTTGGACCCTCTCTTGTTATGTGGTTGTTCTCCTACACTGATAATCTCTCCTCTGTAGTGTGTAATGGTGTTCTGAAGTGGAGAGATTGTCGGCATTATGCTGGTTTCCTGTAGGACTGACTGGTAGATCCCTGCTTGACTTTTCACATTGGAAGTCTGTTTCTGTATTGTAGCATCTAGCTGTATCAATGCTGACCACTGCTAACTTGACCTTCGATGGTTTCAATGGCTTTGTGTCACAAGGCCATTGAGCAGTGTCAACACAATCTCACACTCAATTCATGCAAATATGTACAAAAAGTAGTTCAGCAGATTTCGTGTGTCTAGTGAACAATGGATACGCAACAATGGGCTAACGTATAGAATTAGTCTCTACAGGTGTGATCAAGCCATACATCAACGTTTCCTGAAGCTGAATGGAAAGTGCTATTCCCTGACCAGTTATTCAGAAGAGAACCCTCTGTCTAATTTACAAAAGTTAACTTACCAGTTAACAAAGTTAACAAACACATTTTACACATTTACAAACTACCTGTTTATTATTACAACCATGGTGTTCTTTTGTTAATGAAGCTTATATCAAATAACCTGACAATGATCCACATATGGGTAAACAAATGATGTAAGTAGATTTTTCTGGATAACACACTATCCTTTTTTTAGGATGCAAACAAGTAACATGAATCACTATTGATCCATTCTGTTCTGATCTAATGAGATGATGTAGGATTTTCTACGGCCTAGAATCGAGGATTTGCCCAGTCATGAAGGACGAAGCTAGGCCACTCTTTGTTGTCATTGGCAAAGACTGAACTCAACTATGTCAGACTCTCCTATACCACTTTACCCAACATGTTATATCCCAGAGGTTGTAAATAAACCCTTTTAAGGTGATATAACTTGTATCGTTATTATAGGGCTGTGGAACCCATAGCCGAATGGCTTCAGACTAAGCATTTCTTATTGGAAGTTGCTGCTGACATTGAACATAGCTTAGGGTATTTAATTAATTTCAGACTCTCATATAACACTATTCTTAACATCTTATACCCATAGGTTGTAAATCACCTTTTTTTAAGCTGATATAACTTGTATCCTTATAGGGCTGTGAAACCCATAGCCGAATTGCTTCAGACTGAGCATTTCTCACCATTTACACTACCTTTCAAAAGTTTGGGGTCACTTAGAAATGTCCTTGTTTTCCATGAAAACATACATGAAATTAGTTGCAAAATGAATAGGAAATATAGTCAAGACGTTGACTAGGTTATAAATAATGAATTTTAATTGAAATAATAATTGTGTTCTTCAAACTTTGCTTTCGTCAAAGAATCAAGCAATTACAGCCTTGTAGACCTTTGGCATTCTAGTTGTCAATTTGTTGAGGTAATCTGAAGAGATTTCACCCCATGCTTCCTGAAGCACCTCCCACAATTTGGATTGGCTTGATGGGCACTTCTTACCTACCATACAGTCAAGCTGCTCCCACAACAGCTCAATAGGGTTGAGATCTGGTGACTGTGCTGGCCACTCCATTAGACAGAGTACCAGCTAACTGCTTCTTCCCTTAATATTTCTTGCATAGTTTGGAGCTGTGCTTTGGGTCATTGTCCTGTTGTAGGAGGAAATTGGCTCCAATTAAGCACCGTCCACAAGGTATGGCATTGCAAAATGGAGTGATAGCCTTCCTTATTCAAGATCCCTTTTACCCTGTACAAATCTCCCACTTGACCACCACCAAAGCACCCCCAGACCATCACATTGCCACAACTGTGCTTGGTGGCATCAAGCACTCCTCCAGCATCTTTTAATTTTTTTTCTGCGTCTCACGAATGTTATTCTTTGTGATCTGAACACCTCAAACTTAGATTCGTCGGTCCATAACACTTTTTTCCAATCTTCCTCTGTCCAGTGTCTGTGTTCTTTTGCCCATCGTAATATTTTATTTTTATTGGCCAGTCTGAGATATGGCTTTTACTTTGCAACTATGCCTAGAAGGCCAGCATCCTGGAGTGACCTCATCACTGTTGACTTTGAGACGGGTGTTTTGCGGATACTATTTAATGAAGCTGCCAGTTGAGGACTTGTTTCTCAAACTAGACACTAATGTACTTGTCCTCTTGCTTAGTTGTGCACCGGGGCCTCCCATTCTTTATATTCAGGTTAGAGCCAGTTTGCGCTGTTCTGTGAAGGGAGTAGTACACAGCATTGTACGAGATCTTCAGTTTCTTGGCAATTTCTCACATAGAATAACATTTATTTCTCCGAACAAGAAGAGACTGACAAGTTTCAGAAGAAAGGTCTTTGTTTCTGGCCATTTTGAGCCTGTAATTGAACCCACAAATGCTGATGCTCCAGATACTCAACTAGTCTAAAGAAGGCCAGTTTTATTGTTTCTTTAAATCAGGCACAACAGTTTTCAGCTGTGCTAACATAATTGCAAAAGTTTTTCTAATGATCAATTAGCCTTTTTAAAATGATAGACTTTGATTAGCTAACACAACGTGGCATTGGAACATAGGCGTGATGGTTGCTGATAACGGGCCTCTGTAAACCTATTTAGGCCTACGCCTAAATATATACAGTCTGACCCAATAATATTTGATCATTAACATAAAAAAACTAGAAAACAACTATGTATAAAACTTAACTACAACAGATGATCATGCTACTGTCATGACGTTGGCCTGTGGGTAAGGTTTATGACCCCCCCCCCATAAATACCTTTCCCCCTTCCCCTCTCTTACTGACCCTACTGAAGGACTGCTGTCCTGTTAACCTGTTGGGGCTAGGGGGCAGTATTTTCACGGCTGGAAAAAAAAACGTACCCGATTTAATCTGGTTACTAATCCTACCCAGTAACTAGAATATGCATATACTTATTATATATGGATAGAAAACACCCTAAAGTTTCTAAAACTGTTTGAATGGTGTCTGTGAGTATAACAGAACTCATTTGGCAGGCAAAACCCTGAGACATTTTCTGACAGGAAGTGGATACCTGATGTGTTGAATTACCTTTAAGCCTATGCCATTGAAACACACAGGGGTTGATTCATGTTTTGGCACTTCCTATTGCTTCCACTAGATGTCACCAGCCTTTACAAAGTGTTTTGAGTCTTTTACTGTGAGATCTGACCGAACAAGAGCCATGGAACGGTGATGGCCGATTAGACTCTGGCGCGCGAGTTCAT
Source organism: Salmo salar (assembly GCF_965601325.2). Lineage (NCBI taxonomy): Eukaryota > Metazoa > Chordata > Actinopteri > Salmoniformes > Salmonidae > Salmo > Salmo salar. The sequence goes on from NC_138299.1 coordinate 66,274,121, forward strand.
GTTGGGTACCCTCGTTCCAATACGTTATAAAAGAGAATGCATTCGTCCACCTTGAATATTATTCATGTTCTGGTTAAAAAAGGCACTAATGATTTATGCTATACAATGTTTGACATGTTTGAACGAACGTAAATATATTTTTTCCCCTCGTTCATGACGAGAAGTCCGGCTGGCTTAGATCATGTGCTAACAACACGGATCTTTTTGGATATAAATGATGAGCTTTTTTGAACAAAACTACATTCGTTATGGACCTGTGATACCGGGAAGTGACATCTGATGAAGAGAATCAAAGGTAATGGATTATTTACATAGTATTTTCGATTTTAGATCTCTCCAACATGGCCGTTTGTCTGTATAGCAAAGCATATTTTTCTGGGCGCAGTCCTCAGATTATTGCAAAGTGTGATTTCCCAGTAAGGTTATTTTTAAATCTGGCAAGTTGATTGCGTTCAAGAGATGTAAATCTATAATTCTTTAAATGACAATATAATATTTTACCAATGTTTTCTAATTTTAATTATTTAATTTGTGGTGCTGACTTGACTGCCGGTTATTGGAGGGAAACGATTTCCTCAACATCAATGCCATAGTAAAACGCTGTTTTTGGATATAAATATGAACTTGATAGAACAAAAAATGCATGCATTGTCTAACATAATCATCTGATGGAGATTGTAAAAGGTTAGTGCATCATTTTAGCTGGTTTTATGGTTTTGGTGACCCTGTCTTTGAATTGACAAAACATTACACACAGCTATTGTCAATGTACTCTCCTAACATAATCTAACTTTATGCTTTCGCCGTAAAACCTTTTTGAAATCGGACAACGTGGTTAGATTAAGGAGATGTTTATCTTTCAAAGGGTGTAAGATAGTTGTATGTTTGAAAAATTTGAATTTTGACATTTATTTGGTTTCAAATTTGCCGCTCTTGAAATGCACCTGCTGTTGATAGGGTGCACCACGGGTGGCACGCTAGCGTCCCACATAGCCCCAAGAAGTTAAATATAGAGAGTCTGGGAACATCAAACAAATGTGGAAAGGTACCACATATTTTGTTAATAAAACCAGTTGGAAATATGCTTGGGAACGTAATGAGTATGTATGTCAGTTCGGTTGTCATCTGAGACATTATGACTGATGACAGGACGACATAAACTGTATCTGAGAAAGTATACACCCTCTAGTTATCAGAGTCACATGGAATTGCTATGCAATTGAAATGTTTGATATTGAAAATGTTTGTTAGGAGATGAAATGTAATTTTAGCTTCCGAATGAGAGATTTGGGTTTTCATAAGGAAAGTGCCCTGCTCGATCAGTAACCCAACCCTGTGAAGAGACAGGGGTTATAAACGATGAAACACCTCCCTCCCCCTCCCCACTATATAATCCTTTGACGAAAAGATAACCAGGTAGTTCCAGTACGGGAGGCCTGCAGCCTCTACGTTAGAAGGACACACATGTCAAGTACAGAACTAAGCCAACCTCGGCGTGAGCTCTGGTATGAACTGGTATGAACTTTGAGCTTATTCACTACAGAAGTGCTACTTCCTAGCCGTTGAGTTAGCAGCGGCCGCTGCTAACGTGGGTTAGGAAAGGACGGACGACGGATCCAGTCTAACAACCAGACGAAGATACCACCACGTATCCAATGGACCACCATTGACATTCTTCCGAAAACAGGGAGATCTGTTGGCCAACCCGGCCAGCATCTACGACCAATCTACCGAAGCGCAGCTCAGAGTAAATATTTATTGCATTTTCCTTTTCCAAATGGGCGGTAATTTAGAATGCATAAGATAATGTATTTACGATAGCATAGCTGCTGTTTCTGTGTTCCTAAATCTTCCCGCTCTTTCATTTAAGCCCAACCCCCTTTCCTTTGTGTAACTAGCTTTCATAGAGGTTCCGTCCACCATGACGTTTTCTGTATGACATCATTGTATTCTGTGTATTTGTAATTCTGTGTGATTAGTTAGGTATTTAGTAAATAAATAATTAAACCCAATTTTACAGTGCCTTCTCCACTTGTTAGCAGAGTATACTCTGCTTCCTAAGAATTTAACATTGTTCAATGATCCGAAAAGCGTCTGAACAGACATTTTTGGCGCCCCCTGTGTGGACTCTAAAACTAGGCCGCACGTTTGGGTAATTTCGATAACACATATTGGAGCCCCCGTGCGTGGAATCTAAAATAGGATGAAGCTTTTATTTTGATTCAGCATATATAAAATTGAAAAGCAGATTACATAATATACCAAGTTGATTATATACATTATGGGAATTGTAGATCGGAATTATTGGTGCGTGTGTGTTCCGGAGAATAGCCTCCGTGTTGTGCTCTGACGTAGTCAGTGGGTAGCATAAACTGTACATGTATGTATGATGGCTGATAAAGCTATCTGAGAAATAGCGCGTTTGGCCAAACGCTAAGTATTTCTGCCTCTCGCGTTTCAGACGCGTGTTGGCTTGGTCATTATTAATTTCTCGAGCAAGGACAAAGCGCCAGCCGATTGAAATTTAGGAGAGATTAGCTTGACCAGCGATAAGTATCTCTCTGTCTCTCGCGTTTCGATGCGAGTAGACCACGGTGCAGTTCGTTGTTTCCCGCGAGTTCCGGTTAAAACATCGTCAAATATCGCCGAAAAGGGTTTGAACATAATCCGTTATAAGTAAAACCTTTCCCTTGCCAAGGGAATCCTATGTTGAGCATTGTTCAGGCATAAAGTAGCATTAGCTTGCTCGAGATGCTAAGCTAACAAAATGGAAAACAGCCATTTTGTTTGTGCCACATTGTAATTCATCCGACTTGAGTTGGATTTCAGCGTGTGCCAGCAGGGACCTTCCTTCAAATAATTAGTCAGGTGACACTCAAGTCGTTACTCGTGATATCCAGACGGATATCGATGTCTTATTCAATTGAACTAATAAGTGAAATTGCCAGATTTACATTCTCAAGTTTAAATAATATCCAAATTGATGAGTTTTCTAAATGAGACATTGTAATCTTTTTTCCACATTAACCTAGATGATAAACCTCTCAGGTTAATTAAAGTTTAAATCCCATATAGCCTATACAGGTTTGATTTATCATTAAAATTGATCAATCAGTAAAATTTGGTTTTTGCAAAACCCATTCAGTAATCCAGTACTGACAGAAGTCCCGCCCCTGCGGGAATCCCATGTGGCTTCGGCCCAAGGAAGAAGTGTACCATAGTGGGAAGTGCTCCCAACATTTGATCTACTGTTTACACTTATGATATCCAATCAATGGAGATTGTATGGATTATCATCTCATTCAATTTAATAAGTTAAATTGTTGAACATACCTTAATGTTCTTGCAATCAAATGAGACACTTTTAAACTTCCCATATTAACCTGGATGAAGCAACCTCTCAGGTTAATTCAAGTTTAATACCCAGATAGCCTACCCAGGTAGGATTAATCATTGGCATTGATTAATTAATTCAATTTGCTTTTGCAAATTCATTCACGTCCAACTTCCACATTACTGGTACAGTACTGATGGTTCGTCAACATCTATAAATAGATTCAACTTGTCTTTGCAGCTTCCAATGAATTCCAAACCCAAACATTGAAAAAAAAATAGGAACATTTTTCCTCTAAATTTTTCTAATAATAATGTGCAAGCTACCAAAGGAGGTGGTCACCACTCCTCCGCTAATTAGTGAACCTCCACCCATAAAAGGATTGATCTCTGACCTCAGCAGTGATACCAACCCTAATTATGCCATTAGAAAAACAACAGCCGAAATTGCGAACGCTCTCCAAAATCAACCATCAAATACAGGCTTTGTGACTGTTCTCTCCACTTTAGCACTTATGTATCGCCATCAAAGCTTGGCATCGGTCCAATACCACAGTGCACAGCTGAAGCACGTGCAAAACATGGCTAACATGAGGGCACAGGTGGAGAGAACTGAGCAACTATTGACAAAAGCAGGAAATGAAAACATTCTGCTAGTCGAGGAACTGCGTTTGAAATCGGAACAATTAAAAGTAATTGCAAATACTTATGACGATGAACGAGCACAAACTCTCCAACAAAATCGTCATCTGCAGGAACAACTCGATTTAGCCAGAACTAAATGTGATGTAGTCCACGCCAAACTAGATAAATCTGTCGAGTTATCTACAAACAGGAACGCGCAATTTGATAACATGCAGGCAGTTTTGTTGAACGTTACTCAAGGTAACAATGTTCTACTCCAAATTCTGCAGACCAAAGACGATCAGTTGATGAACACAATGACTAAGTTGGATGACAAATCAACAGAACTTATTGAAGTCGCTGACCAAATGAATGATGAGAGAACTCAGGTGATGAGGATGGAAATATTGATTTCTAAGCAAGCAAAGGAAATCTCATCACTGAATCTCTCGCTCCGTACTCGAGACCTCTATCTGCAAACCATGACAGATAAGTTTGAGACCGAAAGGAGCAGGTGTGACACCCACGTGTCTAAAATTGGTACTCTAAACGCTCAAGTGGACTCTGCAATGCAGCAGAAGACCACCCTTAGGTACCATCTGGAGGAAGTCCAGAATGGTCACGCTCTTCAGCATGACTACCCATCCAAGCAACCGGAGTCCGGTACTCAAAGGAGTGAAGACGATAGGTTTCAGACATTGCCTCCATCATGTGTCCCTCAGTCTTCTCCTCTTGGCCATTCGGCACTGAGTAATATGGAGCCTCTTGGCCAACAAAGCCAAAGCTTGGCTTCTCCTCTTGGCCTGTCGGCCCCAATTTCTCCACAGGATGAAGCCAACCCTCTCCGCCCGCTTGGCGCGGAATACCTTGACAAACTCGTCAAGAATTTCCCCACCTTTGACCCCGTTCCAGGTCAGCCAAACGATACTGAGACGTTCCTAGCTGACATAGAGGACGCGTTGGGTGGCTACCCGAATGCTACGGGTTCTGACAGGGTTTACCTGTTGAAGCGAACGTCGAATAGACACGTGACGAGGTTCATTCGCCTACAACAGCAACACGTGCTAAATGACTATGCTAAACTTGCCACAGCTTTGAAATTAGAATTCAGTGGTTCTGCGACTCGCAAACACGATAGCTCACTGGCTAACACGGTCAAACAAGCTCGGAACGAACACCCACAAGCTTTCTATCATAGGCTTCGTTCAGCTTACTTTGGCCTACTCACGGAAACAGGAATGGAAGAGCTGTTACCATTCAAACAAATGTTTCTGTCGAACATGTATCCCACCTTCATTACCTACTTGGGCCCTGCAGCCCACGTTGGCTTGCCTATCTTACATCTCAGAGAGCTTGCAAGCACAGATTTTGAGGCATCAAAAGTTCACAACGCTAAGAGCCCTGACCACTCGGTTTTGAAGTTTAACCAGGAGCACTCACTCCAGTTAGAGGGTGCATTATCAGGTATTGGAGCGTCGAGAGATGACGCACAACAACAGTTTCTACCACGAAACCATGATTCCAATAACCTCCGCGGTCGAAATAACTGTAAAGTACGTCGCCTTCAAAATGACTACCGCTACAATCGACCCGTTCGCTACGTTCCTGCACCCAACCCACAAAAAGTGTCAGAGCACAAGGGTAACAAAGGGTTGAAGGACGATCAAAACGTAGACCAATGTTCTCCAGAAGTCCCACTACGGGAAGAACTTAAGCGAGAACAATTTGAGAAAAGGGTAAAAGAGAAGTCACAAGGACTAGACGGGGAATTACCGGACACCAGGTCCGCAGGAATTAACACCCATAGCAAGGACGTTAAAGTTCAAATTTCTCCCGCTCTCATTCAAGACCCTATCCAGGGCCCGCTTGATCAAGAAACAAGCCCCCGGGCTCTGTCTATAGACTCTGATACAAAAGTTGCGAAGAAAAAGGTCAAACGCTTCGTTAAAGCCAAGCTCACTCAAAATCGGAAAAGTCAATCTGCTTCCATCTTGAACAGACATGGCACATCACGTCGTTGCGAACGACCACTCCACTTTGTGGGGAATATGTCCACTAACCACGAATCTAAACGGCCATACCTGGAAACAGTCCTGGAGGACTGCTGAGCTTGTCATGCGCTAATTGATTCGGGTGCGACAATATCACTCATCTCTCAAACATTGTTTGATGATCTAAAAAGGGCTTTGAAGCCAACTAAACGTTGGTTAAAAGTGGAACGATGCGACAGTACACTTCGAGGGGTCACTCAGACTACCTCGCCTCTCACATTGAGAGTCATGCTGAAACTACACTTCCAGGACGTATCGCTCGTTCACCCTGTGTATGTTACCAGCCTCGAAACTGTAACCCTGCTACTTGGAGCAGACTTGATGGATCGATTACTCCCATTGATGGATTGGAAAACCAACCAGGTATGGTCACAGGCCACAGTGCCTTCTCCACTGACCACACTGTCTTCCCCTAACGCTAGCTGCAATGCAGTCATTCACGAGGGGTATCTGTCGAAAGCACCCCTTTGGGAAAAGACGTTTAGAAACCTCTTGGTGCAGAATCCGATCCAAGGAGATATTACGATATCTCGACACATTCCATCAGCCAATCTGATTGACCATTCTTTTCATGATTTCGAGCCAGCTGTCTCTGTGAATGAGCAACTTCCCTCCTCCTTGCAGTTGTGCAATACGGTAGTTGAGATGAACTTCTCTTGCTCTTCGGACACTTCCGCAAGCACTGCGGCCGTCTCAGCAAGAAAAACATTGATGCGCAGAGTACACTCTGCTTCCGATGATAAACCTTCTGCTTTGTTGGGGACTGTCACCCCTTACAATGACACTAATGGCGTCAGTCCAGCAACTGACCCGATGACTCCCACTGGTGAAACACTTTGCGATATCACAGACCGATATCCTCGTCTCAGTTTGCAGGTACTGAAGAGGTTGCCACACGCGGACGCGCTGGTGACTGACAGACCTCGACAGCCACTGAGGGTGTTGAAGCACAAACACCAGGAGATTTGGTTGAAAGGTTACAGCCATTCTCATAATAACGCGGCCACTGACAACTCGTACATAGGGTCCGACCTTTTCGTTTGCGCCTCGGACACCAACACCACCCGCTGGTGGGGGGGTCCCGAGACACAAAGGGGGGGAATAGTAGCCCAGACCCATGATGAGCCTCATCGAGGCCGGTGGGGGGGTCGAGACTACGGACAACACCGTACGAGGCCGCCAGAGCATAAATCAAATCTAGTTGTAAACTCCCCTATGAGAACAGTGAGGAGCAGACAGGCCCCTAGACGGGGAGTATCTTAGAACACGTCTAAGATAGTACTGAGGTGTACCACACTGGTCGTAAAGGAAGTCTAATGGACTTGTCCACCTCCAAAACAAATGGCAACAATAATCATTCCTTGCCATGTGTAGGTTCAACTACAATACAACTAGTAATATGCTCCAATCATGTGTTCCGGTAGATAATATTTCAGAATAAATCGGTAGGACAACTGGACCCCTTGAATACCAGTACCAATACCACAGTCAGTCCAGCAACACTCAGTAAGAGGATTAGTAACCTCACAAGTTAAATTGCTATTGATAATAGCGACATAGGAGTCACTCAGAGTGCAACACGGGGAAGGGAATCTCCATTGCACTCTTCCAATGGTTAACACATGCCACTAATAAATAGAACCCTCCGTTCAGGAGAAAGGTTATTAGAAGTCATGAACCATGATCAAACCACGTACGACTGGTCTAATACTTAGAGTACTTCCGTCGTGAGGTTAGCTCCTCCGTGGATAACATAGCTATGAAATAGACTTCATACCTACCGCCACTACAATAGTGGAAGACACCGTGACTTGTAGAAAACTACTACAGACTCCCTTGACACCAATTCTGACTGACCTCCAGGCATTGACCTGAAAATTACCTGACTACGTCAGACTCATTCGGAACAAATTGTAATCTGCCAGGATACTTGGTTTTCTTCCCTTGACATGCGCGATTGTGTAAGCATAAACGCACATGCACAACGGAACATCCAATTAGGATTTATGCTAGCCTGTTGGGGCTACAGGTTAGCAATGAACCCCAAGTCGGGATTGCTAACAAGGCTGGAAATTCAAAACATCAAAAATCTAATAATTTCAATTTCTCAAACAATCAACTATTTTACACAATTTAAAAGATAAACATCTCCTTAATCTAACCACATTGTTCGATTTTCAAAGAGGCTTTACGGCAAAAGCATAAAGTTAGATTATGTTAGGACAGTACATAGCCACAAAAGTACAAACATCCATTTTCAATTCAAGGTCAGGCGTCACCAAAAGCAGAAACCAGCTAGAATTATGCACTAACCTTTGTCAATCTCCATCAGATGACACTCCTAGGACATTATGTTATACAATACATGCATTTTTTGTTCCATCAAGTTCATATTTATATCCAAAAACAGCATTTTACAGTAGCGTGAAATTCCGATTTTTTTCTTCTCTGAAATGCTTCCGGTGAACATAACAAAATTACTATTCGAAAACATTGGTAAATTATAATATTGTCATTCAAAGAATAATATATTATCATCTCGTAATTGCTACCGAATGGCCAGATCTCAAAATAACTTTACTGGGAAATCACATTTTGCAATAAACGGGGTGCTATGCTAAGAACAATATGCTATGCTATACAGTTAGCATCATCTAATATCGATAATAACATTGTAAATATCCCCTTACCTTTGATTATCTCCATCAGAAGGCACTGCCAGGAATCGCAGGTCCGGAACAAATGTGGTTTCTTTTGACAAAGTTCATAATTTATGTCCAAATAACACCAAGTAGTTAGCGTTCATTATGCTCCCACAAAACGTGGTGGGGGGGGTGTAAAATCACGCCGAAAAGCTAAAAAAACCTAGTAAATAATCTATTTACGTTCGTTCAAACATGTCAAACGTTGTTTAGCATTAATCTTTTGGTCCATTTTTAACGTTAAACATCAGTAATATTTTCACACAACCTATCCTATGTCTAGATAAACAATTATGACAAACTCACGCTTCTCAGATTTATGCGCAGGCGCAAAAAAATGAAGTGACGACATGTCAACTTCCTTGCATTCTAATTTGCTCTCTGTTTATCATAGACACTTCAAACAACTTTATAAAGATCGTTGACATCTAGTGGAAGCCGTAGGAGTTGTGAAATGAATCCTTTCTCACTATGGTATCTATAAAACAATGACACTAAATAGTACAGTCACAAAATTCACATTTTCTTTGATCTATTTTTCACAGGTTTTTGCCTGCAATATGAGTTTTGCTATACTTACAGACACCATTCAAACTGTTTTAGAAAATTCAGAGTGTTTTCTATCCGAATGTGTTAATAATATGCATATCCTAGCTTCTGACTTGGTGTAGGAGGCAGTTAAAAATGGGCACATATTTTTTTCAAAATTTCTCAATACTGCCCCCGAGCCCCAATCACTTAACCTCTTGGGGCTAGGTGGGACGCTAGCGTGCCACCTGTGGTGCACTCCATCAACAGCAGGTGCATTTCAAGAGCGGCAAATTTGAATCCAAATAAATGTCAAAATTCAAATTTTTCAAACATACAACTATCTTACACCCTTTGAAAGATAAACATCTCCTTAATCTAACCACGTTGTCCGATTTCAAAAAGGTTTTACGGCGAAAGCATAAAGTTAGATTATGTTAGGAGAGTACATTGACAATAGCTGTGTGTAATGTTTTGTCAATTCAAAGACAGGCGTCACCAAAACCATAAAACCAGCTAAAATGATGCACTAACCTTTTACAATCTCCATCAGATGACACTCCTAGGACATTATGTTAGACAATGCATGCATTTTTAGTTCTATCAAGTTCATATTTATATCCAAAAACAGCGTTTTACTATGGCATTGATGTTGAGGAAATCGTTTCCCTCCAATAACCGGCAGTCAAGTCAGCACCACAAGTTAAATAATTAAAATTAGAAAACATTGGTAAAATATTATATTGTCATTTAAAGAATTATAGATTTACATCTTTTGAACGCAATCAACTTGCCAGATTTAAAAATAACCTTACTGGGAAATCACACTTTGCAATAATCTGAGCACTGCGCCCAGAAAAATATGCTTTGCTATACAGACAAACGGCCATGTTGGAGAGATCTAAAATCGAAAATACTATGTAAATAATCCATTACCTTTGATTCTCTTCATCAGATGTCACTTCCAGGAATCCCAGGTCCATAACGAATGTAGTTTTGTTCAAAAAAGCTCATCATTTATATCCAAAAAGCTCCGTGTTGTTAGCACATGATCTAAGCCAGCCGGACTTCTCGTCATGAACGAGGGGAAAAAATATATTTACGTTCGTTCAAACATGTCAAACGTTGTATAGCATAAATCATTAGGGCCTTTTTTAACCAGAACATGAATAATATTCAAGGTGGACGAATGCATTCTCTTTTATAACGTATTGGAACGAGGGTACCCAACATGAACTCGCGCGCCAGAGTCTAATCGGCCATCACCGTTCCATGGCTCTTGTTCGGTCAGATCTCACAGTAAAAGACTCAAAATACTTTGTAAAGGCTGGTGACATCTAGTGGAAGCAATAGGAAGTGCCAAAACATTAATCAACCCCTGTGTGTTTCAATGGCATAGGCTTAAAGGTCATTCAACACATCAGGTATCCACTTCCTGTCAGAAAATGTCTCAGGGTTTTGCCTGCCAAATGAGTTCTGTTATACTCACAGACACCATTCAAACAGTTTTAGAAACTTTAGGGTGTTTTCTATCCATATATAATAAGTATATGCATATTCTAGTTACTGGGTAGGATTAGTAACCAGATTAAATCGGGTACATTTTTTTTATCCAGACGTGCAAATGCTGCCCCCTAGCCCCAACAGGTTAATCCCAGCCCCTGTCCACGCAGGAGGCCCTTTGCCTTTTGGGAGGCCGTCATTGTAAATAAGAATTTGTTCTTAACTGACTTGCCAAGTTAAATAAAGGTTAAATAAATTAATCAAGCTTCACCATCTGGGTTTGGCGGATGGCAGGAGAACGCTACCTACCCCAATGCATAGTGCCAACTGTAAAGTTTGGTGGCAGAGGAATAATGGTCTATGGCTGTTTTTAATGGTTTCGGGCTAGGCCCTTTAGTTCCGGTGAAGGGGAATCTTAACGCTACAGCATACAATGACATTCTAGATGATTCTGTGCTTCCAACTTTGTGGCATCAGTGTGGGGAAGGCGCTTTCCTGTTTCAGCATGACAATGTCCCCGTGGAAAGTCCATACAGAAATGGTTTGTTGAGATCAGTGTGGAAGAACTTGACTGGCCTGCACAGAGCCCTGACTTCAACCCCATCGAACACCTTTGGGATCATTTGGAATGCCGACTGCGAGCCAGGCCTAAACGCTCCAACATCAGTGCCCAACCTCACTAATGCTCTTGTGGCTGAATGCTGCAGGGACTTGCTTCCAATGTTCCAACATCTAGTGTAAGTCTTCCCAGAAGAGTGGAGGCTGTTATAGCAACCAAGGGGAGACCAACTCCATATTAATGCCCATGATTTTGGAATGAGATGTTCAACAAGCAGGTGTCCACATACTTTTGGTCATGTAGTGTATATCTGCATGATTTGTTTCGCCTTAGGGTATACCTGATGGATGTACCGTGCCATTTAATTACTCATTTAAATACAGGATGTACAATGACAATATGATGCAGTACACTGCAGCTATGCAGAATGTAGACCTATACTTTGTAACTATATATACAGTGGTAGGAGTTTACCTCGTCTTTCTCTATGCTTTAGCCAGCTTGGACACTCCCCAGTTCAGTTAGCATGCAGAGGCTATGCCCGGGGAGCATGACATGTCGTGGCTGTGTTGTGGTCCATTTTTAAAGATTTATAGTCAAACCGGGCCCATTTGTGAAATTGACTTTTTCCCCATGTGGCTGCTGATGAATATCGAAAAGCACAGCGACCGAGTGATTTGTTTTGCCAAGGCTGCCGCAGCCATACGCCATGGGCACACATTTTGTCGGCGGCGAGTTCCCTGCGGACGGGCATTGTGATTGTACAAAATGATCATGAGGTCTTAGAACCCCCCCCCCCATTTGATTTAATAACCCCTTTTCAATTACCGGCTATCTTTGCGCCTCTGTTACTATTCATTAGGACCAGCAGAGCTGAACCGGTCTGTGATCGATTTCCTTCATGTATTATACTTAGCGTCCCGATATCAATACAGCAGGTCTGATTTCTTGGTTGGTATGGAGATGTCCTGTAGAAAGGAGAGGGAGAGAGGACAGAGAGTGGTTGGCTATTGTTGGAGAGTCCCCTGATTGCAGTTATGATGTATGACATGACAGTGCCACAGCCAGCCAGATCCCCAGAGATGTGTTGTCATCATAATCAGGCTGATCCTAGATCATCTCTCCCTGCCACAGCCCTTAATCTCACCTACGATATGATGACATAAAAGGCTAAGCTTATTCTGGCGTCAGAAGAACCAGCCAGAGGTTTCAGTCCTGGTAATTTGACCCCACGTTCAGCCATCTTGTGTGGGTGGATGTATTTTGATGAGTGGGGTCACTGTGGTGTCTGATGCCCAAGAGGAGTCGTCCCACAGTGGGGAAGAGTGAGGATTTGCAGCCTTTGTTCTGGCCCTAATGCCATACAAGCCTGCACTAGTTTCCCGATGAGGGGAGCAGACAATAACATCCTCATGCAGGGTCATGCAAGTCATTGCCACGTCTACCTTTCTCTACCTCCCGCATTTTTCATTTTCAAGCAGGGGCAGAGAACACGTTTAATTTGATCAGGTTGGCAGGGATGGCAAACACATGACTTCATGCACACACAAGCAGAAGCAGACAGATCTTCACAAGTGTCTCTCTCACACACATGCTCTCACTCTTTCTCGCTCTCTCCCAATCGCTGTCACTGTCTGTCTCCTCCTCCCCTCTCTGCTTCTCTCTCCCTCTCTGTCTCTTACAAACACCCGCACACACCCTCTTGTTAGCTCTACCCCCTTCCAACTCATCGTGTACATCCACAGTCTCTCTCCTAGTCTGTTGAAAAATGAATTCAGTGCACCCCAATAGGAATCCATTCCAAGCTGAAATATCTGAATGGAATACATTCACATACAAAGTGTTATGTTGCTAAGGTTTTCTACCCTACGCCTCACATCACAATAACCAGTAAGTAAATAAATAACAGAATACAAATCCTCAAAACCTTGGTTCTCTAATCAACAGCAGTAGCTGGGAATAAAACAAATAAAAGGGTGGAGAAAAAGCACTAGAAAGGGAGTGAGAGCACCTCCAGCGAGTGGTCATCCTCAAGATGAGTAAGATCTTCAGTAGTTCAGATGCTCATCTACTATTATGCTTGTTTTAGGGGGGATAAAAAAAACATTCTGCCCAAATCCACCAAAGAGAGAAGTCATATTTGAGTGTGTTTCGCCTCTTGCAACGTGTCGTTTGGCATAGCAACACAGAGACACTTGAGACACTTGGCTACAGTGCGATTAACCATTCTCAAGAACTGTTACTGTATTTCTATAAACAATGTGTGAGAGATGCATGTACGTCGGTGGATTTGCAAATCCAAAACGGGATGTTGCACATGTAGGATCGGAAAATATGAAACTATGTAAAAGCAGGTTGCACTGCATTATAGATGACCCATCTGCTGTCAGCGATTTGATCCTAGAGTGCACCGTCCTGCTTCACAGACATCTAAACCATGTCAGGAAAGAAAGGCTGAATATTGACTGCTAATCAGTGCGATCATTTTTTCTAATGAGCATGGCCTTATTTCTATTACAGCATATTTGATGACAGTCATTCATTTCCCATTCACCTAGCTCAATGTAACATCGATAGGTTTAGACTACTGCATGATAGTCAAATTTTTCCTACACCCATGAGGTTACTGCAGCCTGTGAATGATCGGCCTATGAATGAAAGTTAACAACGTAGGTGAACTTGTTGAGAGAATCATTATGGCAAATGATAAGCAATGATGAAGTAGTTAGCAAGGGGAAGGGAGAGGACAGGGTAGGATAAGCAATTATTTCCCAATAATTCTAAACGAGACAAAGCAGGTCATTTTAAGAGGGAGATGGCCTAAGCAGTATCGAGGTACACAGTTTTACATGCTCACACCAATAGGGATTAAACGAGTGAGAAAAGGCTGCATTGAATGCTCTTACGTGAAATTCAGTAGTAGCTCAATCTCTGGTCGGGTTCTCAAACATCCTTTCAAAAATGTTGTAATCAAGGTGAGAGAGTGAAACATTCAATATTGCCTTGCACGCGCTTGCCTGCAACTTTGTTATTATTTTTAAATGTTTTATTTACCCTTTAACTAGGCAAATCGGTTAAGAACAAATTCTTATTTGCAATGACGGCTTACCCCGGCCAAACCTGGACGAAGCTTGGCCAATTGTGCGCCGCCCTATGGGGCTCCCAATCAAGGGCGGATTTGATACAGCCTGGATTCGAACCAGGGACAGTACTGGTGCCTCAAGCACTGAGATGCAGTGCCTTAGACCGCTGCGCCACTCGGGAGCCCATCTAGCTGATCTAGGGTGTAATCATTTGTCCAACAGTTGCAAATGAGAGTTTCTATTGGACAAATGCAGGTATGTTTATCCCCATTTCATTCTGTTTGCTTCCGTTTAAGAAAATAATTTAAGCAGAAGCGGCGGAATGAGTACACCTCTGCTCAAACGCAAACACAGTTCACTTTCATAGCAGCCACATAAAAACAGCATGATCACTTTGCTTGTTATATCATTTATTCTCGCAACTATCTACGCTCTCCTCCTTTCACTTTTTCCCTTCGCTTGTGGACTTCAGTGTCTGTTACCAGGCGAAAACAACTTTCCAAGCCAAACCTTCATATCATGACCACTTACTGCTACACACCGTTGTCATAGTCAACATACAGTTGAAGTTGGAAGTTTACATAAACTTAGGTTGGAGTCATTTAAAACTTGTTTTTTAACCACTTCACAAATTTCTTGTTAACAAACTATAGTTTGGGCAAGTCGGTTAGGACATCTACTTTGTGCATGACAGAAGTCATTTTTCCAACAATTGTTTACAGACAGATTATTTCACTTATAATTCACTGTATCACAATTCCAGTGGGTCAGAAGTTTACATACACTAAGTTGAATGTGCCTTTAACAGCTTGGAAAATTCCAGAAAATGATGTCATGGCTTTAGAAGCTTCTGATAGGCTAATTGACATCACTTGGGTCAATTGGTGTACCTGTAAATGTATTTCAAGGCCTACATTCAAACTCTGCCTCCTTTACTTGATATCATGGGAAAATCAAAAGAAATCAGCCAAGACCTCAGAAAAAAATTGCAGACCTCCACAAGTCTGGTTCATCCTTGGAAGTAATTTCCAAACGCCTGAAGGTACCACGTTCATCTGTACAACCAATAGTACGCAAGTATAAACACCATGGGACCATGCAGCCGTCACACCGCTCAGGAAGGAGACGCGTTCTGTCTCCTAGAGATGAACGTACTTTGGTGCAAAAAGTGCAAATCATTCCCAGAACAGCAGCAAAGGACCTTGTGAAGATGCTGGAGGAAACAGGTAGAAAAGTATCTATATCCACAGTAAAACGAGTCCTATATCGACATAACCTGAAAGGCCGCTCAGTAAGGAAGAAGCCACTGCTCCAAAACCGCCATGAAAAACCCACACTACGCTTTGTAACTGCACATGGGGACAAAGATTGTACTTTTTGGAGAAATGTCCTCTGTTTTGATGAAACAAAAATATAACTGTTTGGCCATAATGACCATTGTTATGTTTGGAGGAAAAAGGGGGGTGCTTGCAAGCCGAAGAACACCATCCCAACCGTGAAGCACAGGGGTGGCAGCATCATGCTGTGGGGGTGTTTTGCTGCAGGAGAGACTAGTGCACTTCACAATATAGGTGGCATCATGAGAACGGAAAAGTATGTGGATATATTGAAGCAACATTTCAAGACATCAGTCAGGAAGTTAAAGCTTCGTCGCAAACGGGTCTTCCAAATGGATAATGACCCCAAGCATACTTCCAAAGTTGTGGCAAAATGGCTTAAGGACAACAAAGTCAGGGGATTGGCAAGGCCATCACAAAGCCCTGACCTCAATCCCATTTGTGGGCAGAACTGAAAAAGTGTGTGCGAGCAAGGAGGCCTACATCCTGACTCAGTTTCACCAGCTCTGTCAGGAGGAATGGGCCAAAATTCACCCAACTTATTGTGGGAAGCTTGTGGAAGGCTACCTGAAACGTTTGACCCAAGTTAAACATTTTAAAGGCAATGCTACCAAATACTAATTATGTAAACTTCTGACCCACTGGGAATGTGATGAAATAAATAAAAGCTGAAATAAATCATTCTCTCTACAATTATTCTGACTTTTCACGTGAACAAAGTCGGGCAACAAAACCTATTACGCATTATTCAACACACAATCACAGATGCACATTTCCCCACATTTTTTTTTTCTTTCCTCCCTTCTGCTCAACTCCTCAAAGTGGTAATGTAATCCCAAGTGAAGTACTGATGATTGCGTTTGAGTGGCAATGTAT
The DNA here is from genome assembly GCF_965601325.2 of Salmo salar. NCBI lineage: Eukaryota > Metazoa > Chordata > Actinopteri > Salmoniformes > Salmonidae > Salmo > Salmo salar. Next base: position 66,290,717 of record NC_138299.1, read on the forward strand.
TCCTATGGGGAGAGAAGTCATTGCAAAATGTTAGATGTAAACACCCTGTAAACACCCTGTTTTCACTGTTAAGGGTTAATGCCACACAGTCAAGGTTAGGCTTTCACAGATTGGGAGGACCTCAGGAACGTTCCTTAAATTTCTCTTAAATTACGATAGATAAATGGCTGATTCTTTTTTCCCTGACACCGTATGTTCGTGTTCTTTGATGTGAAGCGGTCAAATTAGCGCTCTATTTTCATTTTTTACCTTTAATCCCAGAAAAATGGCCTTAACTCAAAGTGTTGAGGCCTCAATGCCATCTTGTTTCTGGGCTAACAGCCCATTAGTCCAAACCTATGCTCAGCAAGTTTTGTCTTCGAAGTCTTTTCCGTTTTGGAGAATTGGCCATGTCATGATTGGTGATGTTTTGTACTTTTGCAATAAGATTCCATTCGCCATCTGGTGGAATTTACCGGGACAGCGGAAAAATGACAAATTAGAAATTTTATAAAATGGAAACCGAATGTCCGAGTGACTTCATTCGATGACTTCCCAGAAGGTCTGGCCCCGATGCACAGCCCGCCGCCGAATTTTAGAAACATTCGCGGACGTCTAGTAAGGGACCGTACATTTGCGATATGTAGATTCTCGTTGATCATACAGCAAATGCCGAAAAGTGCCCTTCATGTATGCACGGGCTCTCCAAAAAAAATTCCGCTTGGTTTTTCTTTGGATTTTCTCCTACCATATCAATTGTGTTATAGTCTCATACATTTATTTTAACATTTCTACAAACTTAAGTGTTTTCTATCTAGAGGTCGACCGATTAATCGGAATGGCCAATTTCAATTAGGGCCGATTTCAAGTTTTCATAACAATCGGTAATCGGTATTTTTGGACACTGATTATGGGCGATTATATTGCACTCCATGAGGAGACTGCATGGCAGGCTGACTACCTGTTATGCGAGTGCAGCAAGGAGCTAAGGTAAGGTGCTAGCTAGCATTGTTTTTAATAAGACACGTTTAATCTTAACATAATCACTAGTTAACTACACATGGTTGATGATATTACAAGTTTATCTAGCTTGTCCTGCGTGGCATATAATCGATGCGGTGCCTGTTAATTTATCATTGAATCACAGCCTACTTCGCCAAACGGTGATTTAACAAGCGCATTCGTGAAAAAAGCACTGTCGTTGCACCAATGTGTACCTAACCATAAACATCAACGCCTTTCTTAAAATCAATACACAAGTATATATTTTTAAACCTACATATTTAGTTAATATTGCCTGTTTAACATGAATTTCTTTTAACTAGGGAAATTGTGTCACTTCTCTTGTGTTCTGTGCAACAGAGTCAGGGTATATGTAGCAGTTTGGGCCGTCTGGCTCATTGCAAACTGTGTGAAGACTATTTCTTCCTAACAAAGACAGCCAACTTTGCCAAACGGATATAATTTAACAAAAGCGCATTTGCGAAAAAAAGCACAATCGTGCTTAAAATCAATACACAGAAGTATTTTTTTTTTTAAACCTGCATATTTAGTTAAAAGAAATTCATGTTAGCAGGTAATATTAACTAGGGAATTTGTGTCACTTCTCTTGCGTTCATTGCACGCAGAATCAGGGTATATGCAACGGTTGGGCCGCCTGGCTCGTTGCGAACTAATTTGCCAGAATTTTACATTATTATGACATACCATTGAAAGTTGTGCAATGTAACAGCAATATTTAGACTTATGGATGCCACCCATTACATAAAATACGGAACACTTCCATATTTCACTGAAAGAAAAAACCTTTGTTTTCGAAATGATAGTTTCCGGATTTGACCATATTAATGACCTAAGGCTCGTATTTCTGTGTGTTATTATATTATAATTAAGTCTATGATTTGATAGAGCAGTCTGACTGAGCAGTGGTAGGCAGCAGCAAGCTCGTAAGCATTCATTCAAACAGCACTTTCCTGCATTTGCCAGCAGCTCTTCGCAATGCTTCAAGCATTGTGCTGTTAATGACTTCAAGCCTATCAACTCCCGAGATTAGGCTGGCAATACTAAAGTACCTATTAGAACATCCAATAGTCAAAGGTGTATATGAAATACAAATGGTATAGAGAGAAATAGTCCTATAATAACTACAACCTAAAACTTCTTACATGGGAATATTGAAGACTCATGTTAAAAGGCACCACCAGCTTTCATATGTTCTCATGTTCTGAGCAAGGAACTTAAATGTTAGCTTTTTTACATGGCATATATTGCACTTTTACTTTCTTCTCCAACACTTTGTTTTTGCATTTAAACCGAATTGAATTTATTTGAGACTAAATTGATTTTATTTATGTATTATATTAAGTTAAAATAAGTGTTCATTGTTCATTCAGTATTGTTGTAGTTGTCATTATTTATATATATATATATATATATATATATATATATATATATATATATATATACGGCTGATTAATTAGTAACGGCTTTTTTTTGGTCCAACAATCGGTATCCGCGTTGAAAAATCATAATCGGTCGACCTCTATTTCTATCCAATGGTACCAATTATATGCATATCCTGGCTTCTGAGCCTGAGTAACAGGCAGTTTACTTTGGGCACGTCAGTCAGACAGGAAGTGGAGAAAAATAGACCCTAGGCTGAAGAAGTTTTAATGCAGACAGAGAAGAGCTCAACTTCTTAATCATCGCCTCAATTTTGTCCTGCACATGAATATAGTTGTGGAGAGTACCTGTAATCCTAGATTCAGATCATTCAGGCGAGGAAAAAACCTCACTCAGATAGGCCAGTCGTGACAAGTGAAAATTATGGTCAGTAAAGACAACTTTAAGCTCGTCTCTCAATAAAAAAAAAAATAAACATGTCACAATACTATGCCCCTTGGTAACGCTTTTGCAACATACAGAAGTGTGCTGGTTATATGGTCGCTTCCCATATCATTGCATAGTGCATAAAATACACGAGAGTTCAGAGGCCTTGCTTTTACAGAGTTAACCATTTTCACTGTTGTGTCCAAAATATATTTCAAGCTGTCAGGCATTCCCTTGGCAGCAAGAGCCTCTTGATGGATGCTGCAGTGTACCCAAGTGGCGTTGGGAGCAAGTGCTTGCACGCTCATTACCACTCCACTATGTCTCCCTGTTATGGCATTTGCGCCATCAGTACAGATACCAACACATCTTGACCACCAAAGTCCATTTGATGTCACAAAGCTGTCAAGTACTTTAAAAAATATCCTCTCCTGTTGTCCTGGTTTCCAGTGGTTTGCAGAAGAGGATGTCTTCCTTAATTGACCCCCCCATAAACGTAACGGACATATACCAGGAGCTGTGCCAGGCCCGCCATGTCCGACTCATCCAGCTGTAACGCATAGAATTCACTGGCTTGTATGCGAAGCAGTAATTGTTTCAAAACATCTCCTGCCATGTCACTTATGCATCGTGAAACAGTGTTGTTTGATGAAGGCATTGTCTATATATTTTTTGGGGTCCTTTTCCCCCAGCATTGTCCCACCCATATCTGCGGCAGCAGGAAGAATTAATTGTATGGGGCTTGCCTGTTCTAGCCACTCGGTAGCTCACCATATCAGACTCTTCTAGACCTCTATTATTAATGGTATCTGTTGCTTTTATACATGTCTTACTACTCGAAAGTCGTCTTAATTCTCGCTCAAACTCCCGTGGCTTATTTTTTAAATTGGCATGTTTTGTTTCTAAATGACTGCGCAAGAGTGAAGGTTTCATTGAGTTGTGAGATAGTACTTTTGCACATATAACACACTGTGGCTGTGGAAAGGCACTACTCCCAATATAAGTCAACCCCAAATTAATGTAGTTCTCATCATATATATATTAAATGGTCCAACGTCCCTGTCTGTTCGGTGCTTTCCCGGGTAAGGGGGCAGTAGCTCTTCGGCTGCATCAGATTCACAACTGTCAGTGTCCATGCTAGCTGGGCTAAAAACATGTAGAATTACTGATGCTAGCATTGGATGTGCTCGTGGAAGCAGAACAACTTGTGTCGTCGACAGATGCAGGTGTAGTACTGCTGGTAGTAGCAGTACTACCAGTAAAGCAGTTATGTGTCTAGGGACGTGGGCCTTACTTTTTTTTACCATTTATACAATTTTTGAGCAAACTGAATGAGCAGAAGCTACGTTTGGCTACATTCGGACCGTTAGTGGAATTCCCGTGAGAGTAATGGTTAATGTGATTGGATGTTAGTTATTTGACGAGGCTACCTGTATATGTAATTGTGTTGTTATTTCGCTGAACACTAGATGGTTGAATTTAATTTTTGGCATTAAAACGAGGCTGCTCAGGCAAGGAACAAAAACTCACCCAAATGTATAGCCCCGATGAAAAATATAAATGGACTGTTTGAAAATGTGAAGAAAAAAATGTGAATCACATTTTTATTTGGCGTACCCCTGACGGCAGGGTTACGCATACACCAGTTTGGGAACCCTGCTCTACCATAAGCCATTTTGGAGAATTTGGCAGTATGTCCAACCTGCTTCACAAGCGCAATGTTTATGGCGTCCTGTGGGTGAGCGGTTTGCTGATGTCAACGTTGTCAACAGAGTGCCCGGTGGTGGCATGGTATGGGCAGGTATAAGCTACGGACAACGAACACAATTAAAATGTATCGATGGCAATTTGAATGCACAGGGATACCGTGACGAGATTCAGTGACCCATTGTCATGCCATTCATCCACTATAATCACCTCATTTTTCAGCATGATAATGCACGGTTCAATGTCGCAAGAATCTGTACACAATTCCTGGAACCTGAAAATATCCCAGTTCTTCCATGGCCTGCATACCATCCAGACATGTCACCCATTGAGCATGTTTGGGATGCTCTGGATCGGAGTGTACGACAGCGTATTCCAGTTCCCACCAATATCGAACAACTTCGCATAGCCATTGAAGAGGAGTGTAACAACATTCCACAGGCCACAATCAACAGCCTGATCAGCTCTTTTGTTCAGTATAATATTAGGTTTTGGTTGAAGATCTAAAAACAATCCATGTCAAATATATTCAAAAATAGAGATAATCAGAAAGGGGGCAAATACTTTTTCACTGCACTGTATGTGATTACAGCAATTAGCATTAGCCTAATAGGCTTGTCCCAGTGTCTGCGTCAGGCCCATTATCGCTAACCAAAGGCGACAGCTGCTAATGCTACTCTCCTCCCCAACAAACCTGAGGTTGAACGCTGAACGATTTCACAGGAAATGCTCAGCTCTTTTCTTAATTTAATATCGACTCTAAATTGTGGAGCTGCCCATTGCTCCCCGCAGATACACTGTGAGCATTAGGCCCCACCGTTCGAAACCGTTCAGTGATAGCATAGCCCTTTCTCCTCAGAGAGAGGGAACTGGATGGATGGACGGGAGGGGAGGAAAGTAAAAACGAGGGGGCCGTGAAGGGCAGTTGCAGCTCAGTGGGGTTGTATTAGGGCTCAAGAGGGACAAAGCTGACCTCACAATAATCAAGATGGCGCCAGAGGGGATGGCTGCTGTCTTATCGGCTCATAACCAACCATGCTATTTTGTTAGTTTTTTTGTGTTGTTCGTAACTTATGTACATCATTTTTTTGTGTATAATACCTATAAACTGAATGTAGAAGCCTAAGTGTTATTGTTTATTAGTTTCCTCCAATCAGGGGAGGGGTGGAAGGGTTTGCAAGGAATAATAAATACATGTATTTATTATTCCTTGCAAACCCTTCCACCCCTCCCCCGATTGGAGGAAACTAATAAACAATAACACTTAGGCTTCTACATTCAGTTTATAGGTATTATACACATTTTAGAGACACAATCTATTTAACAATAGTTATTTTGTTTGTTTTTAGTCCTTTATTTCTGATGTCCATCCAGTTTGATTTCTATTTGTAACTGTGCTATTTCACAACATTTCTGAACCTATATACATTTTACAGACCCCGTATGCTTTACATTGGTTATCTTGTTATTAGTCCCACCCTTCAGCTCCATTCAACCCTTCCCATTTATCTCTTAACACCATCCATTTTGGATTTCTATTTGCCATATATTTTTCAACTGAGCTTTGATTCTTCTCAAAAATACTGAACCTTTCTATTCTCATAGCTTCTACAGATTGAAAATTAAAGAAACATTTTTGCTAAATAATTATATTATTGATTGATTGACTGACTTTTCAAATCACCCAGTATTGCTATCTGCAGCGTTAGTTCTAGGTAAATGTTGCTGCTACTGAAAAGAGCTTCTGGACATCAGAACTGCGATTACTCACCTCAGTTTTGACAGTTTTTCTTCAATGAGTCGGTACGGGGGGGATATTCTACAGACACCTGACCAGTCCCATATCCCCGTCATTCGCTGGAGAAGGAAACCGATATTTTGCAGAAAAAGATCTGGGTGCCTTCTGAGGATCAGGCGACGAGTAGCTAATCTACCTTTGCCTTCCGTCCTGCAAGCTAACGTTAAATCACTGGAAAATAAATGGGACGAACTGAACGCACATATATCCTACCAATGGGACATTAAAAACTGTAATATCTTATGTTTCACTGAGTTGTTGCTGAACGACGATATTAAGAAAATACAGCTGGCGGGTTGTACACTATTGACAGGATAGAACAGCAACATCTGGTATGACACGGGGCGGGGGCCTAGGCATATATGTAAACAACAGCTGGTGCACGATATCCAAGGAAGTCTCAAGGTTTTGCTCGCCAAAGGTACAGTATCTCATGATAAGCTGTAGACCACACTATCAACCTAGAGAGTTTTCATCTGTATTTTTCGTATCTGTCCACATACCACCACAGACCGATGCTGGCACTCAATGAGCTGTATACCGCCATAAGCAAACAGGAAAACGCTCATCCAGAGTCGGCGCTCCTAGTGGCCGTGGATTTTAATGCAGGGAGTTTCACCTAATTTCTATCAGCATGTTAAATGTGCAACCAGAGGGAAAACAATTCTAGACCACCTTTACTCCACACACAGAGACGCGTACAAAGCTCTCCCTCGGCCTCCATTTGGCAAATGCTTACAAGCAAAAATTAAAGCAGGAAGCACCATTATAAAAACATTGGTCAGATGAAACAGATGCTAAACTACAGGACTGTTTTGCTAGCACAGACTGGAATATGTTCCGGGATTCTTCCGATGGCATTGAGGAGTACACCACATCAGTCACTGGGTTTATCAATAAGTGCATCGAGAACGTCGTCCCCACAGTGACTGTACGTACATACCCCAACCAGAAGCCATGGATTACAGGCAACATTCGCACTGAGCTAAAGGGTAGGGCTGCCGCTTTCAAGGAGGGAGACTCTAACCCGGAGGCTTATAAGAAATCTCGCTATGCCCTCCGACGAATCATTAAACAGGCGAAGCGGCAATACAGGACTAAGATCGAATCGTACTACACCGGTTCTAACGCTCGTCGGATGTGACAGGGCTTGGAAACTATTACACACTACAAATGGAAGTGCAGCCGAGAGCTGCCCAGTGACATGAGGCTACCAGACGAGCTAAATAACTTATATGCTCGCTTCTAAGCAGGTAACATTGAAACATGCATGAGACCACCAGCTGTTCCAGATGACTGTGTGATCACGCTCTCCGCAGCCAATGTGAGTAAGACCTTTTAAACAGGTCAACATTCACAAGGCCGCAGGGCCAGACAGATTTCCAGGATGTGTACTGCGAGCATGCGCTGACCAACTGGCAAGTGTCTACACTGACATTTTCAACCTGTCCCTGACTGAGTCTGTAATACCAACATGTTTCAAGCAGACCACCATAGTCCCTGTGCCCAAGAACACTAAGGTAACCTGCCAAATGACTACCGACCCGTAGCACTCACTTCTGAAGCCATGAAATGCTTTGAAAGGCTGATAATGGCTCACATCAACACCATTATCCCAGAAACCCTAGACCCACTCTAATTTGCATACTGCACCAACAGATCCAAAGATGATACAATCTCTATTGCAATACACACTGCCCTTTCACACCTTGACAAAAGGAACACCTATGTGAGAATGCTGTTCATTGACTACAGCTCAGCGTTCAACACCATAGTGCCCTCAATGCTCATCACTAAGGTAAGGACCCTGGGACTAAACACTTTCCTCTGCAACTGGGTCCTAGACTTCCTGACGGGCCACTCCCAGGTGGTAATGGTAGGTAGCAACACATCCGCCACGCTGATCCTCAACACAGGGGTCCCTCAGGGGTGAGTGCTCAGTCCCCTCTTGTACTCTCTGTTCGCTCGTCACTGCAATGCCAGGCACGACTCCAACACCAAGTTTGCTGATGACACAACAGCGGTAGGCCTGATCACCAACAACAATGAGACAGCCTATAGGGAGGAGGTCAGAGACCTGGCCGTGTGGTGCCAGGACAACAACCTCTCCCTCAGCGTGATCAAGACAAAGGAGATGATTGTGGACTAAAGGAAAAGACAGACTGAGCACGCCCCCATTCTCATCGATGGAGCTGTAGTGGAGCAGGTTGAGAGCTTCAAGTTCCAAAAAACTAACATGGTCCAAGCACACCAAGACAGTCGTGAAGAGGGCACTACAAAACCTATTCCCCCTCAGGAGACTGAAAAGATTTGGCGTGGGTCCTCAGATCCTCAAAAGGTTCTACAGCTGCACCATGGGCGAGCATCTTGACGGGTTGCATCACTGCCTGGTATGGCAACTGCTCGGCCACCCCCCCCCCCCCCCCCCCCTTCTACGCTGCTGCTACTCTCTGTTATTATCTATGCATAGTTACTTTAATAACTCTCCCTACATGTACATATTACCTCGACACCAGTGCCTCTGCACGTTGACTCTGTACCGATACCCCCTGTATATAGCCCCGACATTTTATTTACTGCTGCTCTTTTAATTATTTGTTATTCTTATCTCTTACTTTTTTGTGGGTGGGTATTTTCTTAACTGCATTATTTGTTAAGGGCTTGTAAGTCAGCATTTCACTGTAAGGTCTACTACACCTGCTGTATTCGGCACATGTGACAAATAACATTTGATTTGAAGCAGTCACAGGCAGTTTATGAAATAGCATTGTGCTACATGGCTAAGGAAACACCCAGCTTCAGTGAAGGAGCCATAAAACCCCTTTAGATCGACACAGCAATTAAATTCATGCTCTGAGTATAGATACATGTGCCACTCCCCAGTTTGGTGTGTACCGTACAGTGCCAGTCAAAAGTTTGGACACACCTACTCATTCAAGGGTTTTTCTTTATTTTTTTACTATTTTCTACATTGTAGAATAATTGTCAAGACATAAACTATGAAATAACACATATGGAAACATTTAGATTCTTAATAGCCACCCTTTGCCTTGATGACAGCTTTGCACACGCTTGGCATGAGGTAGTTTCATGAGGTAGTTACCTGGAATGCATTTCAAATAACAGGTGTCTTGTTAAAAGTGAATTTGTGGAATTTCTTTCCTTCCTAATGTGTTTGAGCCAATCAGTTGTGTTGTGACAAGGTAGGGGTAATTTACAGAAGATAGCCCTATTTGGTAAAAGACCAAGTCCATATTATGCCAAGAACACCTCAAATAAGCAAAGAGAAATTACAGCACAACATTCCTTTAAGACATGCGGAATATTTCAAGAACTTTGAAAGTTTCTTCAAGTGCAGTCGCAAAAACCATCAAGAACTATGAAACTGGCTCTCATGAGGACCGCCACAGGAAAGGAAGACCCAGAGTTACCTCTGCTGCAGAGTATAAGTTCATTAGAGTTAACTGCACCTCATATTGCAGCCCAAATAAATGCTTCAGAGTTCAAGTAACAGACATATCTCAACATCAACTGTTCAGAGGAGACAGCGTGAATCAGGCCTTCAAGGTCGATTTGCTCCAAAGAAACCACTACTAAAGGACTCCAATAAGAACACGAGCAATGGACAGTAGACTGGTGGAAATGTGTTCTTTGGTCTGGAGTCCAAATTTGAGATTTTTGGTTCCAACTGCTCTGTCTTTGTGAGACGCAGAGAAGGTGAACGGATGCTCTCTGCATGTGTGGTTGCCACCGTGAAGCATGAAAGAAGGCACAATTCCAGGCACACTTAACCAGCATGGCTTCCACCGCATTCTGCAGTGATACGCCATCCCATCTGGTTTGCGCTTAGTGGGATTAGCATTTGTTTTCTTCAACAGGACAATGACCCAACATACATCCAGGCTGTGTAATGGCTATTTGACCGAGGAGAGGGATAGAGTGCTGCATCAGATGACCTGGCCTCCACAATCAGCCGACCTCAAGTGAGATGTTATGGGATGAGTTGGACCGCAGAATGATGGAAAAGTAGCCAACAAGTGCTCAGCATATGTCGGAACTCCTTCAAGACTGTTTGAAATGCATTCCAGGTGAAGCTGGATGAGCGAATGCCAAGAGTGTGCAAAGCTGTCATCAAGGCAAAGGGTGGCTACTTTGAAGGTTTTAAAATATAAATATATATTTTGATTTGTTACACTTTTTTTTAATACTACACTCCATATGTGTTATTTCATAGTTTTGATGTCTTTACTATTATTCTACAATGTAGAACATTTTAAAAATAAAGAAGAACCCTTTTAATGATTAGGTGTCTCTAAACTTTTGACTTGTATATGCATTAAGTGCTCACTTTCATTGCACGGCAACTTTGTCTCGTCTCCAATGGCAATGTGAATTCATGGGACTACACACATTGAGCCAAAGCTCTCTCTTTCTTTCTGTCTCTCTCGCTCTTTCTTTCTCTCTGGCCTTTTTCCAGGTATGATTTTGTGGAGATCGAGGAGCCGTCTGAGGACACCATCCTGGGCCGCTGGTGCGGGTCCCAGGTACCTGCCAGCCACATGTCCAAAGGCGGTCAGATCCGGGTGAGATTCATATCTGATGAGTACTTCCCCTCCGAGCCTGGCTTCAGCATTCGCTACTCCCTGCTCCCCATGGTAAGCCATAAGCCATCTTTCCTCTGAGCACATAAACAGCACACGCTCCCTTACATAATTACTTATTATGTAACGGCCACTGCTATTCTGTATGTTTAAACCTCTCTCGACGTGTTTGTTTTGTCCTGAGTTCATAGCTAAGTGCTGTTGTAATAGAAATTGTGACCTGTGTTGCCGTTTGATGCACCTGTGTGATTGTCTAGCTCTGGCACTGCTGTCGATCCAATCAGACAAGGTTTCAAAAAGAGGTGGTTGGTGGTGGAGTGTTAATGGTGTTGGTTGAGATTGAGCTCGGCCCAGATGGCGTCTAGACTCTCAGACACAGCATGGCCTGCTGACCCTGGTTGGATTCAATCCATGTCTTATTACCCTCCTCCGACTGGATAGAAAAATGGATTAAGAGCGGCTCTTTTTCGCTGTTTCTTCCATCCTTCCTTTCTCGGTTCAGTCAGGCTCTATTGGCAGGATGTGTGGCAATAATCCCAATTTAGTTCATGAAAGATGAAAGATCACAACTTTGGATCACATTGCTTTCACTGTCTGTTTACATCCTATGCCTCGCATCCTATTAGTCTCTCCTATTTCTCTTTTTTTACTCTCTCCCCCACTTCTCCCCATCCTCCCCCCTCCCCTCATTCTTTCTCTCCATGTCCTCATCTCAGACCACATATATAGAGCCCCCTTCATACCCACACCTTTCACTTACAAATGCCCAGAGATAAACTGAAGTGAAGGCTGCTGTTTTAATCTGTCATGTTGCAGTTGTGTGCGCCTCACTCTTAGTAAACAGCTCTTCCCTTCATTAATCTGCAATGGCCTGCAGCGCAGTGAAATCATTTCTGTTCCTGACAAGCACTAATGGCAAAAGGAAGTCAGCAATGGTGCTTTTTTTTGTCTTTGACCTTTTTATTTTTTTTCAGAGGAAGAGGCAGGATTTGGTTTATAATTACCACATTCTTTCAATTGGTTTTATTGACTCTGTTCCCTTTGGTAGATGAGCTGACATTTCTTGAAAGAAAGCGACCCGGCTCTACTTATATTACTGGTTTCTGACACCGCCCCAGTTAGAGGGGAATAAAGCAGCCTAGAGTTAAAACACACAGAAACACATGGAAACCATGTGTTTGATGTATTTGATACCATTCCACCGATTTTTAAGCTGTCACCATCCTCCTGTGGAGTGAGTCCAGTTGTTGATGGGCAGAGACAAATATGTTGCTCTCTGCCACTGCTTGAGGGAGACTGCAAGTATTGTGTGTTCTGCAGAGTCAAGAGGATGGGCAGATGTCTAGCCCCCTAAAAAAGCCGACATTGTATATCCCTTTGAGCATGCTGTATCAATACACCCGGTCACTACAAAGATACAGGTGTCCTTACTTACTCAGTTGCTGGAGAGGAAGGAAACCACTCAGAGATTTCACCATGAGCCCAGTGATGACTTTAAAATAGTTACCGTAATTTCCGGACTATTAAGCACACCTGAATATAAGCCGCACCCACTAAATTAAAAAATATATATATTATTTTGAACATAAGCCGCACATGTCTATAAGCCGCACGTGCCTACCGGTACATTGAAACAAATGAACTTTACATAGGCTTTAACGAAACACGGCTTGTAACAAAAATAAATAGGCTTTAACGAAACACGGCTTGTAACAAAAATAAATAGGCTTTAACGAAACACGGCTTGTAACAAAAAATACAAAATTTGCAGTAAGCTTTAGTTGTCTTTTTGCACTGAGTCAATTCCTCACGCTGCTGTTTCCAACGACTCATTAAGACCAAGCTCCCGTGCAGCAGCTCTATTTCCTTTTCCAACAGCCAGATCAATCGCCTTCAACTTGAAAGCTGCATCATATGCATTTCTCCGTGTCTTTGCCATGAGGGTGACAAAATGACTACCGTAATCAGAATGATGGGAAGTTTGAGAGCGCTCGATTTAATCTAAACAGTAAACAAAAAAGTTGTTTGACCTTAACCCGTTCGGCAATTTCATTGGTCTAATGAAAGCTTCATGCCGGCAAAAAAACTGAGCCCGTCACAGAATGTGTTTTTTTGGAAACAAAAATTGAAAGCTGGAAAAATCCATATATTAGCCGCGTCATTGTTTAAGCTGCGAGGTTCAAAGCCTGGGGAAAAAAGTTGCAGCTTATAGTCCGGAATTTACGGTAGTTTAAATTACTTTGATAGGAGAAAACTGTGGATGGATCAACAGCATTGTAGTTACTCCAAAATACTAACCTAATACCTCGTGCATGTGTGGCCAACTAAATATAAACAGTCTGAGTATCCCCAGAGATGTATACAGTGCCTTCAGAAAGTATTCATACCCCTTGACTTATTCCACATTTTGTTGTTACAGCATGAATTCAAAATGGATGAAATGTTTATTTTTTCGCACCCATCTACACACAATATCCCATAATACCAAAGTGAAAACATGATTTTAGATTTTTTTTGCACATCTCATTTACATAAGTACAGTATTGACACCCCTAAGTCAATAGTTTGTAAAAGCATCTTTGGAAGCGACTACAGCTGTGAGTCTTTTTGGGTAAGTCTCTAAGAGCTTTCCACACCTGGATTGTGCAACATTTGCCAAACATTTGCCCATTAAGCTCTGTAAAATTGGTTGTTGATCATTGCTCGACAACAATTTTCAGGTCTTGCTGTAGATTTATGTTAAAACTAACTCAACCACTCAGGAATATTCACTGTCTTCTTGGTAAGCAACTCCAGTGTAGATTTAGACCGTGTGTTTTAGGTTATTGTCCTGAAAGTGTCTGGAGAGTGGTACTCAGTAATGTGTTGTATTGGATTTGCCCCAAACATAACACTTTGTATTCAGGACAACAAGTTAATTGCTTTGCCACATTTTTTGAAGTATAACTTAAGTGCCTTGTTGCAAACAGGATGCATGTTTTGGAATATTTGATATTTGAACTCCCAGACAGTCTCATATATATATATATATATATATATATATATATATATATATATATATATATATATATATATATATATATATATACTGCTCAAAAAAATAAAGGGAACACTTAAACAACACAATGTATCTCCAAGTCAATCACACTTCTGTGAAATCAAACTGTCCACTTAGGAAGCAACACTGATTGACAATACATTTCACATGCTGTTGTGCAAATGGAATAGACAACAGGTGGAAATTATAGGCAATTAGCAAGACACCCCCAATAAAGGAGTGGTTCTGCAGGTGGGGACCACAGACAACTTCTCAGTTCCTATGCTTCCTGGCTGATGCTTTGGTCACTTTTGAATGCTGGCGGTGCTTTCACTCTAGTGGTAGCATGAGACGGAGTCTACAACCCACACAAGTGTCTCAGGTAGTGCAGCTCATCCAGGATGGCAAATGAATGCGAGCTGTGGTAAGAAGGTTTGCTGTGTCTGTCAGCGTAGTGTCCAGAGCATGGAGGCGCTACCAGGAGACAGGCCAGTACATCAGGAGACGTGGAGGAGGCCGTAGGATGGCAACAACCCAGCAGCAGCACCGCTACCTCCGCCTTTGTGCAAGGAGGAGCAGGAGGAGCACTGCCAGAGACCTGCAAAATGACCTCCAGCAGGCCACAAATGTGCATGTGTCTGCTCAAACGGTCAGAAACAGACTCGATCAGGGTGGTATGAGGGCCCGACGTCCACAGGTGGGGGTTGTGCTTACAGCCCAACACCGTGCAGGACGTTTGGCAGACGTGACAGTCTAGAGATGCCGTGGAGAATGTTCTGCTGCCTGCAACATCCTCCAGCATGACCGGTTTGGCGGTGGGTCAGTCATGGTGTGGGGTGGCATTTCTTTGGGGGGCCGCACAGCCCTCCATGTGCTCGCCAGAGGTAGCCTGACTGCCATTAGGTACCGAGATGAGATCCTCAGACCCCTTGTGAGACCATATGCTGGTGCGGTTGGCCCTGGGTTCCTCCTAATGCAAGACAATGCTAGACCTCATGTGGCTGGAGTGTGTCAGCAGTTCCTGCAAGAGGAAGGCATTGATGCTATGGACTGGCCCGCCCGTTCCCCAGACCTGAATCCAATTGAGCACATCTGGGACATCATGTCTCGCTCCATCCACCAACGCCACGCTGCACCAGACTGTCCAGGAGTTGGCGGATGCTTTAGTCCAGGTCTGGGAGGAGATCCCTCAGGAGACCATCCGCCACCTCATCAGGAGCATGCCCAGGCATTGTAGGGAGGTCATACAGGCACGTGGAGGCCACACACACACTACTGAGCCTCATTTTGACTTGTTTTAAGGACATTACATCAAAGTTGGATCAGCCTGTAGTGTGGTTTTCCACTTTAATTTTGAGTGTGACTCCAAATCCAGACCTCCATGGGTTGATAAATTGGATTTCCATTGATTATTTTTGTGTGATTTTGTTGTCAGCACATTCAACTATGTAAAGAAAAAAGTATTAAGATTATTTCATTCATTCAAATCTAGGATGTGTTATTTTAGTGTTCCCTTTATTTTTTTGAGCAGTGTATATATATATATATATCTTATTACGGTGACCACGGTCATTTGGCTGGATAATTACCGTCATCCAAAATTCCATGACCGTCACAGCCCTCAGAGTTCCAAACCTCTCTGCCAATTACAGCTAGTTTCCCGTTTTCCCCTCCCCACTCAGACCACTCCCAGACAGTTCTTGCAAAATGATTGCTTGAGAAATAGTTTTTAGCTAAAAGACTGTTATTTTTTTGTAAAACTATTACAGTAATGTGCTTAATTGTTACTCAGAAATTATTTGATATTGATATAAAAATGTCTGCATTGGGCCTTCAACGTGAACCATTCCACTTTCGTCACCCAAAATTCAATCAAATACTTTCATACCATAAAGGTGATGTAATGTGAGTCCATATTCTACACCGTATATTGTGTACATCCAGCTATATTCATTAGATTAAATCTGCAGTCCTCAATGCTAAATTGAAGGAGTCCACCCACACATACATACTGTATACAGGCCTGACCTGACCTTAATTCTAAGAGCATTTCATACAACTTGCCCTAAACATTTATAATAATTAAAATTAAATTGGTGGTTTAGTACTTGGAACCCACATTTCTACAATAGGAGACCATACAGAGGAAGCAGTTTCTGTTCATTACACTTTAATGACATCTGTCAAGTCCAATAGCATGCCCATGTGAATGTGACTACAACTGATGTCACTAGCTTCAGCCATGTTCCAGTTTAAAGATTATCCATTAGGATTGTTCAATGATCCAAAGTGTCATTAGATTCAAACTTTTCACAGTAGAATTTCCAAAGTCCTGCAGATATAGACTAAAACATCCAATCCAGTGAATTTGAGACCACTTGCTAGCCATGCTCCCTTCCTTGACCAAGACTGTTGTTAGTCAAAATATTTTTCCTATCACTACCTTGGAGAACATTTATGATCCACCATATCATAAATCTCACAAAGTCTTTTTTGAGTGGACCTTTGATACTGCCAATTTTTTATCAATGAAAAACATCTGTGGCATTGACAACTGGCTGGGTGCTGCAGTGCTTCCACTCCAATATCCCATCTCAATTTACACATCAATGAATACTGGAAAGTAATTTATGAAGCATATCCTCTGGAAATGATTTAATAGCTATGTTTCTCTTTGATGTGTGATACCCTGCTCAGAACTTTATTTATTTCCCTGAGTTGTTCACTAAAGCACTTGTGCATGCCCGGACCTTTCAATCTCTGCTAAATGAGTTTCATTGTCTCCCTCTGTAAGAAAGGCAGTGTTTGTCTTTCTCTGCTCATGCAAAAAAGCAACAGAAGCCTGGTTTGGTGTTTTATATACACTGACTGCACAAAACATGAGGAACACCTTCCTAATATTGAGTTGCACCCCTTTTTGCCCTCAGAACAGCCTCAATTCGTTGGGGCATGGACTACAAGGCGTCAAGCGTTCCACAGGCATGCTGGCCCATGTTGACGCCCATGCTTCCCACAGTTGTTTCAAGTTGGCTGGTGTCCTTTAGGTGGTGGAAACTTCTTGAGACACACGGGAAACTGTTGAGCATGAAAAACTCAGCAGCATTGCAGTTCTTGACACACTTAAATTGGATAATATAATGGTGCCGGAGGTGATGGCTACCGTTATACGGGCTCCTAACCAACTGTTCAATTTTGTTTAGTTTTTTGCATTGTTTGTAACTTATTTTGTACATAAAGTTGCTGCTACCGTCTCTTTTGACTGTCAAGAGCTTCTGGGCATCAGAACAGCGATTACTCGCCTCGATCTGGACAAAGATTTTTTTTTCCAACGCGAAGGATATACTGCTTCCCTGAGACCAGGGCCACATCCCTGTCATTCGCATGAAGAAAAAACGGCGATACAGGGGGCCAAGGTCGGGTTGCCTTGTGAGGATTCGTAGGCAAGTGAGTAAATCACCACTACCATCGGTTCTATTGGCCAATGTGCATTCACTGGAAAACAAACTGGATGATCTACGGTCGAGACTATCCTACCAACAGGACATTAAAAACTGTAATATCTTAAGTTTCACTATGTTGTGGCTGAATGACGACACGGATAATATAGAGCTGGCTGGTTTTTCTGTGCATCGGCAGGACAGCGCAGCTACGTTTAGTAAGACGAGGGGCAAGGGTGTGTGTCTGTTTGTCAATAAAAGCTGGTGCGCGATGTCTAATATTAAAGAAGTCTAGAGGTATTGCTCGCCTGAGGTAGATTACCTCATGATAACCTTTAGACCACACTATCTACCAAAAGTGTTCTCATCTATATTATTCGTAGCCGTCTATTTACCACCACAAACCGATGCTGGCGCTACGACCGCACTCAACAAGCTCTATAAGGCCATAAGCAAACAAGAAAATGCTCGTCCAGAAGCGGTGCAATTAGTGGCCGGGGACTTCAATGCAGGCAAACTTAAATCCATTTTACCTCATTTCTACCAGCATGTCACGTGCAACCAGAGAGGGGAAAAAACTGTAGACCACCTTTACTCCACACAGAGAAAATCTGACCATAATTATATCCTCCTGATTCCTGCTTACAAGCAAAAACTAAAGCAGGAAGTACCAGTGACTCGCTCAATACGGAAGTGGGCAGATGCCCAGGATGCTACACTACAGACTGTTTTGCTAGCACAGACTGGAATATGTTCTGTGATTCATTCAATCGCATTGAGGAGTATACCACCTAAATCATCGCCTTCATCAATAAATGCATCGACAACATCGTCCCCATAGTGACCGTACGTACAGTACCAGTCAAAAGTTTGGACACACCAACTCATTCAAGGGTTTTTCTTTATTTTTACTATTTTCTACATTGTATAATAATAGTGAAGACATCAAAACTATGAGATAACACACATGGAATCATTTAATAACCAAAAAAGTGTTAAACAAATCTAAATATATTTTAGATTTTTCAAAGTAGCCACCCTTTTCCTTTGACAGCTTTGCACACTCTTAGCATTCTCTCAAACCAGCTTCACCTGGAATGCTTTTCCAAAAGTCTTAAAGGAGTTCCCACATATGCTGAGCACTTGTTGGCTGCTTTTCCTTCACTCTGCGGTCCAACTCATCCCAAACCATCTCAACTGGGTTGAGGTTGGGTGATTGTGGAGGCCAGGTCATCTGATGCAGCAATCCATCACTCTCCTTCTTGGTCAAATAGCCCTTACACAGTGTGTTGGGTCATTGTCCCATTGAAAAACAAATCATAGTCCCAGCAAACCAGATGAGATGGCGTATCGCTGAAGAATGCTGTGGTAACCATCCTGGTTAAGTGTGCCTGGAATTCTTAATAAATCAAAAACAGTGTCACCAGCAAAGCACCCCCATACCATCACACCACCTCCTCCATGCTTCACAGTGGGAACCACACATGCGGAGATCATCCGTTCACCTACTCTGCTTCTCACATAGACACGGCGGTTGGAACCAAAAATCACAAATTTGAACTCATCAGATCAAAGGACAGATTTCCACCGGTCTAATGTCCATTGCTTGTGCTTCTTGGCCCAAGCAAGTCTCCTCTTCTTATTGGTGTCCTTTTTAGTAGTGGTTTCTTTGCAGAAATTCAACCATGAAGGCCTGATTCACGCCGTCTCCTCTGAACAGTTGATGTTGAGATGTGTCTGTTACTTACTGGCATTTATTTGGGCTGCAATTTCTGAGGCTGGTAACTCTAATGAACTTATCCTCTGCAGTAGAGGTAACTCTGGGTCTTCCTTTCCTGTGGCGGTCCTCATGAGAGCCAGTTTCATCATAGTGCTTAATGAGTTTTGCGACTGCATTTGAAGAAACTTTCAAAGTTCTTGAAATATTCTGGATTGACTGACCTTCATGTCTTAACCTCTTGGGGCTAGGTGGGACGCTAGCGTGCCACCCGTGGTGCACTCCATCAACAGCAGGTGCATTTCAAGAGCGGCAAATTTGAATCCAAATAAATGTCAAAATTCAAATTTTTCAAAAATACAACTATTTTACACCATTTGAAAGATAAACATCTCCTTAATCTAACCACGTTTTACGATTTCAAAAAGGTTTTACGGCGAAAGCATAAATTTAGAGTATGTTAGGACAGTACATTTACAAGAGTTGTGTGTAATGTTTTGTCAAGTCAAAGACAGCTAAAATGATGCACTAACCTTTTACAATCTCCATCAGATGACACTCCTAGGACATTATGTTAGACAATGCATGCATTTTTAGTTCTATCAAGTTCATATTTATATCCAAAAACAGCGTTTTACTATGGCATTGATGTTGAGGAAATCGTTTCCCTCCAATAACCGGCAGTCAAGTCAGCGTCACAAATTAAATAATTAAAATTAGAAAACATTGGTAAATTATTATATTGTCATTTAAAGAATTATAGATTTACATCTCTTGAACTCAATCAACTTGCCAGATTTAAAAATAACCTTACTGGGAAATCACACTTTGCAATAATCTGAGCACTGCGCCCAGAAAAATACGCGTTGCGATACAGACTAGACGTCATGTTGGGGAGATCTAAAATCGAAAATACTATGTAAATAATCCATTACCTTTGATTCTCTTCATCAGATGTCACTTCCAGGTATCACAGGTCCATAACGAATGTAGTTTTGTTCAAAAAAGCTCATCATTTATGTCCAAAAATCTCCGTCTCGTTAGCACATGATGTAAGCCAGCCGGACTTCTCGTCATGAACGAGGGGAAAAAATATATTTCCGTTCGTTCAAACATGTCAAACGTTGTATAGCATAAATCATTAGGGCCTTTTTTAACCAGAACATGAATAATATTCAAGGTGGACGAATGCATACTCTTTTATAACGTATTGGAACGAGGGTACCCAACATGAACTCGCGCGCCAGGTGTCTAATGGGACATCATCGTTCCATGGCTCTTGTTCGGTCAGATCTCCCTCCAGAAGACTCAAAACACTTTGTAAAGGCTGGTGACATCTAGTGGAAGCAATAGGAAGTGCCAAAATATTCCTAAGCCCCTGTGTTTTTCAATGGGATAGGTTTAAAGTCAATACAACACATCAGGTATCCACTTCCTGTCAGAAAATGTCTCAGGGTTTTGCCTGCCAAATGAGTTCTGTTATACTCACAGACACCATTCAAACAGTTTTAGAAACTTTAGAGTGTTTTCTATCCATATATAATAAGTATATGCATATTCTAGTTACTGGGTAGGATTAGTAACCAGATTAAATCGGGTACATTTTTTTTATCCAGACGTGCAAATGCTGCCCCCTAGACCCAACAGGTTAAAGTAATGATGGACTAATTTCTCTTTGCTCATTTGAGCTGCTCTTGCCATAATATGGACTTGGTCTTTTACCAAATAAGGCTATCTTCTGTATACCACCCGTACCTTGTCACAATACAACTAATTGGCTCAAATGCATGAAGAAGGAAAGAAATTCCACAAATGAACTTTTAACAAGGCACACCTGTTAATTGAAATGCATTCCAGGGGACTACCTGATGAAGCTGATTGAGAGATTGCCAACCGTGGGCAAAGAGTGGTTATTTTGAAGAATCTCAAATGTAAAATAGAATTTAGAATTGTTTAACACTTTTTTTTTGTTGGTTACTACTTGATTCCATATGTGTTATTTCATAGTTTTGATGTCTTCACTATTATTCTACAATGTAGAAAATAGTAAAAATAAAGAAAAACCCTGCACTGAGTAGGTGTTTCCAAACGTTTGACTGGTCATGTACATATCCCAACCAGAAGCCATGGATTTCAGGCAACATCCACACTGAGCTAAAGGCTTGAGCTGCCGCTTTCAAGGAGCGGGACACTAATCCGGACGCTTATAAGAAATCCCTCTATGCCCTCAGACAAACTATCAAACAGGCAGAGTGTCAATATAGGACTAAGATTGAATCCTTCTACACCGGCTCAGACGCTTGTCAGATTTGGCAGGGCTTGTAAGCTATAATGGACTACAAAGGGAAACCCAGCTGTGAGGTGCCCAGTGCCTACCAGACGAGCGAAATGCCTTTTATGCTCACTTTGAGGCAAGCAACACTGAAGCATGCATGAGATCACCAGCTGTTCCGGACGATGGTGTGATCACACTCTTGGTAGCCGATGTGAGCACGACCTTTAAACAGGTCAACATTCACAAGGCCGCAGGACCAGACAGATTACCAGTAGTCATTATCATTGACTACAGGTCAGCATTCAACACCATAGTGCCCACAAAGCTCATCACTAAGCTAAGGTCCCTGGGACTAAACATCTCCCTCTTCAACTGTACTTCCTGACGGGCCGCCCCCAGGTGGTGAGGGTAGGTAACAACACATCTGCAATGCTGATCCTCAACACCGGGGCCCCTCAGGGGTACGTGCTTAGTCCCCTCCTGTACTCCTTGTTCACCCACGACTGCATAGCCAAGGATGACTCCAACTTCATCATTAAGTTTGCTGACGCCACAACAGTGGTAGGCCCGATCACCGACAACGATGAGCCTAAAGGGAGGTGGTCAGAGACTTGGCCATGTGGTGCCAGGACAACAACCTATCCCTCAGTGTGAGCAAGACAAAGGAGATGATAGTGGACTACAAGGAAAGGAGGGCCGACAGGCTCCCATAAAAAGACTGGGCTGAAGTCGAGTGGGTAAAGAGTTTCAAGTGCCTTGGTGTCCACATCACCAACAAACTATCATGGTCCAAACACACCAAGACAGTCGTGAAGAGGGCACGACAACACCTTTTCCCCCTCAGGAGACTGAAAAGATTTGGCATGGGTCCCCAGATCCTCAAAAAGATCTACAGCTGCACCATCGAGCTGCACCATCACCGCTTGGATTGGCTACTGCTTAGCATCCGACCGTAAGGCGCTACAGAGGGTAGTGCGTACGGCCCAATGCATCACTGGGGCCAAGCTTCCTGCTATCCAGGACTTGTATACTAGGAGGTGTCAGAGGAAGGCCAGTCACCCAAGTCGTAAACTGTTCTATTTGCTACCACATGGCAAGTGGTACCGGAGCACCAAGTCTAGGTCCAAAATGCTCCTTAACAGCTTCTACCCCCAAGACATAAGACTGCTGAACAATTAATCAAATGGCCACCCGGACTATTCACTTTACCCCACCTACATGTACAAATTACCTCGACTAACCAATACATCCGCACATTGACTCGGTACCCGCTGTATATAGTCTCGTTATTGTTATATAATCTTATTGTTACTTTTTATTTTATTTTTTGTTTATTTAGTAAATATTTTCTTAACCAACAATGCAGTTCAAGAAATAGAGTTAAGTGCTTGTAAATAAGCATTTCACGGTAAGGTCTACGCCTGTTGTATTCAGCTGTCACAGTATCTAACGAAAGTGGCGCCCCTCCTCGGTCGGGCGGCGCTCGGCGGTCGTCGTCGCCGGCCTATTAGCTGCCACCAATCATTGTTTCTGTGTCTTTTGGTTTTGTCTGTCTGTCTATCTCGCACCTGTTTTGTGTTTGTCATTAGTGGGGGGTTATTTAGTGTGTATTTTCAGTTGGGGTTCTCGTGCGGGATTGTTTATTGTCCACTCAGGACAGTTGTGATTATAAATTGTGATTGTAGA
Source organism: Salmo salar (assembly GCF_965601325.2). Taxonomy (NCBI): domain Eukaryota; kingdom Metazoa; phylum Chordata; class Actinopteri; order Salmoniformes; family Salmonidae; genus Salmo; species Salmo salar. The sequence continues at coordinate 66,313,783 of NC_138299.1, forward strand.
TTATTATTGCCGGGCTGCGCCCCGTGCGCTTTTCGTTTCCAGTGCACTTATTTTGGGAAGGTGTTTTTCCCCTGGCAGACTTCGCCACGCGCCTGGTGCCCTACGGCTATTGCGTGTCAATAATATTATTAAAACACCGTTGCTCCGGCCCTCTGTCTCCTGCTCCTGATTCCACCTCTCCACTGGTCCTAGACAGTCGTGACATCAGCACTTGTGACAAATAACGTGATATGATTCACCTGTTCAGTCTGTCATGGGAAGAGCAGGTGTTCCTAACGTTTCTTACAGTCGGTGTATATAATCACTCATACAATGCAAGATAGACATAGTCATTGTATGAAAGACCAGATGGGACTTGATATTTGTTTGGTTCTTCTCCTTTATCTCTAAGCCAAATATCATGGGAGAGATTGTTATAAAGCAGATAGATTTACAGAGAATAAGGATCTCACAGATTTTAATGTTTTCGTACCATTTTACAGAATAATGTACGCAATGACTTCTGTCAATCCATAGAGAATAGTTACTCCAAAACCTTAAAATCTGGCCCACCAACATCAACTTACATTGCTGTCCTCATCCAAGCACTACAGAAATTCTAAGATGGGGAATGAATGCATTTTATTTATGTACGTGAAAGTCATGAGGGTAGAGAAGATGAGGACAGCTTACAGTACTTCTACTTAGTATGTTTTATTCACAAATCTCAGCTCTGCACCCTAAATCGCTAGGTAAACTTTTCTGTATTCTGCATCAATCCTAATCGGAGCCAAAATTAGTAAATACTAATTATCTTATCAAATATTACCTTACACAATATACAACACTATGCTTTAGGCACTCCAAATCTCTAAATCCATAATCTAGTAAGAATCCAGGTTGCTGTAGGATTTGTGCCTCTTAAACATTGGTTCCCAAAAGCAATGTTGAGTTGTCCTAAGGTCTACAATTTGTAAATTTGTTTTTCCTCTGTGGTATTTAGTTGTATATTTTTCTTGTAGAACTGTTCTGTTCTAGTGAAGGAGGTGTGTTTTGGCTTCGTCTCTGGCATAGGGTGCACATCAAAAGAGGTGTGACTGGATTGTGAGGTGCTATTTATAATGTCCAATGGAGGGGAGTATATTGTACAACCTACAATTCTGCTGCGTGCTGTCTTCTCCATGGTACCGATGCATTTTAGGGGCGTTGTCATTTGTTTCTTTCCCATTTGACATTTCATTTTGGAGTCTGTGGTACTACCGTACATAATAAGCTATAGAACAGGAGATTCTGTCTGTGTAATGAAGTCATGTGGATAGGATATAAATCTTTCTAATGCATCCACTACCTGACAGAAAAATATGTATTCACGACAGAATCACTGATCTTCATGAATGTGTAGGCTTCTCAGGTGATTGCCTGGGATTTGACTTCTTTACACTACACTAACCATGCTTCCATCCACAGTTTGTGAGTAATATCATGCCATGTAAAAAAAAATCACAAAATGTGATGCAAAATGGACGTTTCGGTGCAATTTTATAAATGCAGACCGATCATTCGATATGCTGTCTTTTTGTGTCTAAAATGTATGTGAGAAATGGCATATCAGTCATGCGATGATATGGTGTGTGGTCCTCACACTACGACTCGTTAGGATGGCATGCAGTTTATTAGGCTGCAGATTAAATAAGTTATGATGAACTTCACAGGGTGGTGCAAGGTGATGCGCTTGATGCTCCTTTCCAATAAATATTGAGGGTCTTATTCTGGTGACATGATGATCAATGTTTGCAACAGTTTTTCTGACAACTATCGGTTGAGTGGGAAATGCAATGGAAACGCATTGAACATTCGATTTTTATTCGATACGTGATACGTACTTTTGTGTGCTACGTCATCGTGCGCTGACTTTTACCTGCAACAAGTCAGTTTGGTGGAAACACACCACTGGTGGGAAAATTCACATTTTCTTTATGCAGATTTTTTAAATATTCGCATGAAAATCTGTCACCAATTGGATGGAAACCTATAGTGGGATTGAATCAGTTCTATTTAGTTTTTCCCAATGTAGCTTTTTTCTCCATTGTTTTTTCAGGTTTATGTTTTTTCAGGCTTTCTCTGTCAAAGTCACACTTAGATGATTATTTTTAAGTCCACAACAGTGCTTAAACCATATCAGGAGACTACTTTTGAGGTCTGGGAAAAATCAAACACATTTTGTGGTATAGTTACCTTTTAATTCAACTGTGCACCAGCCATAGACCGTTGTTTGGTTAGCAATATTTCTGTAGCGCTCATTTGATTACAGAGTTTGCAAAACAAATGTCCACTTGATTGATGCAAAAACTACTTTGTAGTTAATATTACATTGAGAAGGCTTTTGGAAACGGTAGAAACGGTAGTGGTAGAAAAACGGACACACCAGACAGTGCCTTTTGTCTCTTCAGAAAGTTGAAGGAAATTACGTATCACTGATGCATTTTGTTCATGTCATGGCAAATGAATGCATTTTCTCCTAAGTTCAATACATTTAGGTGATTTTCTACTAAGTTCAATACATTTTTGAATATTGTTGAATTCCATTTTAATGTCTGGATTCTGTGTTTCTGTCCTCGTTCTCCGTAGCGCAGATTTTACAGGTAACTGCCAAAATAATGGAAACACTTGAGTAAATGAGGGATACAAAGTACATTGAAAGCAGGTCCTTCCACACATTTGTGGTTCCTGAGTTTATGAAGGAATTAACATCCCATCATGCTTAAGGTTATATAAAAATGCTGGGCAGGCCTCTATTTTGGCCATTTATTTTGGCACCCATAGGTTGATAATGCTGCCATCCAAAGGGCACGAGTGTTTTCATGCTCATCAAACCATTCAGTGACCAATGTGAAGCATTTGTCATGGCTGTCTCAGTCACCAGATCTCAACCCAATTGAACGCTTATAGGAGATTCTGGAGCGGCGCCTGAGACAGCGTTTTCCACCACCACCATCAACAAAACAACAAATGATGGAATTTCTCGTGGAAGAATGGTGTCACATCCCTCCAATAAAGTTCCAGACACTTTATGTTGGTGTTTCCTTAATTTTGGCTGTTACCGGTCTATTTAACATGCATGCATAATTACATACATCCCTAAAAACTGCCTCTGTCCATCCATCCGTAAACAGATATTTGCGAGAATTAATACATTGAGAGAGCAAGAACAAGGTGGCATGTCATTCATGTTTCGACTTGGGGCAGACAATTGTTGGCCAGCAAGAGTGTTTACTGGTGGAAATCACGAGAGGAAAGGTTAGCTTTGGCCTCACTTCGGCCTGGCTTCTCGCTGAGCATTCCTCAGGCACTGGAAGGCCCCAATGAACAGCAGCACTCTGTTTCCCTGTGGTAAACCAACGCTACTGGAACCTCAGGTCATGGGGGCAGCACTTGTTTATATTTAAACAAGCAATAATTCCTCTTTACCACTTCCATGGAAAGGGGAAATTCTTAGGAAGAGATTATTGTAATTCGTGGGAAGATATTTTGGAAAAGCTAAAAAGGTCCAGGCGAAGAGGTTGTTAAAACACAGCGTGGCTCGGAAAAAATGTGTTTCTCTGAATGGGAGCGAAAAAGGAAAACGAACTGAAATTCCATTGTCTCCCTAAATGTCAGCGTCAGGGTGACCTATTTTTCACACGATACCTCCAGTAAGTTGGTCTTGGTTCTTCATGGGACTGAGGTCCATTGTGCCTTGACACTTATTGTGGAGAAACATAATACTATTTAAATATACAGTACCAGTCAAAAAGTTTGGACACACCTAGTTATTGCAGGGTTTTTCTTTATTTTTTTAATATTTTCTACATTGTAGAATAATAGTGAAGACATCAACTATGAAATAAAACATGGAATCATGTAGTAACCAAAAAAAAAAAAAAGTGTTAAACAAATCAAAATATATTTGAGATTCTTCAAAGTAGCCACCCTTTGCCTTAATGACAGCTTTGCACACGCTTGGCATTCTCTCAACCAGCTTCATGAGGTAGTCACCTCGAATGCATTTAAATTAACAGGTGTGCCTGGTTAAAAGTTCATTTGTGGAATATCTTTCCTCCTTAATGTGTTGGAGCCAATCAGTTGTGTTGTGACAAGGTAGGGGTGGTATACAGAAGATCGCCCTATTTGGTAAAAGACCAAGTCCATATGGCAAGAGCAGCTCAAATACGCAAAGAGAAATAACAGACATTTATTTTCCGAGCCATTATTTGACCATGCTGGTCATTTATGAACATTTGAACATTTTGGCTATGTTCTGTTATAATCTCCACCTGACACTGCCAGAAGAGGACTGGCCACCCCTCATAGCCTGGTTCCTCTCTAGGTTTCTTCCTAGGTTTTGGCCTTTTTAGGGAGTTTTTCCTAGCCACCGTGCTTCTACACCTGCATTGCTTGCTGTTTGGGGTTTTAGGCTAGGTTTCTGTACAGCACTTTGATATATCAGCTGATGTAAGAAGGGCTATATAAATACATTTGATTTGATTTGACAGTCCATTACTTTAAGACATGAAGGTCAGTCAATGCGGAATATTTCATGAACTTTGAAAGTTTCTTCAAGCGCAGTCACAAAAACCATCAAGCACTATAATGAAATTGGCTCATGAGGACCGCCACAGGAAAGGAAGACCCAGAGCTATCTCTACTGTAGAGGATAAGTTCGTTAGAGTTAACTGCACCTCAGATTGCAGCCCAAATAAATGCTTAAGTGTTGAAGTAACAGACACATCTCAACAGCAACTGTTCAGAGGAGACTGTGAATCAGGCCTTCATGGTTGAATTGCTGCAAAGAAACCACTACTAAAGGACACCAATAAGAAGAGACTTACTTGGGCCAAGAAGCACGAGCAATTTGCATTAGACTGGTGGAAATCTGAACTTTGGTCTGATGAGTCCAGATTTTAGATTTTTGGTCCAACCGGCATTGGTGGAGAACGGATGAGTAGGTGAACGGATGATCTCTGCTTGTGTGGTTCCCACCGTGAAGCATGTAGGAGGAGGTGTGATGGTGTGGGGGTGCTTTGCTGATGACACTGTCTGATTTTGTTTAGAATTCAAGACACAACCATCATGGTTACCACAGCATTCTGCAGCGATACGCCACCTAATCTGGTTTGCGCTTAGTGGGACTATCACTTGTTTTTCAACAGGCCAATGACCCGAAACACACCTCCAGGCTGTGTAAGGGCTATTTGACCAAGAAGGAGACTGATGGAGTGCTGCATCAGATGACCTGGCCTCCACAATCAGCTGACCTCAACCGAATTGAGATGGTTTGGGATGAGTTGGACCGCAGAGTGAAGGAAACGCAGCCAACAAGTGCTCAGAATATGTGGGAACTCCTTCAACACTGTTGGAAACACATTCTGCATGAAGCTGGTTGAGGGAATGCCAAGAGTGTGCAAAGCTGTCAAGAGAAAGGGTGGCTACTTTGAAGAATCTAAAATATATTTTGATTTGTTTAACACTTTTTTGGTTACTGCATGATTCCATATGTGTTATTTCATAGTTTTGTTGTCTTCACTGTTATTCTACAGTGTAGAAAACAGTAAAAATAAAGAATGACTAGGTGTGTCAACTTTTGACTGGTACATAAAAATGGTCTCCCGAGTGGTGCAGCAGTCTAAGGCACTGCATCTCAGTGCAAGAGGTGTCACTATAGTACCTGGTTCTAATCCAGGCTGTATCACATCCGGCCATGATTGGGAGTCCCGTAGGGCGGCGCACAATTGGCCCAGCGTCGTCGGGGTTTGGCCGGAGTAGGCTGTCATTGTAAATAAGAATATGTTCTTAACTGACTTGCTAGTTAAATAAAATAAATATGTGTGTGTGTATATACAGTTGAAGTCAGAAGTTTACATACACCTTAGCCAAATACATTTAAACTCAGTTTTTCACAATGCCTGACATTTAATCCTCGTAAAAATACCCTGTCTTAGGTCAGTTAGGATCACCACTTTATTTTAAGAATGTGAAATGTCAGAATAATAGTAGAGAGAATGATTGATATTTTTTCAGCTTTCATTTCTTTCATCACATTCCCTGTGGGTCAGAAGTTTACATACACTCAATTAGTATTTGGTAGCATTGCCTTTAAATTGTTTAACTTGGGTCAAGTGTTTCGGTTAGCCTTCCACAAGTTTCCCACAATAAGTTGGGTGAATTCTTTCCATTCCTCCTGACAGAGCTGGTGTAACTGAGTCAGGTTTGTAGGCCTCCTTGCTCACACACGCTTTTTCAGTTCTGCCCACAAATTTTCTATAGGATTGCGGTGAGGGCTTTATGATGGCCACTCCAATATCTTGACTTTGTTGTCCTTAATAAGCCATTTTGCCACAACTTTGGAAGTATGCTTGGGGTCATTATCCATTTGGAAGACCCATTTGCGACCAAGCTTTAACTTCCTGACTGATGTCTTGAAATGTTGCTTCAATATATCCACATAATTTGCCGTTCTCATGATGCCATCTATTTTGTGAAGTGCACCAGTCCCTACAGCAGCAAAGCACCCCCACAACATGATGCTGCCACCCCCGTGCTTCACGTTTGGGATGGTGTTCTTCAGCTTGCAAACCTCCCCCTTTTTCCTCCAACCATAACGATGGTCAATATGGCCAAATAGTTCTATTTTTGTTTAATCAAAAACAAAGCAAAAACATGTTTTTGGACATTTTCGCAATCTATTAAAAATAAATAAGTATTCAGACCCTTTACTCCGTAATTTGTTGAAGCACAGCCTCGAGTCTTCTTGGGTATGACGTTACAAGGTTGGCACACCTGTTTTTGGGGAGTTTCTCCCATTCTTCTCTTCAGATCCTCCCAAGCTCTGTCAGCTTGGATGGGGAGTGTCGCTGCATAGCTATTTTTCAGGTCTCTCCAGAGATGTTCAAGTCCAGACTCTGGCTGGGCCACTCAAGGACAGAGACCTGGGCTGAGCCTCTCCTGCATTGTCTTGGCTGTGCGCTTAGGGTTGTTGTCCTGTTGGAAGGTAAACCTGAGCACTCTGGAACAGGTTTTCATCAAGGATCTCTCTGTACTTTGCTCTGTTCATCTTTCCCTCGATCCTGACTAGTCTCCCAGTCCCTGATACTGAAAAACATCTCCACAGCATGATGCTGCCACCCATGCTTCACCGTAGGGATGGTCCCAGGTTTCCTCCAGATGTGATTCTTAGCATTCAGGCCAAAGATTTCAATCTTGGTTTCATCAGACTAGAGAATCTTGTTTCTCATGGTCTGAGAGTCCCTTAAGTGCCTTTTACTGATGTCATGTGCCTTTTACTGATGTGTGGCTTCCGTCTGGCCACTCTACCATAAAAACCTGATTGGGGGAGTGCTGTAGAGATGATTGTTCTTCTTAAAGGTTCTCCCATCTCCACAGAGGAACTCTAGAGCACTGTCAGTGACCATCGGGTTCTTGGTCACCTCACTGACCAAAGCCCTTGTCACCCATTTGCTCAGTTTGGCCGGGCGGCCATCTCTAGGAAGAGTCTTGGTGGTTCCAAACTTCTTCCATTTAAGAATGATGGGGACCTTCAATGTGTTTTTTTGGTACCCTTACCAATATCTGTGCCTCGACACAATCCTGTCTCAGAGCTCTATGGACAATTCCTTCGACCTCATGGCTTGGTTTTTGCTCTGACATGCACTGTCAACTGTGGTACCTTATATTGACAGGTGTGCCTTTCCAAATAATGTCCAATCAATTGAATTTACCACAGGTGGACTTCAATCAAGTTGTAGAAAAAGGGAAAGGTTCTGAAATACTTTCCTAATGCACTGTATAAGTGGATTTGTCCCAATACTTTTGGTCTCCTAAAATGGGGGGGCTGTGTACAAAAAGTTAGGATTTCTAAATGGTTCACCTTTTAGAAATTGTAAATAGGACAGTCTGCAATTTAACCTCATAGTCATTGTATCAGTTTAAATCCAAAGTGCTGGACTACAGGGTCAAAACAACAAAGAATGTGTCACTCTCCCAATACTTTTGGAGCTCACTGTTTGTGTTGTATTCTGTAACAATGTATATCTACTTATTTATGCAATATTTCCCAGCAGTGGAACTGATCACATTCCTCCACAATATGCAACCCTGCAAGAAAGTGACAATGGCTTGCACAATGGGATTGTGGTTCAACATTTTTTATGTTTTCCTGGATTTATACATTCCTGTCAGACATTATTCATTGCCTCCTGGTATAGTTCATGTGTGTATACATACATACATACATACATACATACATACATACATACATACATACATACATACATACATACATACATACATACATACATACACTGAGTGTACAAAACATTAAGAACACCTGCTCTTTCCATGACAGACTGACCAGGTGAAAGCTATGATCCCTTATTGATGTCACCTGTTAAATCAGGGTAGATGAAGGGGAGGAGACAGGTTAATGAAGGATTTTTTTTAGCCTTGAGACAATTGAGGCATGGATTGTGTGTGAATGGGAAAGACAAAAGATTTAAGTGCCTTTGAACAGGGTATGTTAGTAGGTGCCAGGCACACCGGTTTGTGTCAAGAACTGCAATGCTGATGGGTTTTTCATGGTCAACAGTGTCCCGTGTGTATCAAGAATGGTCCACCACCCAAAGGACGTCCACCAACTTGACAAGACTGTGGGAAGCATTGGAGCCAACATGGGCCAGCATCCCATGGAACGCTTTTGACACCTTGTCGAGTCCTTGCCCCAATGAATTGAGGCAGTTCTGAGGGCAAAGGGGGGGGGGGTACAAGTCAATATTAGGAAGGAGTTCTTAATGTTTTGTACACTGTGTCCATTCACCTCTGCACATGCCTCAGATGTCTAGTTCTGCTCTACCACTCCTCACTCTACACACACTGTCCACTCTGTCATTTCTGGCAGAAGTTGCTGTCTGAGCCCCTTGTCTGCCTGCTAAGCTATTTTCCTTATGAAAGATTGACACAGCTTGCAACCAATTTGAAACACCTTTTAGCTATGGCTGCAGAATACAATAGACACTTCTGTGCTGGGGTTTTATACCTCTTCAGATTAATTCTTACCCGATGAAGTTGTGGCTAAGATGAAATACTTAGTATCAGGCACCACAATAAAAAAAAGTTAGAATGTGAACATGTTAACTGCAGTTATTAGGCAAAATGTTTGCAGGGTTGCTATGCAAGGAGATGTCATAGTTTAGCTATGTCAAAGTGAGGCGAGTTGATGACTTGCATATTTTTATAGCCGTGCAAATAATTGTCTAAATACAGGTAGTCTGACTCAGTTCCATCACATTTATATTGGTTGTTTTGTCTGTCTTTGCTTTTTATTACAAATACAATTGTGTTGTGTGGTGGTGCTGTTAGTTACAAGTACAAGGAAACAGATGGATAGTGCTGGTCATTCAATTACAAACACTATCACTCAAAAGGTCTTCAGACTTTCACTTTTGGGTCGATGTGGGCATTGTTCCACCGATGACAATTTTCACCACATTTATATTGGGAAATAACCCTCTGCGCTTCCATATCTACCATCCCATAATAGATGATCGCTTCTGCTACAACTGAACACTTGGGGTAAAACTAAGACTACCGAACGACCATACTCTTGATACTACAGTTGAACAATTTCAGAGAATTCATGCTAGTCCAAAGTTATGATGGCCCTTTTTAAGTGCTTTGTTCCCCAATGCCTTTTAGTCAGGGCTCTCATCTTCTTCACAAAGCTTCACATTTCATCTGTCTCTTAAGGAGTGCTTGGCTGCCGCTTCTGAGGCCGTGCCTACAGAGTGCCGTTAATTGGAGGAGTGTAGCACCGTCGGCATTCACAAGCTGTTAATGGTTCCCATTCTACACTGGTATCCACTGCCAAGACCAGGCAAGTGTAACAGGATTCACATTGCGTGCTTCTACTATGAAGCAAAAATCTCCACTATTCTCATAGAAAAGCAATGGCAAGATGTTTTGCCTTAGTTGATCTCCCGAGACAATTCTTTCATGCTCTTGATGTTCTTTTTTGGTATTTATGGTAAATATTGTCTTATTAATCGAACCGCATGACCAGTGCATTTGGATGAATATTCCTGTCACATTTGACTTTGCCCACTTGCCTAAGAATTGCCATTCACAGTAAATCTCCATGTTTTTTTATTCAATGTGAAGTTGTTCATACAAGGCACCACAGACATCAACAGATCACTAAACCACTTGGCGTAAACACATTTGCATAAACGACATTTTCTGACCTCTGCCTCGGCCATGTTGCTAAACTCTAGCCTTCCTCTGTAATCTTATCATGCAGTGGCAGCACCAAAGGGAGCCAAATTTCGAGGGAGTGCTGACTGTAATTTCAGATTGTATTACATGGTATTACGTTGTCAGTGAATCAGAACAGACGTTCCCGTATCACTTCCATTATTCAATGTGACATTATCAATCCTGTGGTGAGTCCTTTTCCCTGATTCATTCTGTATCTCTTTAGTCTGTCTGAGCTGAAAACAGTTTTTTACCCCCCCATCAAATCAAATCCCTGTTTCTCCTCTAGTATGACTTCGCTCAAGATTTCTTGATTGTTTGTCATGTAGGCATTAGACATTTCACATAGGATTTTTGTCAAAGCTTTTGATAGGCCTACACTGTGATAATATAGGGAGTTGGATTCCACTAGTAATCAATGTACTAAATAAACATTTTAGTGCTGATTTTTAGTGTCCATATTAGCAGTGCTTGCTTGCTGGTGTCACAGTGATGCATTCAACTTGTCAGTCACACAGGATTGGGTCTGTATTGCCACATAAAGATACCAGCAAGCTGACATGTCAGACAGAATGAGCAGAGATGGTGCACTACTTTTCAACAGAGCAATGGACCTTAGTCAAAAGTAGTGCACCTATATAGAGAATTGGGTGTAATTTGGGACTCAGCCAGAGTATCACAGACCAGAAAGGTATCTGGAGGATTAGTCTCATGTAGGGATACCATTACCCCAGGTATCAATCTACTGCACCGTTCTGTGTCTTAGGTAGAGATATCAGTCAGAGAAAAAAAATGCTGCCCCCAATTGGAACTGATGAGTCTTAACTTGAACCTTGTTGCTACTGTAGTTATTTCGGGATGAAAATATAGCTGAGAGAAGTGGAATCTATGGAGATGCCAAAACGAATGGAGCTTTGATGTTCGGTTTTGTAATGCACTGTAGCACAATCACTCATTATGTAGAGCTTATGTTACTTTGTATGGGGGTTTTGCTTGTAATAACTGTAACTCAGTTTAAACCTCTGATTCAGTGCAGTTATTTTTGTATGGGGCTCTCTAAAAGTAGACATTAAATTATGCTTAATTCAGTTTAGACCGTGAGCCTGAAGTCTATGAAACTTTTTCCTCATCTTCCTTTATGCCGGTTTTCTTGTGTGTCGAAGCCAGAGGTAACTCCATCTCTGCAGAGCGCAGATGCGTTGTCTGAGGCCGTGGCTGGCCTCGGTACCGTGGAGGAGGTCATGAAGTACCTGGAGCCTGAGAGATGGCAGCTTGACATGGAAGACTTATACAAGCCCACGTGGCACATCCTGGGAAAGTCATTCCTCCACAACAAGAAATCCAGAGGTACAGCGACTGCCACTTCTCAAACGGCTAACAACTGGGGTTCTAGTGATAGCAATTGCAGTGAAAGAAAGATCTGTCATGTTGAGATGGAGGGAAAAACAGATGTACAGCTGCAGTTGAGCATAAAACTGTCTGTGAAAGGTTAATTTGTAATTATATCTTGGCAATTTAACCTCAGTTTAGACCCTTTTTTGTAATTTAATAAAAGGTATCTAATCATTTTAGGTTGACGTGGTGAGCTTAATCTAATCTATTTCTTGAACAGGAGTGGATCTCAACCTGTTGAGAGAAGAGGTGAGACTGTACAGCTGCACGCCGCGCAACTTCTCCATCTCCCTGCGCGAGGAGCTGAAGAGGACGGACGCCATCTTCTGGCCTAGCTGCCTCCTGGTGAAGCGCTGTGGGGGCAACTGTGCCTGCTGCTCGCATCGCTGCTCCGACTGCCAGTGTGCGCCTACCCGGGTCGTCAAGAAGTACCATGAGGTAAAAGTGTGGCAACTTTCCCAATTTTCTGAGATTTTAATATCCCTGGAATCAGAAGGGAATAAACTGGAAATCCAGGAATCTTCCAACCAGGATTTCTGGAAAACCTGGGAATTATGTGAAAGTTATTAGAAGTTAACTTTGCAACTCTAGACAAGGGTCATAATTCGCTACTTATACTCGAAGTTAATTATTTTTCAGAAAGATCAGCATAATAAATGCAAGCTAATTTATGTGGATATTCAAAAATCCACATAAAGAAAATATAGGTGTTTTCACCAAACAGACTTGTTGCGGATAAAAATCAGTGGGTGATGACGTAGTGCACACAGTACTTTTTCACTTAAGTTTTCATGTACCGAATACAAATATAGAGTTCAATTTGTTTCCATCGCATTTTCAACTCTACAGATAGTTTTGTCACAAAAACAGTTGCGTTAAATTGCAAATGTGCCTACTCTGGTCTTGGCACATGCGCTCGAGCCAACAGCTTGCAAGATACTATGCGGGTTGGCTAGTCTACATTGAGATTATTATGGATAAGAGAGAGAGATTTTTTTTATATTTGTCAGATTGCCGTCAAGCATCAATCATGTCACCAGAATAATACTCTCGATATTTATTGGAAAGGAGCATCAAGATCATGTGCACTTTCAGCACCCTGTAAAGTTCATCATAAAGTATTTCATCTGTAGCCTAATAAACTGCTTGGTTTCCTGAGTCATAGTGGGAGGACCACACACCATAACACGTGACTCCAAGTTTACTTCAATATGATGGTCATATATCACTTTTTGCTCATAAAGGAATTTCCTCCACCATTTCTCACATAATACATCTTACAGACACAAAAAGATTCCACCATGTCAAAAGAACAAATTATCTGTCGGCATTTATAAAATTGTACCGAAACTACCTGTTTCCATCACAGCTGCTGTCATTTTTTTTTTTTTATATGGTAAGAATTTACTCCCATAAAAACTGTGGATGAAAACGTGGTTAGTGGTGTAAAACAAATTTATCATAAAGATATTTCTGCTATGTATTTTAGCTAATTTAACCATTTGATGTGTAAATGTGTTTGAAGTTGTTTTGGTGCAGGGCCTGTTCCAAACTCCCAATCCGAGCTCTGGCTTGCCGCTCTCTGTAGGTTCTCCTGCTGAAGCACCGAAGCGGGGGCCGAGGCCTGCAGAAGTCCATGACCGATGTGCCCTTGGAACACCATGAGGAGTGCGACTGTGTTTGCAAAGACGACTGGGACTGATCTCAAGCCTGTGTACCGGTGCCACCAGCATCCCAGGAGACACTTGAAACTGCACGCGTCTTCCAGCATCTCCCAGGCAAACCCTAACCATCTCCATTGAGAGTGAGGAGCGAATGAGATTGCTTTGCTTGACCTTTCTCATCTTGCTAATTGGACGAGAATAAAAACTGACTGGAACTACTTCATTTGTGGATGGATCTTGCCGCCGTGGAGGACCTGTAGCTGGCTGAGTGCATTGAAGAGACAGGAAATGGATAGACTGCACTGGAATGCTGGACCTATCTTATTCATTCTTCACTCTCTGAAGGCTCTCTCTCCCTTTGCTTCTCAGAGATCGGAACTGGTGCTAAGGGACATCTTTGGCAGCGTCGGTTTAGTGTAATTTTTTTGTGCCTTTTTTTGTGCCAAAACCTTTAAGGGGTCTTGTTGAAATTCAACACACGTGGCCAGAGAGTATCTTGGAAAATGGGCTCCTTCTTCAAGTACTTTTCTGTACATAAGTGAGCTTCCTTCAGGCCAATCCCTATGGTACTTTATTATTCCTATAAAAGAGGAAAATAATGTTCCTTTTTATCAGTGATTCCCCACTCCCCCCTGTTTTCTCATCTATTAGATCTTTGGAGTGACATAATAGTAATGTTGACTGTCTTACTGATGCAAACTATATTTGTAAATATTTCATTTTCATGGTTTTTCTGTACTGTTGTATTTTTCTACCAAAGATACTTGTATTCATTGAGGAGATAAAGTTGCACACTTAAACCAAGTGGGTGCTGTTTTGTTGCGTTTCAACGTACATACCGTCGTAGCAAAGGTGTAAAATCTGCTTGCTTTATAACTTCATATAACCCCAACTAGTGCGTGGAACAGTATGGATACTCAATATTTTTTGGTTCAATGAAGGGAAGTTGTCCAGAATGCTTTTTTGTATGCTGAAATGGTAGTTTCTCTGTCATTTGTACAGTTGTTGAGTGTTCATCTTCAATATTTTCATTTCTATGTCCACGCCATGCCAAATATGGGTGTGTTCTCTTCTCTGCATACCAAAGTTATTTAACATGACCTTTTATGATCTATTTTGTTGTATGTATCTGTCAGTAGAAATAAATCAGTCAATGTGTTTCTGGAGATAGGTACTTGTATTTTGACATAGTCCCCTGCAATATAAGGACTTTCATTTGGTGTCAAGATAAAGCATTGTGTCCGTTTCTCATTGTTATTGTAATGGTATAAATTAGTATTATTAGGGAATATTGACTGAGGAAATTACATTTTAGTGGCATATCAAAGTCATCTAACAGAATAGGATTATGGTCATAGATCCTTCTACGTACATGCCTACGCTCTTAGAAAAAAAGGTTCCAAAAGGATTCTTCAGCTGTCCCTATAGGAGAACGCTTTTTGGTTCCAAGTAAAACCCTTTTGAGTTCCATGTAGAACCCTATGTGGAAATGGTTCTACATGGAACCCAAAATGGTTTTACTTGGAACCAAAAGGTTTTTTTCAAAGGGTCTCCTATTAGGACAGCCAAAGAACCCTTTTAGGTTCTAGATGGCACCTTTTTAAGTAGGCCTGTTGTGACACCTTATACACTTCATGGACAAAGTGTCATAGGATGTAAAACAGTGAAATTGCTTTTCTGACTGCATTTCATCAAGAGTGGGTTCTGTCAATGTGAAAAACCCACCACTGTCAGATATCAGTGTAAATAGCTGTTTTATGCACCAGTAATCTAGGAACTCTACTCATGTCTCTCAATTAATGAGGTTGGAAAAATAATCAAACAATTACATTCACAGTTGTTGTTTAATCAAGGAATGGCTAAGGTAATGGCTGATTTGGATTTCCATTGTGCGTATTTTATTGCTACTCTATAACAAAACAATTAGATATAACTTCTCCCTGCATTCATTAAATAAATAGAAAAGGCAAGACCATTAAAAAGAATTACTGCATAAATGAGAGGAATGGAAAAACTATAAGAACCGTAACCAACTGATTGATGACAGAGACACATTTAGCTGAGCAGCCCTCAACTAAATCAGAACATCACAGGCAGGAGGGATTGTTTTTGTTTTAATAAACAATTGACTACTTTGTCATCATTTCTAAAGTCGATAGAGCCTACACTTTCTAGCACCGTTTTGAATTTATAACGCAGTAGGGGTAATAAGGGAGGGAGTGGTTTGTGACACGAGTAGCCGCTCACCGATTCTGTCAGCTCATACCTCCAACACTGCCAAAGCATCTGCTATGCGGCTGTCAGCCAATGCTGGTTAACACTGGTTAGCACTCGATCTGATTGAATCCAGGCCTTACTGTTGAAATATAACAAGTAGTGCAGTTCATCACTAGCGTAGCACACACCCCCGCAGCCCCACAAGCTTTTTCTCTCTGCCTCATGGCAAAATGTGTAGAATAGCATTAGATTTGCTACAAAACTGCAAATGCTTCTCTGCCTCATGGCAACAAAATATAATTGAAATGTAATTATATTTATAATCTTTTTTTAGGAGGTCAGGTTCACCGATAGCATATGAACATCAGAAGCCAGGATTAATTACATTTTTTATTACAGGAAATTAGCTTCAAACTGCAAAATGTTCTCTCAGGCTCATGGCAAAATGTTTAGAATTACAGGAAAATTGGCTCTAAACAGCAACGTTTTCTCTCAACCTCATGGCAAAATGTATGAAATAGCATGAGATTAGCTTGAAAATGGCACATTTTTCGCTGTACCCTATGGCAATTTTATATATTTTTTAATCAAATAGTATAAACTGCGATACACCACTGCAGTTAATTTCATCTATTTTATAGACATCAGGTTCACTGAAAAATTATGTTTATATGTTTTCGAATTATTCATCAAATATCTGCGCAGATAGGACAATCTGGAATGGGTTGTGCTTACAGGCAGAGCGAGATGATCTCCCTGATGTTAGGACATGCTGAAGATAATTGTTTGTGTGTGTGTGTGTGTGTGTGCGTGCGTGCATACTGTAGAGGTATGTATTGTATGAATGCGTGCATGTGTGTGTTGGTATTTACTGTGTGAATGCACGCTGTCCCACATGCACGATGAATAAATCCATGACTCCTCTGTGAAGATTGGAGACTGTAACATGTAGTCTGGGATGGGCCATCTCTGCAACGTCAGCAACCAACCTGCTCTACCCATCGTACAGTGCCAAAGGCTTGGAGGCCAGGTTGTCTGCATGGCATATTACATTAATGTCTTTCCAAAAACACGTAAGGAATGGTTTGATTTGTATACTTCATTATATACTTCAAATCCATCGATGACCGAAACCATTCCAAACATTACACAAACCCTAAATGCCTTTGAACAGTCTATCTGGTTTCTATGGGTCACCACACCCTGGAGGGCCTGTATCACCACATATCAAAATACTGTGCAACGTTGTTCCATCCAACCCTTTTGGGCCATGAGGTCAACCAGGGGGAGGTTCGCATTTGTCCGTCTCAGATAGCTGTCCCAGCCAATTATTCTGATCTAATGTACGTCCGCTGTGACGCCAGATGCTACTGCATAAACCCGCCGAGTCCCACTGTGGTTTATAATATTAAACAGACTCCCTCCCTCGGCCCCGGACAGACTTTCTTTCTTTTTTTGCAGGAGGAGGAAACCTCCCTTTGCTGGCAAAACACACGAAACAGCACGGTCAGTTGTGTGTGGTATTCAAATGCCCCTTTTCTCATAGTCTTCTTTTGTAACAAAACATGTTCCACAACCACTACTTGGCCTCAACTTTAGGGACAAAATTTACCAATGAAAAAATCTAGTTTTAAAGAAATCGTAAACTTGAATGAACCCAAGTGTGCAGACCCCACTCTCTACCCAAGCACATGAACCATCCTCACACGTGTTCCATGGTACTGGTAGCATTCAGAGTTCTTAGTTTAACACACCTTGAATACTATACATTGCAGTTTGAAAAGACTCGTACAAAATAAGCCCCATCTGTTGGAGTCTTTTGTTCCCATGGGCTCCCCAAGACACAGATCCCGGAACAGTTTCAGACGGCACTCACATCACAACAGCTTTCCACCATGGTCCATATTCATGAAGAATGTCAGAGTAGGAGTGCTGATCCCACTGGTCCATATAATCTTATTAAATAAGATATATAAGGCAAAGCAGATCCTAGATCAGCACTCTTCTGAGCCACTTTAATACAGCCTATATGGTCTGTCTAGCAGCAAAACTGTTCTGAGTATCTATCTCCAGACTACATGTCCAATGTCTAATTAGGTCTGTGAATGGATGGAGAAGCCAAATTGGCAACTGATAATAGGCCTGCCTAGAGCTGCGGTTTCTAGCAAGTGGCTGCCTTGCTGGGAAATGCAATGTCCCGCTGACATTAAATAGGTATTAATCTCTGGCTTTCTCTCAAATAGATTTTCTCAACTCCTGCTTCCTCTCTCCTCCATCCTTTCTCGCGTCCTTTTGAAAAGGTCAAAGGTAATCGAGAAGAGGCAGCGGGGAGAGTGAACGTGGATGAAAATGCACTTGTATTAAAATAAAAAGCTCCTTCTCCACTCGCACGTCATCAGGCATATTACGTTTACAGGAGTGCATCCCCAAAAAAGTGATTTTAAAAGATAAATAGCATATCGTTTAAATGTGTGTGCATGCTTTTCACCTCTGACAATACAACAGCTGATTCAATGGGGGTGTGGCAGATATCAGAACTCTTCTGTGGTAGGATACACTTGTGCTTCCTTGCCAAAAGGAGGCTATCGAGGAATTGACACACTCCTCGACCATTTATCGGTTTCTGGGTCACGGAGGAGAGAGGAAGGAGGACAGACTTTTGCCCAAACGAGAAAAGGCCATGGACCAGGAAACGTTTTGTCAGCACAGAGGTAAGTATAGGTTAAAATGTTTGACAGATGTCACCCTTAATACTCCTCTCCTCAGATGTTAAACCAACTGGTCTCCCCCTCCACCCTCACATAAATGACCGGTCTTTGTATCTCCTCCAGAGTTAGCAAGAGCAAGTACAAAATCAAACACACAAAATACCAAAACACAACACTTTATTGACGTTCTCTTTGTTTTGTTATCTCTCTGTTTATTTCTCTGTCCAGGCTTTATAGATTTTCCATTTTAATCAAATCAAAGTGTATTTGTCACGTGCGCTGAATACAACAGGTGTAGACCTTACAGTGACATGCGTACATACAGACTCTAACCAATAGTGCAAAAAAGGTATTAGGTGAATAATAGGTAAGTAAAGAAATAAAAACAACAGTAAAAAGACAGTAGCGAGGCTATAATAGTAGCAAGGCTACATACAGACACCGGTTAGTCAGGCTGATTGAGTTAGTACGTAGATATGGTTAAAGTGACTATGCATATATGATGAACAGAGAGGAGCAGTAGCGTAATTTACCAGCGTCACCTGGTAAATCACCTGATTTGTTCATGCTTTTTTGATCCCGTTGTTCTCAAGAAACTAAACAAAAGCCAGTTCGCCAACCAAGAACATTGGACAGTGCAAGAATGAAGCTGGACTTGATATAGGGACACAAGCACAATACATTGGTAGTGTATGGCTACCTAGCCCCTGACCTAATGCATTGTGACACGGCTCAATCAAATGGCCACCCGGACTATTTACATTGACCCCTCCCTACAATTTGTTTTTACACTGCTGTTACTCACTGTTTATTACCTATGCATAGTCACTTTACCCCAACCTACATGTACAAACTACCTCGAGTAACCGGCACCGGTACCCCCTGTATATAGCCTCGTTATTGTTACGTTATTTTGTGTTACTGTTAATTTTTTACTTTACTTTATTTAGTCAATCTTTTCTTAACTCTATTTCTTGAACTGAATTGTTCGTTAAGGGCTTGTAAGTAAGCACGGTCAGGTATTTGGCGCATGTGACAAATAAAATTTGATTTGATATGATTATAGGTACATTTGTGAGATTTATGGAATGGATTGCAATGCTAGCTTTATATAAACATATAGATGAGCCATCAAAGAGCAGCAATTGGCGTGTCCTATTGAATATTGGTCACCCCCGCTAGTCCACAACATCACCTGAGGGTATAGTTAGGGTCCAACACACTATCCTTTTGACTGTAACCTGAAAACAAGGGTTTGTTGCATTGCATTACTACTATGTGGTATACAAATGGCTAGCAATTAATTGGCACAATACTACCAATAGTATGGCACAGCCAGAGAACAAAGATCTTTAAGGTAGACTCAGCAAAATGAAGTTGCCACGTGCAGCATTGCAGATGTTGAGATGAGCGAGATGCAAGACTTCACACTCTCACAGTCAAACACAGTATCTGCGCATGTGCACGGGTTCGCGTCACTCTGTTCACAGCATGGTAGTCAGAGCACCAAAACAGAAGAGAAGTTGAGCCTCACACTTCAACACTCTTAGTTGTTGCGGAAATTGAACCACTATGCTGTTTATTTTCTGCATATTCGTAATATCACTGAGTCTACCTTTAAAGAAAACATAAACATGTGAGCAGTATCATGGATGTTATGACTATGGTCTCCTACTTTTGGATTCAGGGAGCCTGCAGCTCACTGGTGTAGCACACACCCCCGTCCGGGGTCCCAGAGGTTGGGCCCCCCATATAGCATATGAACGTGTCATAAGCCATGAGTAAAAAAAAGTGAACTACAGGAAATTAGCTTTAAAACTGCTACAATTTCTCTCAGCCTCATTATAATAATTATGATTATTTATTCAACTTCTATAGTGCTTTTCATTACAGAAAAAATCTCAAAGCGCTTGAAAAGAAAAATAAACAAGGCCCAAATAAAAAATATATATAGCTACAGTCTAAAGTTCTTACTTTATAACTATGTAAGCATTTCACGGTAAAGTCTACACCTGTTATATTTGGCGCATGTGACAAATAACATTTGATTTGATAACGAAGAGTAGGTCTGGACTATGAAAATTGTCAGCTAGAATTGAATATTTTGGTTCCAATCCCCTACAGATGGGACGACAGTCGAGAGGGATCCACATAGCTTAAGATGAGCAGGTCCTCCAGTGGCAGGAGGGCAGATTTATGTACATTTCAGGCAGCACAGCTCACTTTCCATTCAAGGTGTCTCACCAGCGCATCGCTGTCCCCGCCGTCTGACTGCCTTGTACGAGATGAAGTTCGTCGCTCAATAATTAGAGGCCGCAAAAAACTTTGGAGTAATCCTCTGACTGAGCAATGAATTCCTCACTGCCAATTCGCCTTCCATTGCAGTCCTAGTCATGGGTCAGGAGACTGTAGAAACAACCAAAAACAGGGTGGTGTATTCAAATCAAAACACACTAGCTAACTAGCTAGCTAGCTATGACTATAGACTTGAAAGAGCTGATTTGCCATCAAATTCACAGGCAGGAAAGAATTAGATGTAACCCAGAGCTATTCAAAACCAAAAATAAAATAAAAGACCTCACAGCACCATGACAAAATGGAGTAATGTGTAGAATAGCAGGACATTTGCTCTAAAACAGCAACATTTTCTCTGAGCCTCATGGCAAAATGTGTAAAATAGCATGAGATTAGCTATAAAACTGTGCTACGCAACTGCTTCAGGCAGTTGTTTGCCACACCACACGTATGAAGTGGTGCATGTCGTCTGCGTGGGGTTGCTCACATGTGACAGATGCCTGCTCCATATGGCCCTGGGCTCTGGAGGTCAGACGGGCCGCGAAGGGCCCCGGGGGCCCGGCACTAATCATTCACTGGGATCTCCCTATGGAGGCCAGGGGACACCGCTACCAAGAGTCTAAGACCCCTACTGACACTGATAGATGCACACCCAGACTCTCTCTGACACTTGAAGAATTAGCCCAGCAGACACTACTTTCTATGTATTTCCTCACTCAAAAGGAAAATATATATAGACTACTGACTCTGTTATTTTCAAGGGTATATGTTTATTTGTGATTTCACATGATTTATAGCTAGGGTGAGGAAAGTCTCCAGTTTGTTGCGTAGTTCTATGAGTACAGTGAATACAGGGAAATAATGTTCATGAGATGTGGGTAGCGTGCTTAGATTCATAATGATTTTATACAACAATCTTAAATCAAACAGATTAGGACACAAGGTCAAAGTTAGGGAAGAGAACCATCTGCGTCACACATCCTGGAAGAGGTAAGTTACTGGCAAACCTTTTTTTGTATTTGGAGTTTATTGTTTTCTGTTTGTCTTCGTGGGAGTGATAAGGATTTCGTTTCTTAGTGGGTAGTTGAGTAAGTTTCTCTACCTCTTTCTGACAAATTAGCCATGGTCTGATAACTGTGAAAGAAGGAATCTAAATCCATTCACTCCCAAACACGTCATGCTCCGCTGACCACAATTGAATTCTGACACAACATTCAAGAAAGTGTTGACCTACTGTGACCCACTGTAGGTAGTTCAATAGATAAAGAGAAGCAAGATTTCTCAAACTCTCATTTCACAAGAAAGTTGCATATTGCTGCCTTGCTAAGAATTCTGTAATGCATTAAACAACCTTTAAGATGCATAGGGCCCATACGTTATGAGTAGCCATCTCTTCTATAGATGTCATGCCATACAATACAGTCGTCTTGGCAATGAAAAGCCCAAATAGATTGGACCATCACACTAGACATAAATGTATTCTTAAAGAATTGATTCAAACACACCTGAATGGGGAATCATAGAATTGGTGTCTGCTAACTCTGATGGACAGCGTTTTACAAGATCTCAGTGTAGCGTTACTGTACACTTACATCTGCTGTTCCCAGCTTGGTCTTGGCCGTCATAAGTGGGCATATTCATTCCTTCAAAGCCCTCCAAAAATAGCAAGGATAATTTCCTTATTTTCATCACCCACTCATGGCATGACTGAGAGAGGGGGGGTGACCTACCTTTGCTCTATGTTAGCATTGCACCCCAACATTAGCAAAACACCTGGGTTGTCTGTGATGCACCAGACAGAGATTAATGGGACTTAATGCCATTTGTTATTCCTTCCTAAAGGAAACCTACTGAACAGTTACTGCTTAAACTCAATAGGATTTTTTTCTATACAGCATCATTTAGTAATGAGGAAAGGAACCCCCAGTATCCTGAGTAGCATTACTCAACGTGAAGGCCAAAGGGCTTATTGTGAGGTAGTGTGTGTGTGCGTGCGTGCGTGCGTGCGTGAGTTCAGTTGGAAAAATAACAGTCGAATCAGGACTGTTTTTTTTCTGCTTTTTCCACACAGTTTATTTATATATTTTTTTATGCATTTGTCTTGAAAACATTTGTCAATGATTATAATTGTCACGCCCTGATCTGTTTCACCTGTCCCTGTGATTGTCTCCACCCCCTCCAGGTGTCGCTTGTTATCCCTGGTGTATATATCCCTGTGTTTCCTGTCTCTCTGTGTCAATTTGTCTTGTATGTTTAGTCAAGTCAACCAGTGTGTTTTTCCCTGTATTCCTTTTCTATTTTCTTTTGCTAGTCTTCCTGGTTTTGACCACTGCCTGACTCTGGACTACTTTCCTGCCTGCCTGATCATTCTGACCTTTTGTCTGTACACGACCAGTCTCTTCCTTACCCCTTTTTGGATGAATAAACATTGTAAGACTCCAACCATCTGCCCCCTGTGTCTGCATCTGGGTCTCACCTACTTGATAATAATTTGTTCCTATACAAGGAGAACATCAGTAACCGAGCAAATCATATTAATTAGAAAATGTAATGAATTAATTTAGTTAATTTAGGATTACCACATTCCAGGGTAGTGCAACGGAGATATGAGTAGGCTAGATTCACTCAACTTTCTCTGACCTCAATTCTTACTTTTTTAAAACTTTGCATTGTTGGTTACTGACTGGTAAGTACACATTTCACGGTAAGGTCTACACCAGTTGTATTCAGCGCATTTGACAAGTAGAAATGTATTTGATTCTGAGAGAACACCCTAAAAACAAGAACTTACACTGAAATCAGGGATTAATTGTTTTATTTAACCTTTATTTAACCTTTATTTTTATGCAGGCTAAAACCTACTCAGAAAAGAGTTATGGCATTTTATCAATGACCTCATCTTGAACAACACAAATCAACACTAACTCCCTTTCTTTCCATGTCTTCGTCTTGACTTGCCTACTGTCTGAGCATTACAAATAGCCTCACTGTAGTTAGTCACACGCATAAACTGCCCCTGGTCAAATGTTTCACGAACACTGTTTTCTTTTAAACCTGTTTTAAAGGAGGGTCATAGACCACATGTAAGACACTACACAGCGCTAGTCAGCAGTCCACTAAATGTGCCATTCATGTCGAAGCTCTACTGGCCTGGTCCTTTAATCTACTTTAGTGATGTGGTCAGCCAGAAAAAAACAACGGCCAGAGTCGGTTTACTCTAATAGTGAAGGTTTACAAACTTAGGAAACCACCCTTTCCTGACGACATGGGGCGGCCTCTTTTCTAAGGGAAAGTTTACAGCCATTTCCAAATCAGCTCCTGGAAAATCTCAACAAAATGTCCCTCTTAATTATGTCAAGTTCTCGTGAACATGGCATATATTCTCCGCCAATTCCATGGTCAGGGAGCTAATCTGAAGCAAATGTCTATTTACAGTATCTTGGCTGGAAATCGATCTAGCACATTGCACAAACTAGGAATTAGAGGTCGCCCCTTAAATATCCTTTTAGGCTTAGATGACGCACACATCAAAGGAGCGCTCTGTCTATACTGAATATTTCATCCATTTCTCTTGCTTCCTTTCCCTGTTAACAAGGCAGACAAGTATTTAATATCCAACACTGAGCCTAAGTGAGCCTAAAATAAACTCGTTGTCGTCCTTACCTGATAAAAACGGGTTCGTCATGGTCTTTTAAGGTGAGAAAGAACAATGTTTGTTTGAACATACCAGCGTTTATGAAACATGGTATGCAATAAAGAACTTAGAGGACAAGCGAAATTCAACAATGACTGCCAAGCATTTGTCTTCCTGTGCCAGTCTTTTAAAAAAAACTGTTAGTCCTCTTTCCTGCTTAATTTTTTAAATACTGCAATAAAGCCAGTGGTAGCAGTGTTCGGTAAATAAAGAATGTAACCATGTCTTTCTGCATTCAGTTTATGTTACCTTCCCCATGCAGCCGTGTGTTCCACTAAGCCTTGTCTAGTCCATGGGGGGCTCTTACTTTGAAGTGTATAAATCGCCAGCTGTGATTCTCCCGACAGTCGTCGGGGGAGAAGGGCTTACCTGCTAATTCTGTCTTGTTTCTGCACCCACTGTTTAGCCATGGTGGGGAAAGAGTGTGTGTGTGTGCGCGTATTCATGTGAGTGTGTGTGTGATTGTGTGTGTGATTGTGTGTGTATGGTGGGGGCTTCCATTAGATGTACAATACTTTTCCATTAGATTATCTGTCCTATATATTACCACATTGTTTTTATTTTCAAAGATGGACTGGGGTCAGCAGAGTTTTTCTAGGTGTGGTGAAATACACTTGAGAGTTTATCTGAGACTTTCCACAGGGGGAAGCTTTGTCTGGGTGGAACCCATCTGACTTCGTTGGGATGGGCAGCATCCGAGACAAACACCTCACACTGAAGCCACTGGCCTAAGCATAGGCCTTCACAATGCATAAAATATGGAAGAGCAAATTTTGGGACATAGAGACATTGTGATGACTTGTTGAAATTGCATTTATCTTTCATGTTGAATTCAATCAAAGTGTCCCCAATTTAGGCCACCAGTGTTTTGACGATTTTCAGAGATGGAAATCTAAGCGAATGGTAGTGCTTCTAACTTTGAAGTGGATGATCCTACCTTTTCTGATGAAAGACGTTGTCACGATCCGAAGAGACAATGGCACTTCCAATCTCCTCTAATATTGTCGCCTTTGATGTAAAATTGCAGAAACACACCTCGATGTTAAGCTTATCTGAGACTTATCAGAAGTTCTACTCTACTTATTTTGGACTTGCAGACAATAGCCATGCACTTTTGTATTGTAAGGCTTTTACAGCAAATCAAACTCTTCAGTAGTATGCATAAAACCGTCTTTGAAGTCTGTCTCGGATCTACGAGATCAAACGCTCAAATATAAAACTGTTCTGCAATCACTAAACGTAAACCGTATCAAAAATGTTACCGAACTGGGGTGGGGCCTATGAAGCATATGAATCCTCAAAGCTTCTGACCTCCCTGGGTATTGTCTTTTATGTTACCTACAATATGTATGACATGATTTCTGGATAAGCAACATGTTTTTTTTATGTATCGAACTGTCCAGCTGTCTGCAGAAACATTCCACCGTGGATGATGCTGTCAACAAGGTCTGGATCACAGCATGGTAAACTCAAATTGTCTCTTTGTACGGGTTTATTGAGGTCACTTTTCTGGCAAGGGCTCTCGATTCCTGAACTTTCTCCCAGCCTCCTGTTCATACTGTATTGTCTAACTATTTTCCTCCAAATTATCTCTAATGCTTATGTTGTATTTACTATGCTGTATTGTCAGTGGGATTATTTGTGTTTATAACATGTCTTGTTTTTTTTGGTATGGTTTTATATTACTGTGCTTGGCCTGACTCTTTCATAAAAAAATATTAAGTGTTTTGTTTTACAGAAAGAAATGGACTGTGTTTTATCTGAACACAACAAGCCCTGCTGTTCCAAATGGGGACTTTTGACTGGGGACATTATAGTAGCTTGAGATAAACTGTTTTGAAAATAGTCCTCAAAGCAGGTTGTGTTTTTCAGCTTTAACCTTGGCACCAAGGCAATTAGACACCAGTGCCCTTTGGAAAGGAACACAATCCCACAGGCGCTGAAAATAGTAATACCTCGTGCCAGCTCTGCAGACACAATAGTTAATTGTTTAAATTTCACCCTGAAAAGTACACTGTGCACTGTCGCTGTTTCACTTCAAATTATGGCCATTGCTTCAGACAATGAGAATAATTTTGCCAATCAGCAGAATACATCTATATCCATGTGAAATTGGGGTGAATATGTCCTGTACCAACCAGAGGCTTAAATGCAGGTAATTATGATTTCAATTAGATTCAATCTTTTTATTGGCCTCTTATTTCTTGGCTCAGGGTGAGGTTAATATGAGTTGGAATTGCTCATGGCATTTTAAATAGCTTATGGTCCCGGGCTCCTTTCAACTTTTAATTAGCGGGTTGGTTGGTAAACATTTTAACCATGCTACAGTAAATTACCTTTGACCAATTAATAATGCTCTTGTCCCCACATGTTTTAGATCTCCGTATGACGCAAGCAGCACTACTAACACAAACCCTAGAGCTCGGCGCAGGACCACTGAAATTACATTATAGCAGTCATTGTGGTCAGTTTCAATCAGCGAGCTACCAATTCTACTCATTTGTGTAAAAGCTTCCCAGTACTGTATTTTCATCATCTAGGTTTGGAAGCTATTAAAAGCTGGGCACAGACATCAATTCAAAATCTATTCCATGTTGGTTCCATGTCATTTCATTGAAATTATGTGGAAACAACATTGATTCAACCAGTGTGTGCCCAGTGGGGTGTGTTACAAATTCCCTTCCGGTGGGTGACTCATAACACCATTTCACAGCCATCTCTCAGAGACACAAACTTTGTGCGTTTAAAAAAAACACTACCTTTCCTACTACCATTTCTGATGTGTGTCAATAAAGCATCCCTGTGTGTAACTTTGTGAGGTTGCCTCATTCCCCTCTGACAAGGGCAGGTGTTAGCTGGTCACAGATCAGCTCAAGTGGAGAGTCGCTTTCAAACAAAGAGAGCAAGCAAATTGTGAAATGTTAGCTTGTTTTAAGCGTACAAGATCTGAATGCTGTGTTTAAAATCAATAACTAAGGTTTTTTTGATTTGACACAAAAAAAGATATAGACATTTAGAAGATGAACTTGCCCGAGGTTCACAACATAAGATCCTTTTCAACCTGTCACTTTGTGATGTGTGTGTCAGCCTGACAATTATTCAGGATGATGGCCAGTGGGGCCTTACTTCACATTCTCTGTTGTACCACTCTCAGATGGGACCTGCGAGGGTATCTGCTTAGATTCACAACCCAGTGTTATTATGACGACAGGCAAAGAAGGGATTACCTCTCAAAATGTCAGTCTCCATTTGCTATACTGTCACTGACTGTCATGAGCACTGCACTCAACGGTCACAATGAGAGTCAGAAATGCAGAGGTTTGGAGGGTTTTGTATTAGGACACAGCATATGTTTATCCATAGCACATTATCTGAAAATGGGAGATGACAGACAATTGTATAGCATAAGCATAATTGGCTATGCTTGTCATCTGTATTTCAGGAGGAATTTTTAACGCTGAAATGATTTTACCATGGTCAAATCAAATTTTATTGGTCACGTACACATGGTTAGCAGATGTTAATGTGAGTGTAGCGAAATGCTTGTGCTTCTAGATCCGACAGTGCAGTAATATCTAACGAGTAATCTAACAAATTCACAACAACTACCTTATACACACAAATATGAAGGGATGAATAAGTAAATGATGAAGTAGGTTAGCATACACACAGTAGAGAGAACATTAGTGACCTGACGTGTTCTGTTTCTCTACGTCCATTCCAAAATGGTGGGTATAAACAACAATATAACAAACCAAACAGGAAATGATTTTGAACAGAGGCAGATTAAGTGTGCACAGTTCCTGTAAAAGGAGCAAGTGATGCATTTGTATAGGGCTGTTGAGATGAGGGTGGTCACGACAACAAGAAATGACTCATATCATTCTGTGAAGAGGAAATCCTTCTGTGTGACCAGACTGATGGAATGGAATGGAATAAATAAAGTTGTGACAGCTAGTGTATATGACACAGAAATAATTAAAGGCCCAGTTCAGTTAAAATTCAGTTTTACTGTGTTTTGTATCATATTATACAACGGGTGGGTCTAATCCTGAATGCTGATTGGTTAAAAGTGTCTATTCCACAAGTTACCACCAGCTAAATCTATGACGTTAAGGTGCATATTTACTCTGTTCCAAAACTGGCCACTGTCTCATCAGCCTAACCAGGCAATTTATAAACTTGACCTCAACTATAAAACATATCTAGACATTATCTCACATTTATTTTAGACTAACATTTCATTTTCAAAAGTGGAGATTTGTATAAATCTTGCTATCTGTCTCTCCAACATTTGTAACATTGTTTCAATATTCAAATTCGATCCCCAGCTGTCCCAAAGTAATAAACGTGTCGGGATGAGGCAGGCAGCATTTCTCAGCCAGTAGAAATCATGAATCAGCATCATTTCTATGGATATATACAAAGAACCATCAATAGAAAACAGGTCAAACGAAATGAAGTGCAGCTAGTTTGCAGTCTTTCCAGCTTCAGTTTGAAGTGATTGTGTTAGTTGTGTTTTTGGCTAGCTCCTCTGAACAACAGTGTCCTGACAAGTGAGCACATTTTCTATGCCAGGCAAAATCGTGAATCATTAGCTCATTGTTATGGATGTATCCAAATAAATGTCACTAGAAAACATCTTAAACAAATGCAAATGCAGCTACTTATTACAGCTGTTATTCTGGCTGCACTTTTTGACGTGCCTGTAAGTTAGCCGTAGTTGGCTAGCTAGCAAGCAAGGGATAAGAACGTTGGCAGCCAGTATGGCAATGGAACATTTAGAACAAACGACTGGGTCATGTCCATAGATACAGAACAAAAAGACTGAACGTCTAGGTCGCGTCAGTGGCAACCGAACCGATAGAACGATTGACCAGCCAGCTTGGGTAGCAACCCTAGATTGGTGTCATGACTTATGGAAGGATGAAATAGTATGAATAAATCCATAAAAATAATGTTTTTAATAAAAATATAACATATTTGAATATGTTTATGTTGGTAACTCGACTTCATCTCGGGCCTAATCACACCTGTGCCGATATCCTTCAAACGCTGGCTTCTTGGTCATTATCATTTAATTGTACAATAGTTGATGAAACTAACACTGTACAAGTGTGCAGAAATTGAATCAGTGTTATTTCCTTATAATTGCTAGTTTAAAATAAAATCTACAGAAGACCTTAAAATCAGTAGATTTTGCATGGGTGGGGTTTTGGCTTGCCTGTTGACATTACCAGGAGGTATACGTTAATACAGACTAATACCAAAGAGAGTTCCAAACATATACGTATATCAGTGTTCTATCTGTGATCTGTGATTACAAACGTTTTTGCCAATAACAGCGAGCTTTCAGATTATATTTCCCTCCCCCTCCCCACTCAGACCACTCCCAGACAGTCCTGGCAAAAATTATATAAAAAGCTATTTTTGTTTCTTTTTTTACCATTTTCATGGAAGACTATTACAGTAAGCTACTTAATTGTTACCCAGAAATTATTTGATATTGAAATAAAAATGGCTGCATTTGGTCCTTTAAAGAACTATAGTACCGGTATGTTATATAAGAACATTTAAATACCCAAATAGACATGAAAGAAAGTAAACCTCTGGATCATATTTTAGTCTGACAAGAACTCTTGAGGGATTAGTTATAACAATTAGCAAGATAATATTTGATTTTAGTTTGCAGTCATATTTCCCTTAGATATCTTAAAGAGCATTAAAAATAGCTAATGATGGACACACGATTTCCCAGGAGTATTATACTATATAGTGCTCCGAGGTCATACATCTTTGATAATCCTCTTAATTAAGTGCAATTAAACAAAGCTGCGATCAGTATTGATTGGAGTGTGTTTAGGGGAGATGTGTGATGCTATGTAAGAGCAATACTGGGACGTTTTATCTTCCCATATCTTGCATTGTCAAGTGTTTGTTGCATATACACCACACCCTCCAGGGCCTCACAAGGCAACTGAGAGACACACCACGCACAGTTGCTTTGACAAGAATTAGGGAAGCTGTGGGAATGACAAACTTTTAGTCACCAGATGCTGGTAAGCTTCTCTAGTAGCAGTGTTTTGGTATGACTTTTATAGTGCTTTCATGGAACTTAATGAGCATAAGGACCAATTATTGTGAAACTAATAACATTTTGTGCGCACAAAGTGTGTGAGTGTTCTTTCCTGAATAACTGTTTCATTATACTGTATTGTTTATGTCAATGCAAACTTTGGATTTGTGGGTGCTTTATAACCAATCTTTATAACATATAGTTTTTCAATATACAATTCAAAGTATTATTAATGCACAGGCAGCCCAATTCTGATATTTTCTTCATTAATTGGTCTTTCTGATGTGATTGGTCAAAATACCAATTAGTGGAAAGAATATCAGAATTGGGCCGCCTGTCTAAATGCATCCATAGATACACATAATGCAAATGTTTGTTGACAAAATGCAGCTAATGTACAATCGAACTCTGCAAGTGGAAGCGACCAGGCATTGACGGTTGGACACCGTTGGCACAGGTCAGAGCATTTCCACGGGCGATGCCAACTCGTTGCGGGCGCTGCCAAGGCAGAGATGGATCAAGGTGACGGGCCGTGGCATTCCCAGAACACAGATCACAGAAGGTACGGTCCACGGGGAACTCTGAAAATCCATCTGTGGGAACCGCTCTCATTTTGGTCTCAAAACCGAGCTCCGGAGCTTGGACTGACCCAGGGCTGCAATCCTTTGTGGTGCTTTTAATTTCAGATCAAAGAGGCCCAACCCAACAACCCAATTCTAGTCCTGCAAAAAAACGCTGAAAACATCTGCAACTGAAACCATAATATTTCCTCAAGGAATATCCCATTGTGGAAGATATCCAAACAACCTCATTGAGGCTGGCTGCCACACCCTTTACTTATTGGGCTATGAGCGTTCGACATGTGCAACAACTGCTGCTCCCGCATTGTGTTTTGAAAGAAAGATCACCGCAGTGGGCGTCCATATCAGGGGAGCAGAATTGGTCATGATTTAAACACTTACATATACTATAAACCTGCCGCGTAAAAATTGTACTATACTTTTCTCTGCAGGGCCAAAAGCAACCATTTTAAGTACATAGAGACATTGCATACAGCCCCCTTGTGCATGCTTTTACCACCCACCTCATCCAGTTTTCTAGACAGAAGATCTTATCAAGGCCATAATAAAATGAGAGGGTTGTGAATTTATTGTCACGTCAGAAACTTTAAGACTTACCAAGGATGAATAAAATCAATTGACGAGAACTACAGCACACCAATGTAATAAAGCATTTCAGCATTACAGCAGATCACTATTTTAACAGCCCTGAGAATGTTTTCAGAAATACAGAAGTTGTTGGCTATTTACTGAAGGCTATTTTGTAGAGGTAGTAACACAATGCTTTTTTTCAAGTGTAATCAAAGAGAGTGGGTTCTAAGATGATCAAACAGGCATACTTGACAGTCAGCTATGCATGTATGGCATGGCCACTCTGTTTCAAAGTGCTGCTCCTCAAGCTGCCTCCGAGATATGGTTGCTATGGTAATAAGCATCCTTGGTAAAACAGAGGGGATATGGTCTCTGTGAAGGGAGTTATGCAAGCAACTCCTTCAAGCAGTCCATGAATGACATTGACAGGCCGCTGGAGGGCATTTGAAAGAATCAGGGTCTAAAAGTACCAGTCAAAAGTTTGAACACACCTACTCATTCAAGTGTTTTTCTTTATTTTTTATATTTTCTACTTTGTAGAATAATAGTGAAGACATCAAAACTATTAATAACACAAATCATGTAGTAACCCAAAAAAGTGTTAAACAAATCGAAATATATTTTAAATGTTTGATTCTTCAAAGTAGCCACCATTTGCCTTGATGACAGCTTTGCACATGCTTGGCATTCTCTCAACCAGCTTCATCAGGTAGTCACATGGAATGCATTTCATTTAACAGGTGTGCCTTGTTAAAAGTTAATTTGTGGAATTTCTTTCCTTCTTAATGTGTTTGAGACAATCTGTTGTGTTGTGACAAAGTAGGGGTGGTATACAGAAGATAGCCCTATTTAGTAAAAGACCAAGTTCAACACACTTCCAGGCTGTGTAAGGGCTATTTGACCAAAAAGGAGAGTGATGGAGTGCTGCATCAGATGACCTGGCCTCCACAATCACCCGACCTCAACCGAATTGAGATGGTTTGGGATGAGTTGGACTGCAGAGTGAAAGAAAAGCAGCCAACAAGTGCTCAGCATATGTGGGAACTCCTTCAAGACTGTTATAAAAGCATTCCAGGTGAAGCTGGTTGAGAGAATGCCAAGAGTGTGCAAAGCTGTCATCGAGGCAAAGGGTGGCTACTTTGAAGAATCTAAAAT
This sequence comes from Salmo salar, assembly GCF_965601325.2. NCBI lineage: Eukaryota > Metazoa > Chordata > Actinopteri > Salmoniformes > Salmonidae > Salmo > Salmo salar. The sequence continues at coordinate 66,346,395 of NC_138299.1, forward strand.
CTAAAATATATTTTTTATTTGTTAAAGAAAAATGTGGTTACTACATGATTCCATATGTGTTATTTCATAGCTTTGATATATTCACTATTATTCTACAATGTAGAAAATAGTAAAAGTAAAGAAAAACCCTTGAATGAGTAGGTGTGTCCAAACATTTGACTGGTACTGTACATTACCAAACCCTCACCCTTCTCACACTGAAACCCAACACAGCCAAGAGAAGTGCAACCGCAACACTCTCTTGGAAAAGTTCACCGTTGCTTTACAGAGTATCACTGAGCAGTGATTGTGAAATTGAAGTCAAATTTCTTTTTTTTAAATGAACAGTGAAATACATTTTTGAATGAGCAGTGATTGTTAATTGAAGTACATACGTTTTTTTGAATGAGCAGTGATTGAGCAGCGATTGTTAATTGAAGTAAATTCGTTTTTTGAATGAGCAGTGATTATCAATCAAAGTAAATCGTTTTTAGAATGAGCAGTGATTGTTATTGAATTAAATTGTATTAGGAATCAGCAGTGAGTAATGTTTCTCAATTTTAAAGTCAATCAAATCAAATTTCTTGTGTTATTCATGAATGCAATATAATAAAACAATCCCTATCTGTTTTCCCTGGCAGTTCTGTTTTTGTTCCTTCTGGAATTAAGGTATTCTATTCTATTACATTCTATTTCATGCATCTCAACCATTGAAAGGGCTATTTATTTTAAAAAATGGACACCAGAAAAATGTTCTCCATTGTGCACGAACAATTATATATATTTTTAGAGCAGGTGCATTATGTTGTCCCTCTTCTGGACAGCCTGGTTCCGGAGGGCCACTCTGTTGTCTGCAGGATCAGGGACTGGCTCGATGCTATGTGCCTGTGCCACAGCACGGTCCTCATCCAAGTCCTCGGTGATGCCTTCATGGATGACGATCATGTTGTTGAGGACACAGGCACTGGCTATGCCGTCTGGGATTTGCTCCAGCAGAAGCATGTCTAGGTGTAAATGAGGTACGGTGTTGCATTTGTGTGGCCTATCAGCTATCACACCCAGCCATCAGGTTGGTCAACTAACTAACTGCTAGGCTGCATTCATGCTTCCTTATAGATAACGTTTTTATGACACTGAACTTTATTTAGTTATCAAAAAAAACTTTACTAGTTTTGTGGTTAGGGTAAAGTTAGGCTGTCCATTTTCCACTATACCTATCCCACCCCTAAGGAGCAGCAGCTAGGAGCATGTGCTTTGAGCACCAGCAAGGTGAGTGATTGCTCACAGGTGTGAGTTATTGGCAGGTGATTACGGAGCAGAGACAGATTGAGAAGCCTCCTGACCATGCTGGGGTTTTGCCTTTGTTTGTTTGATGTTTATATTATTTATTTTTTAGCGCAAAAAGTATGAATGCCCTGACTTCTGCAGAGGCCGTATGGAGATGCTGCACGGCCAATGGAGACGTTGGATTGACCACGCAGCGCCTTTAAAATGTGCAACTTTGTCACACAACACAATGCCACAGATGTCTCAAGGTTTGAAGCAGCGTGCAATTGTCATGCTGACTTCAGGAATGTCCACCAGAGCTGTTGCCAGAGAATTGAATGTTAATTGCTCTACAATAAACCACCTCCAACATCATTTTAAAGAAGTTGGAAGTACGTCCAACCGGCCTCACAACCACGCCAGCCCAGGACCTCCACATCTGGCTTCTTCACCTGCGGGATCGTCTGAGACCAGCCACCCAGACAGCAGATTAAATTGTGGGTTCGTACAACTGAAGTTTGTGCAGAAATTCTATCAGAAACCGTATCAGGGAAGCTCATCTGTGTGCTCGTCATCCTCACCAGGGTCTTGGCCTGACTGCAGTTCTGCAAACTAACTTCAGTGTGCAAATGCTCACGTTCAAGGGCCCCTAGCAAGCTGGAGAAGTGTACACTTCACGGATGAATCCTAGTTTTAACTGTACCGTGCAGATGGCAGACAGCATGCATGGCGTTGTGTGGGCGAGCGGTTTGCTGACATCAACGTTGTGAACAGAGTGCCCCATGGTGGCAGTGGGTTTATGGCATGGGCAAGCATAAGCTAAGAACAAAGAACACAACTGCATTTTATCGATGGCAATTTGAATGCACAGAGATACCGCGGCAAGATCATGTGGCCCATTGTCGTGCTATTCATTCACCGCCATCACCTCATGTTTCAGAATGTTGTGTTTATATTTTTGTTCAGTGTAGTATATATCATTATTTGCCACCATTTGAACGGCCTTAATCTTCTTGGGCTGGCTGACTCAAGAGACTGGACAGAGCTCACCCTTGACCATGCTGTCTTCTAGGTACATACACAGACAACGCTGGTCTTTTTACTCTTACGTGCACTCTAAATGCACACATTTATATCAGGTTAGGGACTAGTTAGGCAGGCTAGAACATCTATAATGACAGGTTAGAACCCCTATAATGAGATAAAGAGGGTCGTTTTTTTCTGTAGTCTGGGTAATTCATTTCGAAACACTGTATTGAAATGTCAAACAAAAAAATGATCAACGCCATGTTCCAGCATTAGTAGTATTGTGGGTGCTAGCTCATGAACTCTCTCCACCAAGGGATGTGAGTTGCAATAAGGCAGGCTTTTCCACAGAACCTTAATTGGTTTTAAAGTTTGTTTCTGTGAAGAATGTTTCAAAGACTTCTTGTGACTGTATTTTTCAAATTGACAGTGCCAATGTTATACTGTAGGCATCACTGAAGTGTTATTTGATTAATTAAAACTTCTTCAGGCTAGGGTCTATTTTTCTCCATTTCCGCCTGAGTGACGTGCCCAACGTAAACTGCCTGTTGCTCAGGCCCTGAAGCCAGGATATGCATATAATTGGTACCATTGGAAAGAAAGCAGTCTGAAGTTTGTATAAATATGTTTGTAAAAATAATGTAGGAGACTATAACACAATCGATATGGTAGGAGAAAATCCAAAGAAAAACTAACCAGATTTTTATTTTTTGAGAGACGATGCTCTTCCAATGGAACGTATAGAGAAAAAATGTAATCTAGCTCCCAGTATGCAATTCCTATGGCGTCCACTGGGTGTCAGTAGTCTTTGTTCAAGGTTTGAGGCTTGAGTTTTAGTACAGGAACACAGACTTGGAAATCAGTGTATGCGCACGAAGAAGAGGACACGCACCTGCTAATATCGTTTTCCTATTGAACATACTTCTTTCCATATAAAATATTATAGTTTAATTTCATTTTAGGGTATCTGAGGATTAAATAGAAACGTATTTTGACTTGTTTTAACAAAGTTTAGCAGTAGCTTTTTGGATTCCTTTCTCTGCATGTTGAAAGAGTAAATTACTCAAATCGATGGCGCCAACTAAACAGACTTTTTGGGATATCAAGAAGGATGTTATCTAACAAAACGACACTAAATGTTGTAGCTGGGACCCTTTGGATGACAAATCAGAGGAAGATTTTCAAAAAGTAAGTGAATAGTTAATCGCTATTTGTAAATTTATGAAACCTGTGCCGGTGGAAAAATATTTTGATGTGGGGCGCCGTTCTCAAACAATCGCATGGCATGCTTTCGCTGTAAAGCCTACAGTGCAGTTAGATTAACAAGAATTTAAGCTTTTAACTGATATACAACACTTGTATGTACCGAAATGTTTAATATCCATAATATTTATGATTATTTATTTTAATTGCGCATCCTCCAGTTTCCGCAAGCGGGACGGCTAGCCTTTAAAGGCAATAACAATGGCTATAATCTTCTAGCCATGTCTCTCTTCACACCTGGTATAGCAAACAGTTGGTTGTTGTAGGTTTTATACAGTATATACAAATTGGCTTTGTCTCTGTCCTTATCTGTGCCTTTGTATGTTATGTTACCTGCTGGTGACAATAGTAAGCTACCTGTTAGTCTTCATGCTTGTCTCGCATAAGTGTTTGTCCCCAGAACTAGGGTCTAAACACTAATGGATTTTGTTTATGTTCCATCACATCCATTTCAGAATTGATAACACTTCTAATACACTGGCCCCCACGACAACAGAAAGATTGATCACACTGTTGGGATAATAGAGTTAAAAAATAAGCAACTTATTCTTATTCGCTTGCTAAAGGCATTACCGAGCCTGGCAGGACATCAACTAGGGTTAGCAGCCAGTGGCTATTTCAGTGGCAATGAAGTTACACAACCGCTTTTAAGATATGTGATTTCTGCTTTTTAATTTGAAGATTATAGTGCACAAGAAAAGCTTACCAATCATGTTCATTTAAAAATAATCACTGTTTTCTATCTATCCCTTGAATACTAATTCTGAATTGCAGAATTTCTCTGTTATAGGTGATATATCTTTGGAATGAATCTCCAATCAAATTGTCTGGGCTTGCAAAACACATTTATGATCATCACCCCGTCATGGCTTTCAAAACGAATACATCTGTGGGGCAGATATTACTGTTTTAAACATCGCTTTCTTTGTCAGTAGACATGAATGCCAAACAGTCTATCTCAAATAGTTGTTTTTATTTTAGAGGACCCCAAACTATATACATTAGATCTGACATGAGTAATATCAGACTCTAAGTTCTCTATAAGTCTACAGGCACCAGCGATATCAGACCCGCAGTTCTCTGTAAATCTATCAAATAACCTTTCTCTATTATGAGACCATAGCTCTGTGAAATAATGACATCATTGCCTCCAATACAGTATGTGATGTGGAATCTATTTTGTGCTTGGCTCAGGTGTTTACACCATTCTACCGCCTGGCAGGCTCGGAGAACTGGAATATATGACCATTTATGTCCCTCAACATATTTTCAGTCCTTGTTAAAATACCTGCTGTCTGTCCAGTCAGGGAGCAGAACATTCCACAGATCTCAGAGATCAATACAATGCAGTCCCCCCTTGTCACAAATCCCCCTGGAACTTTCATTGCGCACACCTGGCCCCGATTCCCACTGATTTTACTTGTATATATGGGCCCTTTGTTCACCACGGTGCTGTCGATTTATTGTTACAATGTCCGTTGGTGCGTGAGTACCTGTGCTGTGTGTTTTGGGCTTTCGTACCCTTGTGGATTGTGCAGATGATTACGGTTCTCGTCCCATGCGTTAATCATTGTGTGCATGTGTATTTATTTTAGGTACTCCTCGCTCTTTTGTTTGGGTTTCAACCCTGTGTTTTTGTTACTTGTTTATTTGGTCTTCGTCCCCGTGCCCTTACACGGCACGCCATAATTTGGGTTATAATAAAAACAGTATTATGCATTCCTGCGCCTGTCTCCCGAATCATTCATGCCAGCGTGACACCCCCCTTACAAAAGATGCTAACACCTGCAAAAATCATGATTTCCCCAAATAACCAAACACCGGAACTATTGCTGCTCGTTCTCTCCCTCCCATTCCTTACCGACAGATTCTGCGGTACCAGTTATGTTCACACGAGAGATTAGCAAATTAGTGCTTGATTCTGCACCAATGAATAGGGGCTGGACTGCGGAGAGTCATGTTTTGATAGATTCTCAACCTTGTCACATGTGCTTAACTGTCTTGGATGCAGGGGAAATTCCTAATGTTATGATGAAACATTGGTCTAAGTAACATTTGTAATTTTCTATGCCATACATTTTTGGGGGTTTTCAAACTGGTACAAACTACCTTGACCTTCAACCGTTGAGCTACCTTAATCATAGGGAAATATGTTCTCGAATCATGACTTATAAGAAAAGCTATAATTTCCTCCATATTTAAAAGATGTGTATACTTTGCCTAAGGACACACTGTGATATTAGACGTTTCCCCAGACAGTTTTGATAAGAAAATCAAATTGCCTTGAGGCCATACTTGGCACAGGAGAGTCGGTTAACATTTTTACCCTCGTAGACATTGGCTTGTATGGGTAGGGCAAAATTGAAATGTTTCTTACAGAAGAAAAAGGACAATTCATGGTATCAATTGAAAGGGAACAGTTTGGAGATCGTCTGAAAATTATTAAAGCATACTATAGGTGAGGACACAACATTTCACCTGACACAAGACTGAATCCAAACATTTCACTGTTGATTTTATGTGCATTTCATTTATTGTACTTTACACCACATTTGTTGATAACGAAATCAGAAAAAACTTTGGATACTTTCAGTAACATAAGAATATTCCTGGAAAATGTGGGGCAGGTAAAAAATGACAAGGGTTTGAGTGGACTAACTGGTGTCCAAGTGGCCACACATATCTCCAAAGTTAGCACAGTTCCTACGTAATTTCACTTTTGACTCAAGAGTCTTCAACTATACGGTGCATTTTTCTGAAACTATCCTAGCTGTGCCTCTGATGAACTAGAGCAAGCACACTTGTAGCTGCTTTGAACATAACCCTGCATCCCCGCCATCACACATTACTGTTTACCCAATCCAAAAGCTGTATATTACAAATCACATTCTGGGTCAGGTGGTCATCATTTGAAAGCTTGTTCTATTGCCAACATGACCAGCTAAGTTAGAAAATACGGTCTTACAGTGTTAGGCTTTCAGAAGGCAATCCTCACAGAAAGTAGTCACGAGTGCATTCAGGTGCGTGTTCTACTGTGAATTTTCTTCACAATAGATAAACCTTCTGTTCAGAGCAACCTAGGGTATGACGCCATGTCATCTTGAAACTGTACATCATAGTAGTGATCAAAAACGCTGACATTGTAGGACATGAGTTGTGTGGGAAAGGGAAGCAAAGTCACGAGCTGCCCAGTGTCACGAACCTACCAGACGAGCTAAATTACTTCTATGATCGCTTTGAGGAAAGTAACACTGAAACATGCATGACAGTCCGACAGCACCAGCTGTTCCAGACGACTGTGTGATCATGCTCTCCGTAGCCAATGTGAGTAAGACCTTTAAACAGGTAAACATTCACAAGGCTGCAGGGCCAGACGGATTACCAGGACGTGTTCTCCGAGCATGCGCTGACCAACTGGCAAGCATCTTCACTGACATTTTCAACCAGTCCCTGACTGAGTCTGTAATACCAACATGTTTCAAGCAGACCACCATAGTCCCTGTGCCCAAGAACACTAAGGTAACCTGCCTAAATGACTACCGACCCGTAGCACTCACGTCTGTAGCCATGAAGTGTTTTGAAAGGCTGATCATGGCTCACATCAACACCATTATCCCAGAAACCCTAGACCCACTCCAATTTGCATACCGCCCCAACAGATCCACAGATGGTGCAATCTCCATTGCACTCAACACTGCCCTTTCCCACCTGGACAATAGGAACACCAATGTGAGAATGCTATTCAGCTCAGCGTTCAACACCATAGTGCCCTCAAAGCTCATCACTAAGCTAAGGATCCTGGGACTAAACACTTCCCTCTGCAACTGGATCCTGGACTTCCTGACGGGCCGCACCCAGGTGGTAAGGGTAGGTAACAACACATCCGGCACGCTGATCCTCAACACAGGGGCCCCTACGGGGTGCGTGCCCAGTCCCCTCCTGTACTCCCTGTTCACTCATGACTGCACGGCCAGGCACGACTCCAACTCCATCATCAAGTTTTCCGATGACACAACAGTAGTAGGCCTGATCACCGACAATGATGACACAGCCTATAGGGAGGAGGTCAGAGACAACAACCTCTCCCTCAGCATGATCAAGACAAAGGAGATGATTGTGGACCACAGGAAAAGGAGGACCAGTCACGCCCCCATTCTCATCGACAGGGCTGTAGTGGAACAGGTTGAGAGCTTCAAGTTCCTTGGTATCCACATCACCAACAAACTAACATGGTCCAAACACACTAAGACAGTCGTGAAGAAGGCACGACAAAGCCTATTCCCCCTCAGGAGACTGAAAAGATTTGGCATGGGTCCTCAGATCCTCAAAAGGTTCTACAGCTGCACCATCGAGAGCATCCTGACTGCTTGCGTCACTGCCTGGTATGACAACTGCTCGGCCTCCGACTGCAAGGCACTACAGAGGGTAGTGCGTATGGCCCAGTATATCACTGGGGCCAAGCTTCCTGCCATACAGGACCTCTATACCAGGCAGTGTCAGAGGAAGGCCCTAAAAATTGTCAGACTCCAGCCACCCTAGTCATAGTCTGTTCTCTCTGCTATTGCACGGCAAGCGGTACCGGAGAGCCAAGTCTAGGTCCAAAAGGCTTCTTAACAACTTCTACCCCCAAGCCATAAGACTCCTGAACAGCTATTCAAAGGGCTACCCAGACCCCTTTTTTGAATTGCTGCTACTCTCTGTTTATAATCTATGCATAGTCACTTTAACTTTACCTACATGTACATATTTCCTCAATTACCTCGACTAACCGGTGTCCCCGCACATTGACTCTGTACTGGTACCCCCTGTATATAGCCTCGCTTGTTATTTTACTGCTGCTGTTTAATTATTTAATTTTTACTATTTTTACTACTATATTACTATTACTACTATTTTACTACTATATTATTTTCAATTTTTTACTGATCTATTTTTTACTTGACACTTATTTATTTATTTTTCTTAAAACTTCTTAAAGCATTGTTGGTTATGGGCTTGTAAGTAAGGTCTACACCTGTTGTATTAGGCACATGTGACAAATCAAATTTGATTTGATATGGAAATGTGGAGTGCACATTTGGACCAACGGGTGTTTGGCTTGCTTGTATGACATCAAAGCGCTATTTATTATGATCCTCAACGTCTCACCTTTCAAAATACATTGAGTCCTCTACATTTGCAACATTTCCCTCACTCAGACAACTAAAAAATTGCTAAAGTTGCCCAATTAGCAGGAGGGATGGGGGAAACGTCTTGTTGTGTGTGGTGCTCAAATTCAGAAGGGCTGTCAGTCAAAACCCATACAGCGCTGTGAAGAACAGAGCCTGAGTTCTGCTTATCAGTGCCCAAATCGGACAATCGGACATTTCTTACCCGTATAAAGGGTTAAAAATCACACTACACAGTTGCATTATTCAATTTATTCAAGTCCGATGAAAATTATGTTTGAGTAGGTTTACCCAATTAATGTAGTTGGTGATGTAAACATGTTTTTTGCATGTGTGTTTTACATGAATCTGCCATCTGGGAATCTGTTCAATGTTCATAATCGTGATATATAGCTATTGGTTCGGGGCAATCTGCAGTTCAAACAACAACAAAGCCCTAACCCCACCAGTGTTTTGGTAAAAAGCTGAATAATTGGGGGTGGAGAAGTGTAACCACTCTCAAATTCATCGATAGAGCTATGGATACAAGGTGACAATTTTAACCATATTAAAGTGGCTAAACACTGTTTGTTTCAAATTACATTATTTACAAATGATTGAGTAGAAAAAGCCAGTATTTTGGGTTCTGATGGGGTATGACAATTGGACTGAACTCATGAAGCATTTATTATATAGGTTATATTCTTCAAGAGTCAATGGGTTTGTGTAAATAATTTAAAAGTCAAAACATTTATGAAGCAATCACTGATTGATCCTTTATATACTATAATGTATAATTATCTCAAGAGCATAGCGCAACTGTCTTACCCTATCATAACAAAAAATATAAGGTTGCATTGCTCCGTTGTTTAGAACAGGAACATAAATCATGTATAGCTTCTAAATATGTTCAAAAGATGTCAACTATCTGGTCTCAGTAGGCTTATATATTAGGCTTGGTCAAATGTAGGATTAAAGAGCAGTTTCGCAGACACAGATTACACCTGGTCCTGGACTATAAATCATTTTGTCTGGAGATTTTCCATTGATCTTGCCTTTTAGTCCAGGACTAGGCTTAATCTGTGTCCAGGAAAACTTCCCCATAACATTTAGAGGAGTGGAATGGGATTATGTTTTACATGAAAAAACATGTTTACATTACCAAGTACATGAATGGGTTAAACCTTCTCTAAGAGTATGTATTAAGCTGTTTGAGAGAAGATTTGAATCCTAGTCAACCTTTCCAATGTAAGTACATCTATTGTTGAATTACAGTAGATCAATAAAGCTGCATAACTCTGGCAGTAGTCAAGCTGCTTATGCTGAAAAGTGTTGTTAGTGCATAGGTCAAATTAGATTAGAATTTCCTTCAGACAAAATCGAATATTTCACTTAAAACATTTTTTTTGTATTAATACTCTTCAAGAATCAATGGGACAGTCTCAGACCACCCCTTTAATTGTGGGACATCATTAGTGGCCATGAGGACTGCATAGCAGTCATAAGTAAGCAATACAGTTCTAGAGTTCCAGAAGTTTCCACCTTCTCTTATCCATTTAGCCTTTGAAAATGAACAGAAGAACAACAGCCAAACCATTCTCAACAGCAACAGCTCTAGATCTAGAATAGTTCTGACCAAAACTTAACATTAAACATTCTACTACTGTAAATGGGGAAACGCTGTTACATCTCAAAATCTAAATTTTACAGTAGGGATATTCTCATCTCCGAGTGACTGAACGCAGGGCCTTTCCTCTCTTGGCTGTGAAGGCGGATCAAAGTGGTTGGGAGGACGTTTTCCTCTCCCCCTGCCTAGGCCTTGTGACAGTCAAGGATAAATAATAGAACTTATATGTAGCCTGGGGCAACTCGGAACACAGCATCTCCCTAGAAATCAAGGCTTCACGATCAAAGCATTAACTGTGGAAATCTATGCATGGGAGACTAAAACAAGTCTAATGTGTGTGTCAGCGTGCACGTGTGTGGATGTGTAGGGAGGAAGGGGTGCAGTGTGTGTGTGTGTGTGTGTGTGTGTGTGTGTGTGCGCGCGCGCCCGTACGTGTACGAGCGCTCGTGTGCATGTGCGCACATGAAGGTGTGTAAAATGTGTAAATGACTCAAGACTATCCGTGCACGAGCAAGAGAATGCAAAAGCAAGTGTGAGAGAGGGAGAGAGAAAGATAGTGAAAAGGAGAAATGAGAGCATCGACACAGTCCTCTCATTATTGATCAACACATGATTGTTTCCAGTGAACTGTTAATATCACCCACAATCAAATTTCATCAAAATGAGATGTGTGATCGTAATATACGTGTTCAACGCAGTTAATTTTTTCTGCTGATGCCATCCTTCATGTTTCTTCGTGATTACGTCTCCTCCGCCAAATTGGGACTGTAGCATCTAGGGACACACTGTAACCCAGTTATTAACGATCATAGCTTTCGTTACTGTCCAGAGGCAGTTTAAATTGACAATAAAGGTCATTTTAAAAACGCCATTATTGTGTGTGGAGCTGATGTAGCTTCTCTGTTGTGTCAGTTCCACTCTAATTAGCACTGAAATGGTTTCCTGTTTCATTCTGGGAGTAAACAAAGTAGAGGACATATCTTGGTAACCCAGACACACATCCACCTGAGGCAGTGGAACGAAAGATACCTACATAAATTCTGTGTCCCGACAAAAACAAAAGGTGGTGTTATTTTGTTTTTATATCTGCAATATTTTGACCATTACATCATTATACTATGTTAGTCCGAAGCAGTGGTTTTAGGGAGCAGAACGTGCAGTTCTCAGTGTTTGCTTTTATATAGAGCACCGGCCATGGTTTAGCAAAGGTTGTAGGAAATAATAGGATGCATAGGATGCGCCTATGCAGATGATGTATATTGAAATGGTCCCAAGTTAAGTCTATTGAACCACAGTAGCTATAGAGTCCTATTGGCTGAAAGTGGGGCATTGGGGAGATGAAGAAAGAGGGTGTCCGGATGTGCCTGAATTTTTCTGGAACATTCTGATTTCCCATGCAGTATTGCCTTCAAAGCAGCCTGGCACACATCAGTCAAACCTTTAACAGATATATTTGATATGTATGCAAAAGTGGTTGATCACAGTATTTTATCATGAACTGAACAAAAATATAAACTCAACATGTAAAGTGCTGGTCCCATGTATCATGACCTGAAATAAAAGATCCCAGAAATGTTCCATACGCACAAAAAGCTTATGTCTCTCAAATGTTGTCAACAAATTTGTTTACATCCCTGTTGGTGAGCATTTCTACTTTGCCAAGATAATTCATCCACCTGACAGGTGTGGAAAATCAAGAAGCTGATTAAACAGCATTACACAGGTGCACCTTGTGCTAGGGGCAATGAAAGGCCACTCTAATATGTGCAGTTTTGTCACACAACACAATGCCACAGATGTCTCAAGTTTTGAGGGAGCTTGCAATTGGCATGCTGACTGCAGGAATGTTAACCAGAGCTTTTGCCAGATAATTAAATGTTAATTTCTCTACCAGGCCAATGTCGTTTTAGAGAATTTGGCAGTTCGTTCAACCTGCCTCAAAACCGAAGACCACATGTAACCATGCCAGCCCAGGACCTCCACATCCGGCTTCTTCCCCTGCGGAATCTTCTGAGACAAGCCACCCGGACAGCTTATGAAACTTTGGGTTTGCACAACTGAAGAGTTCCTACACAAACAGACAGAAAACGTCTCAGGAAAGCTAATTTGCGTGCTTGTTGTCCTCAACAGAGTCTTGACTTGACTGCAGTTTGGCGTCGTAACCAACCTCAGTGAGAAGTGTGCTCTTCACGGATGAATCCCAGTTTCAACTGTACCAGGCAGATGGCAGACAGCGTGTATGGCATCATATGGGAGAGTGGTTTACTGATGTCAACGTTGTGAACAGAGTGCCCCATGGTGACAAAGGAGTTATGGTATGGGTAGGAATAAGCTACGGACAATGAACACAATTGCATTTCATCGATGGCAATTTGAATGCACAGAGGTACCGTGACAAGATCATGAGGGCCATTGTCTTGCCATTCATCCGCCACCATCACCTCATGTTTCAGCTTGGTAATACATGGCCCCATGTCGTAAGGACCTGTACACAATTCCTGAAAGCTGAAAATTTCTCAGTTCTTACCCATTTAGGATGTTTGGAATACTCTGGATTGACGTGTACGACAGCGTACGACAGTGTGGTCCAGTTCACGCCAATATCCGGAAAATTCGTACAGCCATTGAATGGGGACAACTTTCCACAGGCCACAATCAACAGCCTAATCAACTCTATTAGAAGGAGAGGCAAATGGAGGTTTTCTGATCCACACCCCTATTTTTTTTGTTACATGTCTGTGACCATCAGATGTATATCTGGATTTCCAGTCATGTGAAATCTATAGATTTATTTCAATTGACTGATTTCCTTATGAACTGTAACGCATGTTGCGTTTATATTTTTGTTCAGTGTAGATTGTAGAGGACATATTATAAGCAACAGGGTCTTGGAAAATAAAATAAATGATTACAAAACCACTAATCTTTCAGCACTGAGTCACACACAGAGGAACAGACAGCGAGCGCACACGCACAAACACACACAAACACACACACACATACGCACACAGCCTTCATCCTAAGCAAATTGCCTTGTCTAGACGAGACATGGAAGCTGTTCGTTGGCTACAGACTCTTACATTGAAGTGATTGACAACAACATAAAGGGGCTAAGAGAGCTCCTTTAGGAATGAGAGCTACTTGTCTGACATTGTTATTGTCATTATTGACAATTAAAAGAGACAGAATCAAATTAGTATGACAAGATGAACTGTGTGGCTATGGAAGATGTCCCAAAACTAATTTCTCTGACAGGAAATTTCAGTCTGTAGATGTCTTCCCAGATTTCTGATGTACAGTATGATGTTCTGTGAGCACTCCTCCCAGAATTATGCAAGTCTGGCTAGGAAGTATGTGGAGTGGCAGACAGCGCTTTGTGGTAGAGTTATCGATGAAGCAGGAAATACTGCCATCCAGAGGACAGATTAAAAATAATCTATAATTCCAATTTTTGCAGCCATTTTGTTAACCAATACCATTTTTAACATCCTTCACCGTGAATATGAATTCCCTTCCATGTCTGTCTAGTCACTCTAGTGGCTACCACAATGATATCCAAAATGAATGTAACTGTAGTAGTAGCCTATGGGCTATCTTTCTTTTTTGTTGTTTTGTCAACACTGCACCTTTAATTGTCTCTGCAGGTTCAGGAAAGCCCATATTTCACCTCAGCTGCTCTGGGGTGAAGTTTTCCCTTAATACAGATCTAGGATCAGCTTCTGCTCCCTAAATCCTAACTTTAACCATTAGTGGGTGAAATGCAAAACTGAGCCAAGAGCGCAACTTCAGCCTACTCCCACCTCAGCAAGCATGTGACAGACGTTCACTAGTCATTACATCGCTGCACGCCACACAACGTCATGGGGTCACACCTTATTTCTAGAGCCTCTGCCGTCACCCATTAGGGTGACCTTTTCCCAGAAGACCTCAGTCACAAGTCTCCAATAAAAAGTGCTGTGTGTGTGTGTGTGTGTGTGTGTGTGTGTGTGTGTGTGTGTGTGTGTGTGTGTGTGTGTGTGTGTGTGTGTGTGTGTGTGTGTGTGTGTGTGTGTGTGTGTGTGTCTACGTGTGTGTGCGAGCATGCATACATGGAGCGAGAGGTAGCTACAACTAGACGTTTCATGTGGTCCTTGGGCTGGGATGTTAGGGGAAGTGGCAGTTACGTGACCTCGGATGTTTACAAAGATGAAACGTAGTTTCCAGCCGAGAGGGCGAACAAGAGGCACATTCTTAAGGAAGTGTCGAGAGAGGAGGTGGGGAGGGAGGGTCGCTGGTGGTGGTGCTGCTTCTCGTTTTCCTCCCTTAGCCGGCCATGTGTGCTGCCATTCATTCGCCGGACCCTTGGCCACCCAAATGAACTGGTGAACCGTAATCAAATCTCTCCCACTCCCTGTATAGATGTGTTCCTTGGTGGTATAAAACAACATACATATTATATGAATGGGATTTAGACATGGACTGTCTGCATGTGTGGGTGTATGTGAGTGGATGGATGAATGATTGAATAAATAAAGGGGGCTTAGCACGGCATCTACAGGGAATATGTGCTTCTGGCATCACAGTACTGTTACACTGCATCCTTTTGAAGGAACTTGAAAAGGGATATACTGTGAGCTCCAAAAGTATTGGGACAGTGACTGATTTTTTGTTTTTTGTTTTGCCTCTGTACTCCAGCACTTTGGATTTGAAATGATACAATGCAAAGTGCAGACTGTCAGCTTTAATTTGAGGGTATATTCATCCATATTGGGTGAACCGTTTAGAAATCCACACACTTTTTGTACATTTTAGGGGACCAAAAGTATTGGGACAAATTCACTTATATTTCTTAAAGTAGTCAAAAGTTTAGTATTTCATTACATATTCCTAGCACACAATGATTCCATCAAGCTTGTGACTCTACAAACTTGTTGGATGCATTTGCTGTTTGTTTTGGTTGTTTCAGATTATTTTGGGCCCAATAAAAATGGATGGTAAATCATGTATTGTGTTGTTTTGTAAATAAGAATAGAATATGTTTCTAAACACCTCTACATTACTGTGGGTGTTACCATGATTACAAATAGTCTTGAATGAATCGTGAATAACGATGAGTGAGAAAGTTACAGATGCACAAATATCATACCCCCAAGACATGCAACCTCTCACTATTACAATAACAGGGGAGGTTAGCATTTTTGGGGGGGTATGATATTTGTGCATCTGTAACTTTCTCACCCAAAACAACAAATGTATCACTGTCTCAATACTTTTGGAGCGCAATGTATACCTCCTTAAGTCAGTACAACCAAGACAGAGTACCTATAGTTTCATAGGTGGGAAACTCAAGGTGGTTTCCTCATACATAACATGTTTTCATACGTCAGTGTTTCTATCTTCCCTTTTCATACATCCAATGTAACCATAGTCAATAATCTGTTTTGACGTAAACACACGGGAACAACAATGAATAATAACAAATTGTTCTTTGAGAAAAGTAGACATTTCAAGCGGAAGTCAAATCTTTAACTGTCGTTACTTCGAGTCACACCAGCAGATGCAGTCTTTGAAACGTGATCCAGATTGCAGCATGTGCTTTTTGAATCGCAGTTGCATAGCAACCCATCTCCAACTCTCACACAGTTCAACCCACCAACCTAGCTCCACCACCACTGGAGTAGCTGTCACTTTTTTTCCACAGCTTTCCACACTCACTTTCACATGACAAGCCATGTTATTCTGTTAAGCAATGGCTGATTTGACTCAAAATCCATGACGAGGTGTGATATTCAAGTTTAGCAGTTTCTCACTTTGTCATAGTCTTTACCTCAGCAATATCTGGTAGTGTACTTGTACAGGCACATATGGACTCCCTATGTCAGTGGTATTCCTATGTATCAGCTAACTTGTCATTTTCAGCAATTATCTTTCTGCTGGATTGACATTTAATAACATCCTGCGACAACACCAACATAGCCTTTTGATTCATAAAATAATTGATCATGCTGGTGTCTGGCGAGATAAAATTGGCCTTTATTAAGTAACTGCGGATTAGTATGCTAGGTACATCATGACACAAACACGCACAAACAAACAAACACACACAATGAATTCAGGGGTCAGGTGATGAGGTCGGGAGTCTTTTAAAGAAGGCATACGATGTGAGGTCACGCTTGACAGTAGGTCAGGTCTCACAGATGGACATGATTAAAAAATAGTTTGGAATGCAACAGTTCGTGCACTGTTCCGGGTGTTTGCATGGCTAAATACATGCCAGAAAAAATAACTGCCACATTTGCATGGATGTCGCACCATTAGGAGTTTAGTAAAAGAAAGTGTGCCTGCGTGTGTACACGTACAGTACATACGAAAAGGTGCACACACAGCCTGACGGCTCCCAACTCCACACTCCCTTTTGACATTTCCACCTCTCTCACCCCCTCTCCTCATCCCCCACTTTCTCCTTGTGTGTCACATCAAAATACTGCCTCTCAGGTAAGCAATGACGTGCTAATGATTGGCAGTCCTGGCGGGCCGGCCATGTGGAGGTTGTGGGGAATTTGAACAGGGGAGCCCCTGCTTGTTTTTCATTACCTGCCTCATCTGTGAACTCTCCCTGCACCAAAACATTTGCACTCACACTTAAAGTTACATGTGCACGCACACACATGCATGCGCACGCACAGATAGGGTCAAAAAGTGCCCTTTTGGGTGGTGGTATAATTTCCCCCCCAAAAATGTGTTGTTGTTGTTCTGAACCCACTGTCCGTTGGATGCGCCGCGTCCAGTATCCAAACATACATGACTTGAGAGGCAATCACTGGTCGAGTGTACAACTAGCTAGCTCCCTAGCTAGTTTAAATATCAACACCACTGCCACAGCTGCATAATGTGAGTGACCTGCTAACTTGATGATTTATATTATCAATATTCGGTCTGGTTGGTTGACAGAGAGAGGAGGGAGGAGCGGCTGTATCGCCAACCCTCAGACTCAAATCCATCACTTCTTCAGCCAGGACTTGTGTTAGGGAAGCAGCAACACAGGTAGTCTAGCTAGCTATCCACCATATAACGTGAGCCTACTAAAATAGCCACACAAGCTACTTGCCAACCAGCCATATATCATGAATATGAAATAGTGTATAATCATCATCATAGTGATAGAATGTTTGTTGTAAGCAAATAATATATGTTAAGCAAAGCAATTCATGTTATAGATGTGTGCTAAATGACTATAGAATTATTACGAAATAACTTTTAAATGACTATCATAAAATGATACTATGAAGTTAGAAGACGATGGATATTAGATTATGAAGTTGTTGTTTTTTTGTAATCTAGCTAGTCATTTTGTTAACTGTAGCATATGGATGCATATCATTGAAGTAAATAAGACAAAAAAAGCCTTTGAGACTAAGGGTTATTTATGTGTGTCATTTAATATGTGGCCATCTATTGTTTTTTGTAACTAAATAATCAGTCATAATCGCTCATGGAGTCTGTGACTGCGGTTCCAGGATTTTTTTGTCTGTGCACGGCCCTGCACAGGCGCCTGCACTCACACACAGAAGCCTGATGTTTTCCTTTTTTTGTTTACCTCGGGATGTTCTAATGTCTCCCTGAGCCCTGTTTTGATGACACACACCTCCAACAGATGGCCGGCTTGAGGACACACCTGAGCGCATGCAGGCGCTTATCTCTGCACTTTTCTCAGCCAAATGGTCAAATGGTCTAAACTACAAGGCTGTGTTGAGTTGTTCGAGACACAACACATCTATAGCACCAGAGAGGAAGAAGATAAAAACAGGATTTCCCCAGCAGATATTTTCATAAGATTACGACAGGTATTTGATCATTTCCAAAGGTCTTGTAAGATGTGGCAGTGTAGGACTGTATTGAGTCTACACTACACAACAGAATCTAGTCTACACTACACAACAGAATCTAGTCTACACTACACAACATAATCTAGTCTACACTACACAACATAATCTAGTCTACTCTACACAACAGAATCTCATTAGAAGGTTCCATATAATAAGACATGATAACAACAGTTGTGACATCTGAATGTTCAAGACAGCAATTATTTTTTGCCCAGTCTATACAATTTAGGTACTTGTTGCCTCCCTCTCAATAAGGTCAACTCAAGAGACAAGAACATTGTCATTTCTGAGCCAAAACAGTGTCATACACCCACAGTATATATCTACATCTATGGATGATGAAGGAGACTGGTTTGGTGGGGGCATTTAGTCCCTTACTTTTTACATCTAGGGATAAATTGCATTTTAATTGCCTAAGGGAGTCACAGTAGCAAGTGCTCTACTTTCCCACTAGCCTATCAGAGACAGTTAAGATTTTAATACACGTTATTGCTGAGTGGTGAATTTTGGAGGAAGACACAGTTGTTCATTTCCAGGCTAGAGAATATGTATCTATTTTTTGTCTGGGCCTACAGACGTCTTTGGATGGTAAAAGTGCAGAGCAAACAAATTGTGGCAATTATGAAGGCAAGCCATGCAGAAAATCTTTTGACATTAATGCAGTACTTTGAAATGTCCTTTTCCAGTTTTAAAATAGATGGGACGACCCTATATTAACAATAAGATGGCGAGGATGTAGGTTGGGCTACAGTGGGAAGTTAAATATTTTATTCATGAAATGGTTTGGCATATCATTTAATTGAACTGGCGCAAAAGATAGGGCTCCTGAGCATTAGAGGCTATGTTTACACAGCCAGACTAATTCTGATATTTTTTCCACTAATTGGTCTTTTGATGAATCACATCAGATATTTTTGGTAAAAAGACCAATTAGTAAAAATAGATCAGAATTGGGCTGCTTGTGTAAATGGATCCGAAGATGCTGGATATAGCCGACATAAGTATGAGTCAAAAACGGTGACATAGCCTACCCTTGGTTTGTGCCTAAAAATTCAATAACTTCATTACCAGCTGGGAAAAATTCAAAAGGGAATCTATGAAAGTTTGCAAGATGATTTCAATTTCACTTATTTACACTTACACAACCACCCTATTGGATACAAACTATGCATAGGCTTTACAGTAGAGTATAGACTTCTGCTGATAATGTTTGCATCAGTAGCTAGGTTTCCATCCAATTGGCAACAGATTTTCAATATTAAAATATTAATATAAAAAAATCTGCATAAAAACAATATGCCAATTTTCCATCAAATTTACTTGATGTGGATAAAAAGCTGTGCGTGATGACGCAGTGTACATACAATTACTTTTGCGTTTAACTTCCCATGTAAGGAATAAAAAAAAACAAGTTAAATGGGTTTCCATTGCATTTTCAACTCTACTGATGGTTTTGTCACACAAAAAATGTTGTTATACAGCGAGTGTGCCCATTCTGATATTGGCACTTGAGCTCTAGCCAAAACATTTGCAGTTAGAGTGCGGTGTAGCCTACATGATGAGATGATTATGGACAAAAGAGTGAGATTATTTATTTTGTCAAACGGCAGCAAATCCTCGATGAAAGGAGCATCAAGCTCATCACCTTGCATTTCACCACCCTGTGAAGTTCATCACAATTGATTTAATCTGTAACCTAATAAACTGCATTATTTCCAGCGGAGTCATAGCGGGAGGATCACACAAGATGTCATCGCGTGACTCCAAGTTTACTTCGTCGTGATGGCTATTATTAATATGTGCGCTTAATAGCGTTTCCACCAACATAAAAAGATTCCACCTTGTCTAGCATATTTTGTTTTGCCAACATATGGCACGTTTACCAACACATTTTCTGTTTCCATCTGGCCTGTCCTGAATTATTTTTTATCTGACACGTAGCCTACTTTACTTGCATAAAAATGTTGGGTGGGAACCTGGTTAGTGGTACTAAAGCGCCCTCAAGTGGATAAGACTCTTGCCAGAAAACCACCTACGTGTCTTTTTTTGTCAAGCAAAACAATTTGTGGAGGGTACTAAGCAGCGCACAGACCTCCTCACGCACTCAACGTCGTCGAGATAGGTCGAGTTTCCTTGTTGTCCTATTTTGCGGTCTTTTATTCAAGAATGTGAAACAATGCTGTGTCTATTTGCTGCTTTTCATTAAATCATGCATAGATGTTCTTTGTATGGCCTACAATAAATGTGTTCATAAGGGAAGAATATAATCCATAGGCTTGTGAAAATTATGAAAGTTATGAAAATGAGTTATGAAAATAATGAAAATAAAACATTCAATGTGGGGGAAAATGTATCTGGTAAAAGGTCGACATTTGGATGTTTCAATAAAAACTACTCTTTGTCACATGACTATCGAAATGGAAACAATGTGATTTTAGAGACACAAAGTAACTATAGCCTATGATTAAAGGGTTATGCTATATTGGGCTCTCACAATCATTATCTTTATTCACATCATTCCAATTCAATCAAGTCACAATTATCAGCTTTGGTATTGACATCAGTGAGCAGGCTTTCTGAGTGAGGAGCGACACATTGGTAAACCTACAATGGAAAACTTCTGAAAACAAAAATGATTATGAAATTCGGAGCAAAGAAATCCAATGTTTATATAAAATGTCTGCATTTCCCCTATATTTTAACAGTCTAATAAGTCCCTTTGGCCAAAGAAATATGCCTGAGAGATTCACAAGACTATAACATTGGAATGTTGTAAAAAATGCTGCCCTGCCTTGTCTAGACACTCACATTCAAATCATTTTCATCTCTCATCGGTCCCATTTTCAATAAACAAATATGCATGAGAGATTCTCAAGACTATAATATTGGAATGTTGTAAAATGCTGCCCTACCCTGGCTGGCGAGGGCACTCAGGTGAAGCCATTGAATAAAATGAATAACAATAATAAAAATAAAGCTAATAAAAAATAAAAAAATAATATAAATAAAGCTATTTAGCTTTTGAACATGTTTTAAACATGTTAGTGGCCTACATTTTACCCTGTATAGTTTGGAATATCCTTTTCGTAATGTATGAGACATCAAAACATTCGAGAAAAACCTGGCGTGCTATCACAACAGCTGTTCACTTTCCTGTCCTTCTGGAGAAAAAAAAAATCTGAATCAGCTGATTGCTGAAACAGGGTTCAAGTTCAATGTCTAATTTCACAGATACATGGTTATTATGTTCATAGGCAGACAGCACTGCCATTAAAACACTGCCATTAAATAATACATAATCCACAAAAGTAAATGATTGTATCATGAGGACCATAAACAATAACTAGTAATGCTGCATACTTTTTGCCTTTCTGGTAAAAAAAAACTTTTTATAACTTGTAGAGGTTTATTCACTTTTGAGGTCACGAGATTGAATTCACAGTATGATGTATTTCCTATTCAACAAAACTGTATGAATAAGGCTTGACATGACTTAGATGCTTTCTAAATATAATATAATCAAATTATAAAATGACTAACTAAAAGATTTCACCTTAAAAGTAAAATACATTTTTATATGTTTAGTGTTACATTTTCTAAAATGTTTATCTTGATGAAAATGTCTTCCCCCCATCTCTATGAAGTCTCAAAGACCTCCAGCTTGGCTTCCTAAGGTCGTCAGGAAATCACCTTTCACCTCATATTAATCTTGTCCATCTATGACAAATGGAAAGTGTTTTTTTTTCTCAAATATATTAATTATTTTAGATTACTGGATATAAATCGATCTCTGAAGAATCCACTAACCCCTAATGCACTACGATAAGGATTGCAGGCATATGCGTTGTTGGTCAGCCAAGATTTGATGGACAGTCGGATGTTCGAATTAAATGGTAGGAGGGACATCCAGCATCAAGTGGTGTCAGATTTCACATCCTGCTTCACACAGGCAAAATATACATACTACTGTGTCTGTGAGAATCAAGGTTTCCTCTCAATGTATGCCATTTGATCTATGGTGTCCACAGAAAATAACGGTCGGAACTGGTATCAGAACCATGCACATCTAATACATCTAATACAAGGAACGAAAAGTGTTTTGTGTAACATGACTTTGGACAAGTAAAATTGTATTAAAATATACTGCTCAAAAAAATAAAGGGAACACTTAAACAACACATCCTAGATCTGAATGAAAGAAATAATCTTATTAAATACTTTTTTCTTTACATAGTTGTATGTGCTGACAACAAAATCACACAAAAATAATCAATGGAAATCCAATTTATCAACCCATGGAGGTCTGGATTTGGAGTCACACTCAAAATTAAAGTGGAAAACCACACTACAGGCTGATCCAACTTTGACGTAATGTCCTTAAAACAAGTCAAAATGAGGCTCAGTAGTGTGTGTGGCCTCCACGTGCCTGTATGACCTCCCTACAACGCCTGCGCATGCTCCTGATGAGGTGGCGGATGGTCTCCTGAGGGATCTCCTCCCAGACCTGGACTAAAGCATCCGCCAACTCCTGGACAGTCTGTGGTGCAACGTGGCGTTGGTGGATGAAGCGAGACATGATGTCCCAGATGTGCTCAATTGGATTCAGGTCTGGGGAACGGGCGGGGCAGTCCATAGCATCAATGCCTTCCTCTTGCAGGAACTGCTGACACACTCCAGCCACATGAGGTCTAGCATTGCCTTGCATTAGGAGGAACCCAGGGCCAACCGCACCAGCATATGGTCTCACAAGGGGTCTGAGGATCTCATCTCGGTACCTAATGGCAGTCAGGCTACCTCTGGCGAGCACATGGAGGGCTGTGCGGCCCCCTAAAGAAATGCCACCCCACACCATGACTGACCCACCGCCAAACCGGTCATGCTGGAGGATGTTGCAGGCAGCAGAACGTTCTCCAAGGCGTCTCCAGACTCTGTCACGTCTGTCACGTGCTCAGTGTGAACCTGCTTTCATCTGTGAAGAGCACAGGGCGCCAGTGGCGAATTTGCCAATCTTGGTGTTCTCTGGCAAATGCCAAACGTCCTGCACGGTGTTGGGCTGTAAGCACAACCCCCACCTGTGGACGTCGGCCCTCATACCACCCTCATGGAGTCTGTTTCTGACCGTTTGAGCAGACACATGCACATTTGTGGCCTGCTGGAGGTCACTTTGCAGGGCTCTGGCAGTGCTCCTCCTGCTCCTCCTTGCACAAAGGCAGAGGTAGCGGTCCTGCTGCTGGGTTGTTGCCCTCCTACGGCCTCCTCCACGTCTCCTGATGTACTGGCCTGTCTCCTGGTAGCGCCTCCATGCTCTGGACACTACGCTGACAGACACAGCAAACCTTCTTGCCACAGCTCGCATTCATGTGCCATCCTGGATGAGCTGCACTACCTGAGCCACTTGTGTGGGTTGTAGACTCCGTCTCATGCTACCACTAGAGTGAAAGCACCGCCAGCATTCAAAAGTGACCAAAACATCAGCCAGGAAGCATAGGAACTGAGAAGTGGTCTGTGGTCCCCACCTGCAGAACCACTCCTTTATTGGTGGTGTCTTGCTAATTGCCTATAATTTCCACCTGTTGTCTATACCATTTGCATAACAGCATGTGAAATGTATTGTCAATCAGTGTTGCTTCCTAAGTGGACAGTTTGATTTCACAGAAGTGTGATTGACTTGGAGTTGCATTGTGTTGTTTAAGTGGTCCCTTTATTTTTTTGAGCAGTGTATATTAAAATGTTACATTCCCATGACGCCCAAAAGATGGTGCCGACAAGGAAACTTTGCAGTATTTTTTTCCCCCCGAATCAGATCCTTTGTTCGAACCCCCCAGGGCAATTGAACTGATTCCAGAGTCTGATCCAAAACAATGCCGGCGGAGAAGAGATATTCGGTGTGGACTTCTAGTCCGACCCAGGAGGCGCGCACACCACCCACTGTGTCCGAGTATATTACTCGCTAATGTTCAGTCTCTGGATAATAAAGTTGACGAGCTCAGGGTGAGGATTTCCTTCCAGAGAGACATCAGGTATTGTAACATACTGTTTCATGGAAACATGTCTCTCTCTCTCTCTACTGTCTGAGTCGGTACAGCCAGTTGGGTTCTCAGTTCATTGCGCAGACAGGAATAAATATCTCTCTGGGAAGAAGAAGGGCGGGGGTGTATGTTTCATGATTAACTACTCATAGTGTGATTGTGATAACATACAGTACTCTAGTCCTTTTGTTCACCTGACGTAGAATCCCTCACAATCAAATGCTGGCCGTATTACCTCCCAAGATAATTATTTTCGGTTCTAGTAACATCCGTGTACATTCCCCCTCAAGCCGATACCACGATGACCCTCAAAGAACTTCACTGGACTTTATGCAAACTGGAAACCGCATATACTGAGGCCGCATTTATTGTAACTGGGGATTTAAAAAAAGCTAATTTGAAGAAAATGCTACTGAAATCCTATCAACACATTGACTGTAGTACTCGCGTTGCTAAAACACTCGACCACTGCTACTCCAACTTCAGGGATGCATACAAGGCCCTCCCCCGTCCTCCCTTTGGCAAATCTGATCACAACTTTATTTTCCCTTCCTATAGGCAGTAACTCAAACAGGAAGTACCCATGCTAAGGACAATTCAACACTGGTCTGACCATTCGGAATCCACACTTCAATAATATTTTGATCACGTGGACTGGGATATGTTCCGGGTAGCCTCCAAGAATAACATTGACGAAAATGCCGACACCATGACTGGGTTTATCAGGAAGTGTATAGGAGATGTTGTACCCACTGTGACTATTAACACCTACCCTAACCAGAAACCATGGATAGGTGGCAGCATTCGCGCAAAACTGACAGCGCAAACCACCACATTTAACCACAGTAAGGTGACTGGGAATATGGCCGAATACAAACAGTGTAGTTTTTCCCTCCGTAAGGCAATCAAACAGGCAAAACGTCAGTATAGAGACAAAGTGGAGTCGCAATTCAACGGCTCAGACACGAGACGTATGTGGCAGGGTCTACAGACAATCACGGTTACCAAGGACTGTGGGCTCTCCTCCTCCATGGCCAACATGAGTAAGACATTTAAGCGTGTTAACCCTCGCGGCATCCCTAGCCGTGTCCTCAGAGCATGCACAGACCATCTGGCTGGAGTGTTTACGGACAAATCCAATCTCTCCCTATCTCAGTCTGCTGTCCCCACATGCTTCAAGATGGCCACCATTGTTCCTGTACCCAAGAAAGCAAAGGCAACTGAACTAAATTACTATTTCCCCGTAGCACTCACTTTTGTCATCATGAAGTGCTTTGAGAGACTAGTCAAGGATCATATCACCTCTACCTTACCTGACACCCTAGACCCACTTCAATTTGCTTACTGCCCCAAAAGATCCACAGACGATGTAATCGCCATCGCACTGCATTCTGCCCCATCCCATCTGGACAAGAGGAATACCTATGTAAGAATGCTGTTCATTGACTATAGCTCAGCATTCAACACCATAGTACCCTCCAAGCTCATCATTAAGCTCGAGGCCCTGGGTCTGAACCCTGCCCTGTGCAACTGGGTCCTGGACTTCCTGACGGGCCGCCCCCCAGGTGGTGAAGATAGGAAACAACACCTCCACTTTGCTGATCCTCAACACTGGGGCCCACAAGGGTGCGTGCTCAGGCACGCACACCTCCAACTGAATCATCAATTTTGCAGACGACACAACAGTAGAAGGCCTGATTACCAACAATGACGAGACAGCCTATAAGGAGAAGGTGAGGGCCCTGGGAGTGTGGTGCCAGGAAAATAACCTCTCATCAACGTCAACAAAACAAAGGAGCTGATCGTGGACTTCAGGAAACAGCAGAGGGAGCACCCCCCTATCCACATCGACAAGACCACAGTGGAGAAGGTGGAAAGCTTCGAGTTCCCTGGCGTACACATCACTGACAAACTGAAATGGTCCACCCACACAGACAGTGTGGTGAAGAAGGCACAACAGCGCCTCTTAAACCTCAGGAGGCTGAAGAAATTTGGCTTGGCACCTGAAACCCTCACAAACTTTTACAGATGTACAATCGAGAGCATCCTGTCGGGCTGTATCACAGCCTGGTACGGCAACTGCATCACCCTCAACTGCAAGGCTTTTCCAGAGGGTGGTGCAGTTTGCAAAACGCATCACCGTGGGCAAACGACCTGCCCTCCATGACACCTACAGCACCCGATGTCACAGGAAGGCCAAAAGATCATCAAGGACATTAACCACCTGAGACACTGACTGTTCACACCGCCACCATCCAGAAGGCGAGGTCAGTACAGGTGCATCAAAGCTGGGACCGAGAGACTGAAAAAAAGCTTCTTCCTCAAGGCCACCAGACTGCTAAACAGCAATCACTAACTCATAAAGGCTGCTGCCTACATTGAGACCCAATCACTGGCACTTTAATAAATGGATCACTTGTCACTTTAACAATGCCACTCTAAATATTGGCACTTTAATATTGTTTACATATCTTACATTACTCATATCACATGTATATTCTGTATTTTAGACCATCTTCCCTATGCCGCTCGGCCATCGCTCATCTATATACTTACATGTACATATTCTCATTCACCCCTTTAGATTTGTGTATATTAGGTAGTTGTTGGAGATTGGTAGATTACTTGTTAGATAGTACTGCACTGTCGGAAATAGAAGCACTAGCATTACACTACACTTGCATTAACATCTGCTAACCATGTGTATGTGACAAATACAATTTGATTTGAATTGGTAACATACATTTTTGTCTTCTTCAAATGCCTCTTAAGGGGAAAGTAATCTAAAAGTAACGGAATGTAATCAGATTACGTTACCGACTTTGGGTAATCCAAAAATTACTTTGCTGATTACAATTTTTGACAGGTAACTAGTAACTGTAACAGATTACATTTAGAAAGTAACCTACCCAACCTTGCCCATAGGTATGTCTTGTTTAACCTGTTATGGCTAGGGGGCAGTATTTTCACGGACGGATAAAAAACGTACCCGATTTAATCTGATTAGTACTCCTGCCCAGAAACTAGAATATGCATATAATTATTAGCTTTGGATAGAAAACACTCCAAAGTTTCTAAAACTGTTTGAATGGTGTCTGTGAGTATAACAGAACTCATTTGGCAGGCCAAAACCTGAGAAGATTCTGTACAGGAAGTACCCTGTCTGACCATTTCTTGGCCTTGTTGATTATCTCTATCAATTACAGGGGATCTCTGCTCTTACGTGACACTTTCTACGGCTCACATGGACTCTCAGAAGGCGGCAAAATGCTGAATCGTGGCTTTGCAGGCTCTGGCTGAAACAAAGTAGCGCGTTTGGGTAGTGGCTGGTTACAGTACTGTGAGACTCAGGCTCGTGCCCGCGTCGACCGAAAGCTTTGTTTTCTTTCCTCTGTTTAGCTAAATGTAGATTCCCGGTCGGAATATTATCGCTTTTTTACGAGAAAAATTGCATAAAAATGGATTTTAAACAGCGGTTGACATACTTCGAAGTACGGTAATGGAATATTTAGAAATCTTTTGTCACGAATTGCGCCATGCGCACGACCCTGATTTACCATTCGGATAGTGTCTGGAATGCACGAACAAAACGCCGCTGTTTGGATATAACGATGGATTGTTTTGGACCAAACCAACATTTGTTATTGAAGTAGCAGTCCTGGGAGTGCATTCTGACGAAGACAACAAAGGTAATCAAACTTTTGTAACAGTAAATCGGAGTTTGATCAGGGCTAAACTTGGTCGGTGTCTAAATGGCTAGCCGTGATGGCTGGGCTATCTACTGAGAATATTGCAAAATGTGCTTTCACCGAAAAGCTATTTTAAAATCGGACATATCGAGTGCATAGAGGAGTTCTGTATCTATAATTCTTAAAATAATTGTTAGGTTTTTTGTGAACGTTTATCGTGAGTAATTTAGTAAATTCACCGGATGTATGCTAGTTCTGAACGTCACATGCTAATGTAAAAAAGCTGGTTTTTGATATAAATATGAACTTGATTGAACAAAACATGCATGCATTGTATAACATAATGTCCTAGGGTTGTCATCTGATGAAGATCATCAAAGGTTAGTGCTGCATTTAGCTGTGGTTTTGTTTTTTGTGACATTATATGCTAGCTTGAAAAATGGGTGTCTGATTATTTCTGGCTGGGTACTCTGCTGACATAATCTAATGTTTTGCTTTCGTTGTAAAGCCTTTTTGAAATCGGACAGTGTGGTTAGATTAACAAGAGTCTTGTCTTTAAAATGCTGTAAAATAGTCATATGTTTGAAAAATGGAAGTTTTCGGATTTTAGAGGAATTTGTATTTCGCGCCACGCCCATCATTGGATATTGGAGCAGGTGTTCCGCTAGCGAAACGTCTAGATGTAAGAGGTAATGGCTTTATTATTCTTATTATTAATGACAGCATGCCCAAGCCCAATAACATGGTTGCTAATCTGCTTCTCTCTTTTTTCTCAGAATTATGTAACTGCTACAATGCTCTCCTGCAAGACTTGGCGAAAAGTGGAGGGCTGACATCAAATTTTCGCCTCATCTTGGCGGTACTCACCCCACCATTTGGAAGTTCGAGGCATTGCATCGACAGCAGCAAAGAGGTGAAATGAGAATGGAGCAGCGACTTGCTGGTGTTCCACTGCGATGGCAAACACCATGACTCCAACTGCTGGAGTCTTACCTGAAGAGCGTTGGATACACTTTTAAGTTTCAGTTGTGCATACTCCAAAATCCATCAGAGAAAAATGTGCACTTCTTTGTGCACATCAATTTCAACCATTTCAATGAATCCAAAATCCTTAACAGACCAGAACACTAAGCACATTACTGGATAATGTATTCCTGAACTAGATACAATGAAAAATACATTCTTTAAAACAAAAATACATTGTAGAAACTTGATATAGGCCTAGATATAGTATAGTCTGTTTGTAGGCAAATTTATATACAACATTCTGCTCATATGAACGAATGAATAATCCTGAATGAATCCTGAATAATGATCAGTGAGAGTTAGACCCACAAATATCACACCTCCAAGACATTCTAACCTCTCACCATTACAATAACAGTTGAAGTTAATATTTCTGCGTCTAACTTTCTTCTTCATCATTATTCACAATTCATTCAGGATTATCCGTAATCATGTAGAAGTGTTTAGAAACATATTCTATTTCTTATTTTCTTATTCCTATTTACAATAAAAGTGATTTCAAAATGATACAATACATTATTTAGCATTCATTTTCTATTGGGCACAAACACAACTAAAACAAACAGAAAATATATCCAACAAGTTTGTAGAGTCACAGGCTTGACGTAATCATTACATTCTCAGAATATGGGACCAAATACTAATCTTTTGACTACTTCAATACACATAAGTGTATTTGTCCCAATACATTTAGTCCCGTAAAATGGGGGGACTATGTGCAAAAAGTGCTGTAATTTCTAAAATGTTCACCCGATATGCATCACAATGCCCTCAAATTAAAGCTGACAGTCTGCTCTTTAACCTCGGTCATTGTGTAATTTCAAATCTCAAACTCAGGAGTACAGAGCCAATACTTTTGGAGCTCACTGTATATAGGCCTAGGCTACAATATTCTGCCCATAGGTGACCGACCGGCTCAATTCGATCTCATGTAGCTAAATTATAAATGTTTTTTTTTTTTTTTTACATTGGATAAAATTTGAGACTTAGAGCTAGAAAATGGTATATCAAACACTACAGTTGAGGAACAATGGGGAAGTAATTCTGCTTTGAAACTTGATAAATTTGTAACCTCACTTTTGAGATGATGTCCCTTGAATATTTTGGTACACCTACTGGAGAGCTCTTCTTTGTCTACGCCCATTCAGCATCATTCACACCTACTTGCTTTAGCCCCACCAATCGCTTTAACTATTTACATGTGAGGCCCTGTACTAAACAACCAAAGATTTCAAGACTAAAGGCTGTTTTATACTACCAGAGTTTTGTAAATTTAATCTGGAGTGCCAGAGTGTGCCCTGGGCGTTCATAAACTCAGAGCGTTGTCAGATTGTCCATTTGTAAATTCAGAGCGTTTCACTCTCGGAGTGTTCAGAGCACACACTGGACGCTATGGCCGAGTAGTAGGGTTGATCCGAGCGTTTTGACCTAACAACAGCAGTCAAGCACCCAAGCTAACTGGCTAACTTTGGCTAGCTTGCTAGCTACTTCCAGACACAAATGAGAGAATAGCTCACTCTGACCATTTTACTCGCCCTAGCATATTATGAACACATTTATTTTAGGCCATAACTGAACTGGCTATATATACACAGTATTCTGCCCATATGAACAAATACAATATTTGTGGTCATATGTGTTTTAAGGAAAATCAGTAAACACACATTTAATAACAGACTCAAACACAATCACTGTAACGCCCTGGCCATAGAGAGGGGTTTTTGTTCTTTATTTTGGTTAGGCCAAGGTGTTACATTGGGTGGGCGTTCTATGTGCATTTTTCTATGTTGGTTTGTTTCATTGATTTTGGCCGTGTGGCTTCCAATCAGGCACAGCTGTAGTGTTGTTGCTGATTGGGAGTCACACATAAGTGCCTGTTTTTCCGTTGGGGTTTTGTGGGTAATTGTTTCTGTTAGTGTTTTGCACCTGACAGGACTGTTTGGCTGTCGGTTTTCTTGTGTTGTTTCGCATAGTGTTCGTTCTGTTATTAAATTCAATGATGAACACTAACTCCGCTGCACCTTGGTCTACTCTCTCTCCCGACGGCCGTTACAGAATTACCCACC
Source organism: Salmo salar (assembly GCF_965601325.2). NCBI lineage: Eukaryota > Metazoa > Chordata > Actinopteri > Salmoniformes > Salmonidae > Salmo > Salmo salar. Next base: position 66,377,378 of record NC_138299.1, read on the forward strand.
ACAAAAAGACCAAGAAGCAGAGAAGAGGGCAGATGGAAGTCAAGGAGGACTATAGGAAGCAGCGCGCTCGGGAGGAGATGGCATCCTGGTCGCTGGAGGTGTTGGAGTCAAGGATTGACTGGACATGGGAGCAATTGCTGGACCACTGTGACAACCTGCCTGGGAGGCAGGTAGAGCCCGAGAGGCAGCCCCAATAAATTTTTGGGGGGGCATACGGGGAGTGTGGCAGAGTCAGGTTGGAGACCTGAGCCAGCTCCCCGTGCTTACAGGAGGAAACGTAGTACTGGTCAGGCACCGTGTTATGCAGTAAAGCGCACGGTGTCCCCAGTACGCGTGGAGAGCCCGGTGCGTTACATCCTAGCTCCTAACATCTGCCGGGGGAGATTGAGCATCGAGCAAGGATGGGTTGTGCAGGCCGTGCGCTCTAGACCTCCAGTGCGTCTTCAGGACCCGGTCTATCCTGTGCCTGCGCCCAGAACCAGGCCTCCTGCATGTCTCCCCAGCCTGGTGAATCCTGTGCCGCCTCCACGGACCAGGCCTCCAATGGGTCTCCCCATCCTGGTCAGTCCTGTGCCTGCTCCACGGACCAGGCCTCCAGTGGGTCTCCCCATCCTGGTCTCTCCTGTGCCGCTTCCACGGACCAGGCCTCCAGTGGGTCTCCCCATCCTGGTCTCTCCTGTGCCGCCTCCACGGACCAGGCCTCCAGTGGGTCTCCCCATCCTGGTCCATCCTGTGCCGCCTCCTAGGACTAGGCCTCCAGTGGGTCTCGCCAGTCCAGAGCCGCTAGAGCTGCCCGCCAGTCCGGAGCCGCCAGAGCCGCCCGCCAGTCGGAGCCGCCAAAGCCGCCCGCCTGTCCCGAGCCGCCAGGGCCGCCCGCCTGTCCGGAGCCGCCATGGCCGCCCACCTGTCCGGAGCCGCCAGAGCCGCCCGCCTGTCCAGAGCCGCCAGAGCCGCCCGCCTGTCCGGAGCCACCAGAGCCGCCCGCCTGTCCGGAGCCGCCAGAGCCGCCGTCTGTCCGGAGCTGGCAGAGCCGCCCGCCTGTCCGGAGCAGTCAGAGCCGCCCGCCAGCCCGGTGAGTCCTGTGCTTGCGCCTATGACCAGGCCTCTTACATGTCTCCTCAGCCTGGTGAATCCTGGGTCAGTGCCGCCGGAGCCGCCAGGGACGCACGCCAGCCGGGCGCAGCCAGGGATGCCCGCCAGCCGGGCGCAACCAGGGTCGCCCGCCAGCCAGGCGCAGCCATCGCCGCCCGCCAGCCGGGCGCAGCTATCACCGCCCGCCAGCTGGGCGCAGTCAGGGTCGCCCACCAGACCTTCGGCGCGGCCAGGTGCGCCACCTAAGAGGGCGATGCCGAGGGTGGAGCAGAGGCCACGTCCCGCACCTGAGCCACCGCCGTAAGAAGGCCCACCCGGACCCTCCCCTTCAGAGTCAGGTTTTGCGGTCAGAGTCTGCACCTTGGGGGGGGGGGGGGTACTGTAACGCCCTGGCCATAGAGAGAGGGTTTTTGTTCTTTATTTTGGTTAGGCCAGGGTTCTATGTGCATTTTTCTATGTTGGTTTGCTTCATTGATTTTGGCCGTGTGGCTTCCAATCAGGCACAGCTGTAGTGTTGTTGCTGATTGGGAGTCACACATAAGTGCCTGTTTTTCCGTTGGGGTTTTGTGGGTAATTCTTTCTGTTAGTGTTTTGCACCTGACAGGACTGTTTGGCTGTCGGTTTTCTTGTGTTGTTTCGTATAGTGTTCGTTCTGTTATTAAATTCAATGATGAACACTAACTCCGCTGCACCTTGGTCTACTCTCTCTCCCGACGGCCGTTACAATCACGCAATAGGCTACAGCTGGCTTCACAGCTTGCCGGTGCTTCACAGCTTCCTGGGAAACTCAATCTATTGTAGCCTCATGCAGAAAAAAGAGTAGTGGAGTCAAGAGTTCGCTAGGAGTTTGCTTCTGCTGCAGTGTTCCTAGTAAAACATTACGTAATCAACAAGACCTTAATGACAACATATTGAAATCATTTGTACATGTAGCATACACGTGCATGGAATTGGATCCTCGCTGTCCTTTTCTTTCAGACTAGGGTGAAGTTGGGGAAACAGTCAGAATACTCATGTAAGGCAGAAACTGGAATTGGCATTTCTTTTCTCAGTCACATGATGGCCTTTTGGTGAAGGACTTTGCTACCCATGATTTCAGGTATACGATGTTCAACACATTTTATGTTGAATAGTAATAGCTAATATTTAACAGAATTTCATGGTCATACATGGAGTCATATGTGACTCGTTTCAGGAAACTAGGCATATGTTGCGTGTCACTACTTCACTAGAGAGGCATTTGAACATATTTATAATTTTTTTTATCAATTTGCATTGCTAGTTAGCTAGCTAACATTGAACCTAGTTGGTTAGCTTTAGCTACCTGCAGATTGATACTACAGCTATGACAATATTTGTATTGGTAGTAGTGTGAATTGGGATTGTTAAGGTTCATTGTTTAGCTAGCTAGCTAGCTAGCTACATGTCTAAACACAAGACTCCACTTCACCAGATGATTACATGACCCATCAAGTTAACCAGGTGTGTCTGGGAGTGATTATGGCCATCAATTGTATTTCATGAATATGTCTAGACACTTAGCTAGTTGTGGCTGGGGGGTGGTTATGGCATTTCCTTCACTTGACCCATCAATTTAGACAAGGGTGTCGGGTAAGCATCATCTAATAATTATAAAATATTTATAAAATATTTTTATCTGGACACTTTCTGTTTTTTATATTGGTACTTTACAAGTAACCATTTCACTGTACCGGTTAGACCTTCTGTATCATTTGCATGTAACAAACTTATAGTGTGTGTTTACCAGATATAGTGTGTGTTTACCAGAGACGGTAATGTGAAGATCAACATGACCTGCACCAGAGTCAGATTAGGATATAGGCCAAGGATGAGATAAAGTGTATTTTTACCTTGAGTTTTTCTTTATTGTAGGCTACTACTTTTACCACTTTTAGTTTTGAAATCTTTAGTTGTTTACTAAACTACTTACTCTGTTTAGCACATCGCCTCACATGTGAAAGACTGTTCGTAAATTATTTTGTACATATTGTTGCCGCTACCGTCTCTTATGACCAGTAGCGGTCATAAGAACAGCGATTAATCACCTCAAATTGAAAAAAATCTAAAATTCTTTAATGAGTCAGATGGGAAGGATATACTCCAAACACCCGATCAGGCCCTCATCCCCGTCATTCGCAGGAGAAAGAAACTGAGATTTTGCAGAAGGAGATCGGGGTGCCTTATGAGGATCAGGCGACGAGTGGCTAATCTGCCTTTGCTATCCGTACTGTTAGCCAACGTTCAATCGCTGGAAAATAATGGGATGAACTAAGAGCAAGTCCATCATACCAACGGGACATTAAAAACTGTAATATCTTATGTTTCACCGAGTCGTGGCTGAAAGACGACATTAATAACATACAGCTGGCGGGTTATACACTCTATCGGCAGGATAGAACAGCAGCCTCTGGTAAGACACGGGGTGACGACCTATGTATATTTGTAAACAACAGCTGATGCACAATATCTAAGGAAGTCTCGAGGTTTTGCTCACCTGAGGTAGAATATCTCATGATAAGCTGTAGACCACACTCTCTACCTAGAGAGTTTTCATCTGTATTTTTTTGTGGCTGTCTACATATCACCACAGACCGAACCTGGCACTAAGACCACAGTCAATGAGCTGTATACCACCATAAGCAAACAGGAAAATGCTCATCCAGAGGCGGTACTCCTAGTGGGCGGGGACTGTAATGCAGGGAAACTTAAATCAGTTTTACCTAATTTCTATCAGCATGTTAAATGTGCAACAAGAGGGAAAATAACTCTAGACTACCTTTACTCCACACACAGAGACATGTACAAAGCTCTTTCTCGCCCTACATTTGGCAAATCTGACCATAATTCTATCCTCCTGATTCCTGCTTACAAGCAAAAAAGAAAGCAGGAAGCACCAGCGACTCGGTGTATAAAAAAGTGGTCAGATGAAGCAGATGCTAAATTACAGGACTGTTTTGCTAGTACAGACTGGAATATATTCCAGGATTCTTCCATGGCATTGAGGAGTACACCACATCAGTCACTGGCTTCATCAATAAGTGTATTGATGACGTCCTCCCAACAGTGACTGTACGCACATACCCCAACCAGAAGCCATGGATTACAAGCAACATTCGCACTGAGGTAAAGCGTAGAGCTACCGCTTTCAAGGAGCAGGACTCTAACGCGGAAGTGTTTAAGTGTTTAAGAAACCCCACTATGCCCTCCGACGAACCATCAAACAGGCAAAGCGTCAATACAGGACTAAGATCTAATCGTACTACACCGGCTCCGACGCTCGTCGGATGTGGCAGGGCTTGCAAACTATTACAGACGACAAAGGTAAGCACAGCTGACAGCTGCCCAGTGACACGAGCCTACCAGACGAGCTAAATAACTTCTATGCTTGCTACGAGGCAAGTAATACTGAAACATGCATGAGAGCATCAGCTGTTCCAGATGACTGGGTGATCACACTCTCCGTAGCCGATGTGAGTAAGACCTTTAAACAGGTCAACATTCACAAGGCCGCAGGGCCAGACGGATTACCAGGACGTGTACTCGGAGCATGCACTGACCAACTGGCAAGTGTCTGGCATTTTCAACCTCTCCCTGTCTGAGTCTGTAATACCAACATGTTTCAAGCAGAGCACCATAGTCCCTGTGCCCAAGAACACTAAGGTAACCTGCCTAACATACTACCGACCCATAGCACTCACGTCTCTAGCCATGAAGTGCTTTGAAAGGCTGGTCATGGCTCACATCAACACCATTATCCCAGAAACCCTAGATCCACTCCTCTATTGCACTCCGTACTGCCCTTTCACACCTGAACAAAAGGAACACCTATGTGAGAATGCTATTCATTGACTACAGCTCAGCGTTCAACACCATAGTGCCCTCAAAGCTCATCACTAAGCTAAGGACCCTGGGACTAAACACCTCCCTCTACAACTGGATCCTGGACTTCCTGAAGGGCCGCCCCAGCTGGTAAGGGTAGGTAACAACACATCTGCCACGCTGATCCTCAACACGGGGGCCCCTCAGGGGTGCATGCTCAGTCCCCTCTTGTACTCCCTGTTCACTCATGACTGAATTGCCAGACACGACTCCAACACCACCATTAAGTTTCCTGATGACACAAAAGTGGTCGGCCTGATCACTTACAATGATGAGTCAGTCTATAGGGAGGAGGTCAGAGTCCTGACTGTGTGGTGCAAGGACAACAACCTCTCCCTCAACGTGATCAAGACAAAGGAGATGATTGTGGACTACAGGAAAAGGAGGACCGAGCATGCCCCCATTCTCATCGACCAGGCTGTAGTGGAGCAGGTTGAGAGGTTCAAGTTCCTTGGTGTCCACATCACCAACAAACTAACATGGCAAAGCACACCAAGACAATCGTGAAGAGGGCACGACAAAACCTATTCCCCTCAGGAGACTGAAAAGGGTAGTGAGGGTAGTGCGTACCACCCAGTACATCACCGGGGCCAAGCTTCTTGTCATCCAGGACCTCTATAACAGGCAATTGTCATAGACTCCAGCCAACCTAGTCATAGACTGTTTTCTCTGCTACCGCATGGCAAGCGGTACCAGAGTGCCAAGTCTATGTCCAAGAGTCTTCTAAACAGCTTCTACCCCAAGCCGTAAGACACCTTAACGTCTAATCAAATGGCTACCCAGACTATTTGCATTGCCCACCCCTCTTTTATGCTGCTGCTACTCTCTGTTATTATCTATGCATAGTCACTTTAATAACTCTACCTACATGTACATATTACCTCAATTACCTCGACACCGGTACCCCCTGTATATAGCCTCACTATTGTTATCTTACTGCTGCTCTTTAAGTATTTGTTACTTTTATCTCTTACTTTTTTAAAGTATTTTCTTAAAACTGCATTGTTGGTTAAGTGCTTGTAAGTAAGTAAGTAATTCACTGTAATGTCTACACCTGCTGTATTCGGCACATGTTACAAATACAATTTGATTTGATTTTGATTTGATAAAAGAGATGGGTGGAGCTAAGGCTTAAGAGGGTGTGAATGATGCTGAATGGATGGAGACAAGAAGAACGCTCCAGTACAGCAGATTTACTTTCCCATTGTTCCTCAACTGCAGCGTATGATATATCATTATCTAAGTCTGAGTCTCTACTTTTATCCAATGTAAAAAAACAAGTTTTGTGACATAAGACCGAATCGAGACAATCGGTTACATATGACTATATCTTGGCATATAGCACAGTCATATAGGAACATATAATTAATATTGTCTGCACACTTTAAGTACAAATTCTCTAAGGTTCTTTTGCTAGTTTTGAAACGATACAACAGGAAAACTTTTACAGGATATTCCCATGTTGAGTGAGTGCAGTGTTACTTTTCTGTAGTAGTATTGTAATGAAACAGGCAGGGAGCAGGCCTCGAACCCTAAACCTTCTAGCCCACTATCGACTGTGCCCCAAACCATGCTCAAGCGGCAGAGTCGATATCCACGCTTATAAACCCAGGGTCGTTACACTACTCCCTCCTTTCAAAGAGCGCGGCCTCGCGCTAGCTTGTGACTCTACGTCTTATAGGAACGCGCTCACTGGCCAAGCACACACACTGTCATGGATGCAAGGTCCAATCACTTCTGACACCAATGTAATGAAACAGGCAGGGAGCAGGCCTCGAACCCTCGACCTTCTAGCCCGAAGTCCAGCGCGCTATTGACTGTGCCCCAAAAGCATGCTCAAGCGGCAGAGTCGATATCCGCGCTTATAAAGCCAGGGTTGTTACAGTATGTTTTCATGAAGTACTGTACCAAGGTTCAAAGAGGGCTGAGATTCAGACGCAATATCACTGTTTACCAAACCAACATAATGTAGACACAGACGGTTCATTAACACAGAGGTTCCCGCCACTGCCTGCCTCGTGTCTCCAAAGCTCATACCCATTTGTTTATTATACTAACTTATTCCTGTGATTAATGCTGCAAAACAACATGTGATGTTGATAGTCACTGAATAGGGACATTCTTATTTACACACATACACTGCTAAAGGTCTTTCAAAATGTTCATCTGAGTGACTATACTGTTAATGTTTGATGCTTATTTAACCTTGGTGAACCTTCTTGTTAACCTCTTTAACCTGGGTTTGCACTAGATTTTTTTGTTAATCTCCTGTTTAGTTTTTAAAGCTATGTTAATGTGTTAATGGTCTTCTAACTTAGTGTTGCCCCGTTATCGTTCTTACTTTCCTGACTAGAAAAAACTGAGACCTGGTTAGGCTGAAGGTGTTTGTCTTGGTTTGGTTACGTGGTCAGAAAAAGGTCCGGCCCTAAAGATCAGAGTGTTTTGAGCCCTGACTTGGCCCATTATTATTCATGTTTAATCACTGTATGAACACAATAATGATGCATCAATGATGCTAAGTGGTTTAATCTCAGTTACACAGGTTTTGTCTCATTTTGGCTGGGATTAAATCAGATTGCGCTTAGTCCACAATGCACATTTTAAAGGCAATATTCCCCCGTTCGTGGAGACCACATTCACGGTAAATGCTGCACATGTTTGCTCAATTGGAAATAACCTTTTAATTGGTGAATTGTCAAAATCTGCGATCAAATTGAATCCTGGCCTGTCTCATTTTAACCTAGATGTCAACAACAAATCAACAAAAGGTTAAGTTTTGGTTTATTTCAAGTTTTGACAATTTTGGACAATTTAATGAAAAATTCTATCAAACATCAATCAAAATTGGATGTTGATCTGAAGTCTTTGCTCAGTGGGGTGACTATGGTGTTTTCTCTAGTGGTCCTGAGGCTGTGATGGGCAGGGTGATGGAGTGGGAACCCCTGCTGTGACTGTGGATGCCATCAGTTGGCAGGACTATCTGGGTGGCATCATACAGCATCACTGCTCCTGCCACCATGCCAACCTCACTGGTTACAGCACAATATAGATAATACGAGAGTATAGGCTACACCCATAGCCTGGCCCATGGCCCCTCTGAGGCAAAATACATTTTATGCACTCTTGAAATGTAGGCGTAAGCACTGTTGTTTTAATCTACTAACAAACAAGAAAATATGAGCCTACCTTTCTGTGATGTCAACCATTAAATAATTCCATGTCTCCTCATTTGGCTTGATAGCACACAGGTTGTCCCAATTGAACACTGCAGCCAGTGCACTGGTCATGAAATTGAAAGCCTGTCTCTATTCAATGTTATGATCATGTAAAATCTATATAAATAGGCATACAAAATTAGGAGTAGACAAGGCTATTTGATGAATCATTGCATGATCATGGATCATTTGGAACAGGGAAATTATTAAACCTCTGTACATATTTCCTTTCTTTTCATTCAAAATCTTTCTCTTCAGCCGCCAGTGTGACCACTGTATAAAGATAGATAGCTAGACGGTGAAGGCCGCAATGGGCTTTGCTTTCACAGAAACGATCAATGGCAAAGATCAGAGGTGCACCCTCTATAAATTTTTATGGATAGCTGTCATGACATTTTCTCCAAACAGCCTTTCCCCGCTCGCTCGGGAGCTAATGAGGAAATGAGTCGAGATCGGACCATGGAAACACCACGCACGTTACTTGGAAAAGTAACAAAATTATTACTCACATTTTAGTGTAACTCCTTAAATTATGCTGTTACTTATAAAAGTAATAATATTACTGTTGTAATGTGATACCCCCAACACTTCTCACAGAGACAGTTTGTAGTGATGTGAATTTTGTCATTATTTTTACATTTTATTACTTTAAGTTATGATATGAGGTCAATTTCATATGCATGGAATACTCTGGCTACAGCAGTGTTCATAGTGTGTGACTGAACATTCTAAACATAAACATTGTACCCTTAGTTTCAGGTGAGTTGCCATACTGGATAGTACAAAACTCTTTTGGAATGTCATGGGGTAACAAAGGCTATGTTTATATTAAAATGTGAGGCAATGTTTGTGGTGAGTTTGAACTTGAAAAACACATACAGTACACTGCTTATACTGCCTGATGCAACATTGTCCCTTGAATATTTGTTCATAATGTAAATAAAATGGAGCGCTTTTCATTTCAAATCTAAAACAAGTGTTTCACATGTAAGAATACCCAAAGCATACTTCCTGGATGATAAAGAATGTATTGACTACCACAATAGGACGAGATTCAATCAAAGGTGCATACACCGTCAAGTGCAGTTTCGAGTGATCAGTTCCTATCCACATTCTGATTGTGCAGACAGGTGTACAGTAGATGGTCTGATCTAATTTCGATCAGATCCAATGGCAAAGGTGCATAACGATGTCAGAATTGAGATATTACATTATTGTTTTAGCACTGTCCACTGAGTTTTTAAACTATGCACAGATCATCCATTATATTGACCATATAATCTAGTGGCTGCTCTAACAATGAAAATGAATGTCTTAAAAAATGGAAGGCAGTGTGGAGGAGGCAAGTCCAGGTGGGACAATTCTAGCCAATGAGACGTCAGATACTCGTGTTGTCACGGTTGTCGAAAGGAGGAGTGGACCAAAGTGCAGCGTGTGTGTCGTTCCACATTATATTTACACTGTGAAACTATGCAATACATAAATAAACTGAATGACAAAAACAACAAACTGTGATGCAGAGGTGAAACATACACTGACTCAAAGATAATCTCTCACAAACCCAGGTGAAAAAAAAAAACCTACTTAAGTATGATCTCCAATTAGAGACAACGAGGACCAGCTGCCTCTAATTGGAGATCATCCCAAACAAAACCAACATAGAAATACAAAACTAGAACATGAACATAGAACTACAAAACATAGAAAAACACCCCCTGTCACGCCCTGACCTACTCTACCATAGAAAATAACATCTTACTATGGTCAGAACGTGACACGTGTGAACAACAGGCAAAACAATTTCCACTCGTGACCTTAGCACTAAAGTCAAAACTGGCTATATTGTAAACGTTTCTGAAAACAAAAATGTGCTATTTTTTGTCTCTATTTAAGGTTAGGGTTAGGCATAAGGTTAGCAGTTTGGTTAAGATTAGGTTTAAAATCACATTTTAATAAAGGAAATATCAAAATAGGCGAGGTTTATGATTTTATGGCTGTGGTAACTAGTGACGATTCTAACATTTTTTTTCTGAAAGTTGCTGGGTAATCACGTGTCTTACTTATCAGTACACTCGTAACAACCTGATCATTACGAAACTTGTATTTGATCAAATAAGCCACAAGTAGCAAATCAGCCATTACAATTTTTGTAAACCAAATTCAACACTCTCTCATTGACCTCCATTTAAAAAAAGAAAAAATTAAAAACTCCTTGCTTTGAAAAACACACGCCACCTGCTGGAGAAGACAGATTTTGGAACCAGTTATCCCACTCACTTCGCCTCCTCCTCTGACTACGGTGCAGGACATGGTTCAATGCACCAATAAATCAGCAAAATCTATGCACTTCTTCTGGGTTCTAAAATTGGCAGTCTTGGTGCTAAAATTGGGAGCCTGTATACTGTGCTAATGTCAATACAAAAAAATGTGTTACGGAGCGCAATGTACAATAAGGTGAACTTAGCAAACAAGGCATTTGAGGTAAGTGCATGGGGCCACCATTTTTTTTAACATCCGCTATTGTCAGTTGATGAACAGTTGGTGATCCGATCCGACCGTCATGATTGGTGATGAAGCATGTTAATATGTTGTAAACGTGCCTTGTAACCCTGGGCTTGAATCCCTGGGCTTTACAAAGAGACCTGTCTGTAGTCTTAAGGAGTTGGTGGCTCAGGTGTTAGGAGCGAACAGCGTTAGTGGTTAGAATCCAGACAGAGCTCTCCTGTGTGGTTGCATTGACACAGATTTACAGTTGGCCCTGTGATATCTGATGGTCAGAGAGTATCTGGCCCATGCATAGCAGTGGTTATGGGGCAGTAAACTCATAAAAAGTGTGCTTTTATAAAGCTAAGTAGAGCTTTTCCTATATTTAAATTCTAATTGCCCAGCACTGTATTACCACTGCTGTTCACTGTTGATAAAGTAATTTCTGGAGATGATTTATTTGATGTGTTTAGTGATTCATTTTAAGGTAAAAAAACAACAACCTGTCACTCATTTTACACTCTTGGAAAAAAAGATTATATCTAGAACCTAAAGGGTCCTATGGCTGTCCCCAAAGGAGAACCCTTTGAAGAACCCTTTTTGGTTCCAGGTAGAAAACTTTTTTAATGTAAAGTCAACCCTGTTACGTGAACTGAACTCTTGTTTTAAAATGTTGAAACTATTCCTTTAAAAAAAAGTAAGAAACATTGAACATCTAGTGGTGAAATTATAGTGTAAAAGCAGGTGAGCTGGTTCTACTCTTTTTGGCCGTTTTGTGGCGGAAAACTGAGCGGGTCAAGCATAACACGTTAACCCTCATACCCTAGTTTAATAATTTATATATTTTTGTGATGCTTCCATTCAATTGCCCCTCCCTGTTGCACACAACAAGCTTCCATTCCTCCTGTCATAATTGGATACAGTACATGGCTGATTTAAGATTAAATAGTCAACCCTGTTATTTTATTTAGCACTTAATAGACACTTACTACAGTAATTGTTTTATTTAACTTCTTGCGATGGGAAACATGTTTTTTTTTATTAAGTTGAATATGTGCTATTTAAGAATATCAAAATTATGTGAAATAAAACCAAGTTAAACTACCCAAAAGGGAAACATTTTTGGGAATGACACCAATGGCAATGTCCGCTTTAGGTATAATGCCAGGAGCCGCTTATAATGCCAGGAGCCGGACTTAACAGCTCTAACGCCACTCGTGAAAAAGTATGACTGAATTACGACTCAAAATCAAATAAAATGTTATTTGTCACATGCTCTGAATACAACCGTGAAATACTTACTTACAAGCGATTAACCAACAATGCAGTTCAAGAAAGAGTTAAGAAAATATTTACAAAATAAACTAAAGTAAAATGACAAGGCTATACACATGGGGTACCAATACCGAGTCAATGTGCGGGGGTACAGGTTAGTCAAATTATTTTGTACATGTAGGTAGGGGTAAAGTGACTATGCATAGATAATAAACAGCGAGTAGCTTTGTAAAAACAAAGAGAGGGGGGTGCTTGTCAATGTAAATAGTCCAGGTGGCCATTTGATTAATTGGTCATCAGTCATATGACTTGGGGGTAGAAGCTGTTAAGGAACCTTTTGGTCCTAGACTTGGCGCTCCAGTACCGCTTGCCGTGCAGTAGCAGAGAGAACAGTCTATGACTTGGGTGACTGGAGTCTTTAACCATTTTTTGGGCCTTCCTCTGACACGGCCTAGTATATAGGTCCTGGATGGTAGGAAGCTTGGCCCCGGTGATGTACTGGGCGGTACGCACTACCCTCTGTAGCACCTTACGGTCAGATTCCGAGCAGTTGCCATACCAGGCTGTGATGCAACCCGTCAGGATGCTCTCGGTGGTGCAGCTGTAGATCTTTTATGTCTCCTGAGGAGGAAAAGGTGTTGTCATACCCTCTTCACGACTGTCTTGGTATGTTTGGACCATGATAGTTCGTTGGTGATGTGGACACCAAGAAACTTGAAACTCTCAACCCGCTCCATTACAGCCCCGTCCATGTTAATGGGGGCCTGTTTGGCCCGCCGTTTCCTGTAGTCCACTATCAGCTCCTTTGTCTTGCTCACATTGAGGGAGAGGTTGTTGTCCTGGCACCACACTGCCAGGTCTCTGACCTCCTCCCTACTCATCACTACAACACTACTACATCTACACAAAACCTACCGGTATCACGACTCAGGATATGACCCAGATGCAGACACAGGAGGCAACAGTACAGTTCACAGATATTTATTGTAAATACGGGGCAGGCAAAGGGCAGGTCGAGGACAGGCAGGGGCTCGAGATCAGGTCAGAGTCAGGCAGGTACAGGATGGCAGGCAGGCTCAGGGTCAGGGCAGGCAGAGGTTCGTCATTAGGTCATAGTCAGGCAGGTACATTACGGCAGGCAGGTTCTGGGTCAGGGCAGGCAGAATAGTCAGAACCGGGAAAACTAGGAAACAGAACTTGAGAAAAAGGAAGACGGGAACGCACTTTAGTAAGACCTGACAAGACAAGACAAACTGGCTACAGACAAACAGAGAACACAGGTATAAATACACAGGGGATAATGGGAAGATAGGCAACACCTGGAGGGGGTGGAGACAAGCACAAAGACAGGTGAAACATAGCAGGGTATGAGAACTGGTTTTAGAAGTGATTTATGCAGTAATTTAAGTAGTAATAAGTGATAAATTAGAACGTTTCACTACTGGTGAACACTACATTTTTCCTATTCAAATTACTACATAATTCTCCCTGAATTACTACTGTGTAAGTACTGAGCTTTTGGGTATCTACTACTTAAAATGTACACATTCCTAAACAATTACTAAATGTTTACTATTTAATTGCTACCTAATGCTCACACATTACTACTGTATGCCTACTCAATCCCTATTGAATGACTACTGCCATTTGTGTGTGTAGTGTTGTCACTACTGAATTGCACGTGACTCTTTTGAATTACTATTTAAAACAGACACATTTACTACTGACATCTTGTTTCACTATCGTGCCACTACTAGACTAGTATACATGTTATTTCCTCAAGTTTCTAACTGTAGTTATATCATCAAACAATAAATAATATGATTATACAAACGCAATTTAAATGTTTTATTAAATTAATTATATATTTACACTTTGTAATCCCTTTGAGGCCTTGTCTTCATTCAGCTTTGACTTAAGAATCTTCAGATGCTCTTTTTTGTTGACATTTCTCCACCACATAACCTTTTAGAAAATAAAGACAAGCACAAGAGACAGCCAATTATAAGCCATCATCAATCATCTGCTAACAGAAGTCACATAAGACATCACTGAAAAACATTTGATAAACAATGTTAATCTTACCAACAATGTCTCCAAGTCATCTCATGTCGAGGGCCTCCTTGGCATCAGGTCAAAAGAGGTAAGTAGAATGGGTAAGTATACCAATATCAATATACTCTACATTTGCATACAAACACACACATTTTAGCTAGCAGGACAAGAACAGAGACTACATACAGTGCCTTCGGAAAGTTTTCAGACCCCTTGACTTTTTCCACATTTTGTTACGTTACATTCTTATACTAAAATTAATTAAATAAATAAAAATCCTCAGCAATCTACACACAATACCCCATAATGACAAAGCAAAAACAGGTTTTTAGACATTTTTGCAAATGTATACAAAATACAAACAGAAATACCTTATTTACATAAGTATACAGACCCTTTGCTATGACGCATGAAATTGAGCTCAGGTGCATCCCGTTTCCATTGATCATCCTTGAGATGTTTCTACAACTTGATTGGAGTCCACCTGTGGTAAATTCAGTTGATTGGAAATGATTTGGAAAGGCACACACCTGTCTATATACTGTAAGGTCCCACAGTTGACAGTGCATGTCAGTGCAAAAACCAAGCCATGAGGTCCAAGGAATTGTCCGTAGAGGTCTGAGACAGGATTGTGTTGAGGCACAGATCTGAGAAAGGGTACCAAAACATTTCTGTAGCATTGAAGGTCCCAAGAACACAGTGGCCTCCATCATTCTTAAATGAAAGGAGTTTGGAATTACTAAGACTCTTCCTAGAGCTGGCCGCCCGGCCAAACTGAGCAATCAGGGAGAAGGGCCTTGGTCAGGGAGGTGACCAAGATCCCGATGGGCACTCTAACAGAGCTCTAAAGTTCCTCTGTGGAAATGGAAGAACCTTCCAGAATGACAACCATCTCTGCAAAGCTCCACCAATCAGACGGCCAGACGGAAGCCACTCCTCAGGAAAAGGCACAAGACAGCCCACTTGGAGTTTGCCAAAAGGGACCTAAAGGACTCTGACCATGAGAGTCAAGATTCTCTGGTCTGATGATACCATGATTGAACTCTTTGGCCTGTGCCAAGTGTCACGTCTGGAGGAAACCTGGCACCATCCCGAAGATGAAGCATGGTGGTCGCAGTATCATGCTGTGGGGATGTTTTTCAATGGCAGGGACTGGGAGACTAGTCAGGATCGAGTCAAAGATTAACAGAGGAAAGTACAGAGAGGTCCTTGATGAAAACCTGCTCCAGAGTGCTCAGGACCTCAGACCTTCCAACAGGACAACGACCCTAAGCACACATTTAAGACAATGCAGGAGTGGCTTCGGGACAAGTCTCTGAATGTCCTTGAGTGGCCCAGCCAGAGCCCGGACTTGAACCAGATCGAACATCTCTGGAGAGACCTGAAAAAAGCTGTGCAGCAACGCTACCCATCCAACCTGACAGAGCTTGAGGATCTGCAGAGAGGAATGGGAGAAACTCCCCAAATGCAGGTGTTCCAAGCTTATAGCGTCATACCCAAGAAGACTAGGCTGTAATTGCTGCCAAAGGTGCTTCAACAAAGTACTGAGTAAAAGGGTCTGAATACTTATGTAAATGTGATATTTCAGTGTTTTATTTATGCTTTGTCATTATAGGTGTATTGTGTATAGATTGATGAGAAAAAAACTATTTGATCAATTTTAGAATAAGGCTGTAACCTAACAAAATTGGAAAAAGTCAAGGGGTCCGAATTATTTCCGAAGGCACAGTAGCTACTGTAAATTTCAATGGGGATAGCAAACAAGACCATTTGGTCTAGCAATCTTTATCTGGTGAAAAGTTATATAATTGGCTAAACAATGACATGAAAGTATTCATAAAACATAAAGGAAAGTAACATTTACAGATTGTGCCAGCATAAGGCCTATGAAAGACAGGATGAAGAAGGATCACAAAAACAGTATCTAGCTAACAACCAACTAAACTCAGCAAAAAAAGAAACATCCCTTTTTCAGGACCCTGTCTTTCATAGATAATTAGTTAAAATCCAAATAACTTCACAGATCTTCATTCTAAAGGGTTTAAACACTGTTTCCCATGCTTGTTCAATGAACCATAAACAATTAATGAACATGCACCTGTGGAACGGTCGTTAAGACACTAACAGCTTACAGACGGTATGCAATTAAAGTCACAGTTATGAAAAATAAGGACACTAAAGAGACCTTTCTACTGACTCTGAAAACACCAAAAGAAAGATGTCCAGGGTCCCTGCTCATCTGCGTGAACGTGCCTTAGGCATGCTGCAAGGAGGCATGAGGACTGTAGATGTGGCCAGGGGTAATAAATTGCAATGTCCGTACTGTGAGAGGCCTAAGACAGTGCTACAGGAAGACATGACGGACAGCTGATCGTCCTCGTAGTGGCAGATCACGTGTAACAACACCTGCACAGGATTGGTACATCCGAACATCACACCTGCGGGACAGGTACAGGATGGCAACAACAACTGCACGAGTTACACCAGGAACGCACAATCCCTCCATCAGTGGTCAGACTGTCCGCGATAGGCTGAGAGAGGCTGGACTGAGGGCTTGTAGGCCATGCTGTAAGGCAGGTCCTCACCAGACATCACCGGCAACAACGTCGCCTATGGGCACAAACCCACCGTCGCTGGACCAGACAGGACTGGTAAAAAGTGCTCTTCAGGGGTGATGCTCGGATTCACGTTTATTGTCAATGGAATGAGCGGTACACCGAGGCCTGTACTCTGGAGCGGGATCGATTTGGAGGTGGAGGGTCCATCATGGTCTGGGGCGGTGTGTCACAGCATCATCAGACTGAGCTTGTTGTCATTGCAGGCAATCTCAATGCTGTGCGTTACAGGGAAGACATCTGAATGGTGTTCTGCCTTGGCCAGCGAAGAGCCCGGATCTCAATCTCATTGAGCACGTATGAGACTTGTTGGATCGGAGAGTGAGGGCTAGGTCCATTCCCCCCAGAAATGTCCGGGAACTTGCAGGTGCCTTGGTGTAAGAGTGGGGTAACATCTCACAGCAAGAACTGGCAAATCTGGTGCAGTCCATGAGGAGGAGATGCACTGCAGTACTTAATGCAGCTGGTGGCCACACCAGATACTGACTGTTACTTTTGATTTTGACCCCCCCTTTGTTCAGGGACACATTATTCAATTTCTGTTAGTCACATGTCTGTGGAACTTGTGCAGTTTATGTCTCAGTTGTTTAATTTTGTTATGTTCATACAAATATTTACACATGTTAAGTTTGCTGAAAATAAACGCAGTTGACAGTGAGAGGATGTTTCTTTTTTGCTGAGTTTACTTCCTGTTTTGTGTGGTCACTACTTATTTACTACCAACATCAAGATGTATAAACTCTAAAGCTTTACGACACAAGCTTTTCTGTAGTAAAAACTCTATTAGAAAAGTAGAGTTTTTACTATTTACTGCCAGCATCATATAGTAAAAACTCTACCTGATTACTATTGGATAGCCTGTGTAGTGAAGCTGTAGTGTTTGGACTACTTATTTACGACCAACATCAAGTAGTCAAAATTTTCACCAGATTACTACTGGAAACACTACCGTTTTCCTATTGAACACTACAAAACTCTACTTGTGTATCTTAGGTAGTGCGTAAACTACACATTCACTACACAGCCAGAAGAGGACTGGCCACCCCTCATAGCTGTGCTTTGGCAAAGTGGGTGGGGTTATATCCTACCTGTTTGGCCCTGTCCGGGGGTTTCATCGGATGGGGCCACAGTGTCTCCTGACCCCTCCTGTCTCAGCCTCCAGTATTTATGCTGCAGTAGTTTATGTGTCGGGGGGCTAGGGTCAGTCTGTCACATCTGGAGTATTGCTCTTGTCTTTTCCGGTGTCCTGTGTGAATTTAAATATGCTCTCTCTAATTCTCTCTTTCTCTTTCTTTCATTCTCTCTCTCGGAGGACCTGAGCCCTAGGACCATGCCTCAGGACTACCTGGCTTGATGACTCCTTGCTGTCCCCAGTTCACCTGGCCGTGCTGCTGCTCCAGTTCCAACTGTTCTGCCTGCAGCTATGGAACCCTGACCTGTTCACCGGACGTGCTACCTGTCCCAGACCTGTTGTCCCAGACCTGCTGGAACCCTGACCTATTCACCGACGTGCTACCTGTCCCAGACCTGCTGTTTTCAACTCTCTAGAGACAGCAGGAGCGGTAGAGATACTCTCAAAGATCGGCAATGAAAAAGCCAACTGACACTTACTCTTGTGTTACTGACTTGTTGCACCCTCGACAACTACTATGATTATTATTATTTGACAATGCTGGTCATTTATGAACATTTGAACATCTAGGCCATGTGCTGTTATAATCTCCACCCGGCACAGCCAGAAGAGGACTGGCCACCCCTCATAGCCTGGTTCCTCTCTAGGTTTCTTCCTAGGTTTTGGCCTTTCTAGGGAGTTTTTCCTAGCCACCGTGCTTCTACACCTGCATTGCTTGCTGTTTGGGGTTTTAGGCTGGGTTTCTGTACAGCACTTTGTGATATCAGCTGATGTAAGAAGGGCTATATAAATACATTTGATTTGATTTGATTTGACAATCCCTACAACAGTCACTACTGCACAAATATAGGTTTTGTGTAGCAATTCCGTATTACTTTTTCATTAGGGGCAGTTCCATCTCCTACACCACCAAAATAACTGCTATGCGGGTGTCAGCTAGTGTGGATCTGATAGAATATAGCCCTTAGGTGACCTATGTGGTTGTTTATGTAAACTCTCCCCCTTTTCTTCATCCTCATTCCTTTCTCTAGGTATTGCAGAATGTTACTTCAATCTTCCTGTGAGCCTTGGATGACATTTGTTCTTTAAAGGGATTCATGTGTTCAGTATACTGCCGACTTCTCAATCAACCCTTCAAGGAATCTTTTAAGACAATTCCCATGGAGGTTAAAAAAGAAATTCTCGCAAACTTTTCAATAACATATTTTTATTGAGACATACATTTTATATTCTTCTGATACAAAAATATATTACTTTGAAGTCGTGATAATTTCTATGCTGATGTTATCACTACGTGTTGAATAAAGTCTACGTATCATTTCTCTAACATCACATAAACACCCAATGCACCAATATCGAAGTACTGTACAAAAACATAATATTACTCTAAAAAAGATTAACAATACACTTATTTAGGGTACACATTCAGAATAACTCAAGTACATGGAAGGGTTCATGATTATCATTCATTAGGCTATGTACAGGATTATATCACACTTTTTCATACTTTAAATACAGCACAATATTATATAAACAATATATATTATACCCTGAGTATACAGAACATTAAGAGCACGTGCTTTTTCCATGACATAGACTAACCAGGTGAAAGCTATGATCCCTTATTTACGTCACCTGTTAAATCCACTTCAATCAGTGTAGATGCAGGGGATGAGATAGGTAAAAAAAAAAAAACATTTTATAACCTTTGAGATAATTGAGACATAGATTGTGTACGGTAGTAGGTACCAGGCACACTGGTTTGTGTCAAGAACTGCAACGCTGCTGTTTTTTTTAACGCTCAACATTTTCCCTTGTGTTTCAAGAATGGCCCACCACCCAAAGGACGTTCAGCCAAGTCGACACAACTGTGGGAAGTATTGGAGTCAACATGGGCCAGCATCCCCTTGTGGAACACTTTCAACACCTTGTAGAGTCCATGTACCAACAAATTGAGGCTGTTCTGTTCTGAGGGGGAGGGATGCCTTTGTGGTTATGATGATATACTATGTTACTTGTCCCTTTATTGGTGTAGGTGAGACTTTACCAGGTCATAGCTAGTTTATATGACACTCTAGATTATGTAGATGTTCTTAGGTCTAAAGTGGCTTCCTCTCATTGGCACCTTTCCTCAGTCTGCACCGACCACTTTAGACAGTTGAGACAGTCTCCTAGTCTGAATCCTCACTACTGCAGTAGGAGCTGTCACAGTACTCTGCGGTAAACAGAAAGGTGTGCTCATTGGGGTCTAGTTTGGGCACCCAATGCCGAGGTATCAAAAACATAGCCAGGTTGAAGAGATCCACAAAGACTTTGTAGCGATCACTGTGTGTGAGAGAAGAAAAACACCTACTTAGCTACTTGAAGGGGTATATAATGATATGCTTGACAGTAACTCTAGATTTGGATGCAGTTTATTTCAATAGCTAATCATATATGACAGACATGACATACCTGACAGTAGAGCGCAGGTAGTGGTAGCCAGATGAGCCTCCAGTGCCTGCTTTGCTGCCAATCATTCTGTGCACCATGCACACGTGGTTGTCTGAGACACATAGGATAAATATTGCACTTGTAAATATAACCGTTCCAGGTCAATTGACAGTGAAATTATAGTCTAGACCAGTGGTATTCAAACTTTTTCAGTGGGGACACCATTTTTTTCCCCAAAGAATTTCTCACAACCCCACCCCAAATCTAATCTCAACCCTAAAATGGTTTACATTAACAAATAACCTTAATTAATTGCATTTTCATATCTTATCAAAATGAAAAGAAACCAGTAAATATATTTACTCAATAATTTTCAAATGATCTTTCTCAAAAACGTTTGTATATTGATCCCATACAATAATAATCTGTCCTTTTAATTTGTATTTTGTTTTTCTCACCCCACTGCAGTTCCCCCCGCGACCCTGACTTTGAATACCACTGGTTTAAACAGTTCAAAGCATGTAATCTAGTAGAAAATACAAATGGTGTAAGGGAAACCTGTACATGCAGACACTGATTGAGTGAAATGTGGTGAAGTAAACTGTTCTTTACATACAATATGTTTTGGTGTTACTTACATCTCCATTTTGTCATGAGGGTATCAATGTCCATCAGGTTGGACAGGAGTTGGAAGGGAACCTGGAACCTGGGCTCCTCCCTAACAATCCACAATGTAGTAATTACATCTCAAATGGTGAACAAACACAAGCCTGTCTAAAATAACTGTAAGAAACCCTTCTTACCTGTAGAAGTAGATCATCAGAGCTCCTTGGAGAGCTTTGTAGGAGATCCGTCTCTCACCTGAAACAACAGGAAGTGAGATGGTTTCTTAGACCTGGGTTCTGTAGTTTTAAACTATTTATTGGGACTGAATTGTTGAGGCAGTTTGTGTTGGCACTAGGTGCTAAACACTCACCTTTGCCCAAAAGATGCTCATGTCTTTTGACATCAAACAGAGAAGTAAATAGCTCTTTTTGTTTTGTCATCTCTTCCATCATCTCCTCCTTCTCTTCAGAGTCTTGCATTTTCTGCCAAAGGACAAAAAATCTTGTAGTTTTTGGACAGATTATTTTATCTTTAAGTAACCTAATGAGAAGCGATGTTGTGAGTTTTTGGTACTAGATTATTTTGAAACAGCCAATACCTCTATTTTATTTTTTTCAAGACTCAATCCTTCAAAGATGTTGGCTTCCAGTTTAACCCAAAAGTTAAACCCATCCTCTTCAAGACCTGGGGTTCTTTCCAGCCATTTCTAAATAGAACAACAAACAGAATTGCTCAATAGTGCTATAATATCAAGTGCGGGAAATAATATTACTAAGTATTTAAACGGGGTCTATTTTAAAATGTTTCAGTATTTTTTTTGCTTTTCACACACCTCCACCAATTTCAGCAGACAAGGCTCCTTCTCAGATCTAAGCAGCATCTCACTCTCATGTCCTTTGAAGTTGTCCCTGTAGTGGCGCCTGTTGTAGGGGACTCTCAGGTTGTCAGGGACCCCAATCTTGTTCTCCAACAGACGGAACTGGAGACTTTGGAACCCGGAGGCAGGGGACAGGTACTCTCTACAACACACAAAAGTAATGTGTGTTAAATATGTAAAGAGGGTATCATTTTATAAGGTTTATAAAAGCTAAAGATTCTCCATGGGTTATCTATGGGGCTTACCTGAAGTCATAGAAGTCCAAGGCGGTCATTGTCTCGAGTACAGCGAACTGGTCGACCAGCAGCCTGAAGATCATAACAATCCTGTGTATGCGGGTGTTGACCTTCAGCATGTTACGTTCATCGCGAACCTGGTGAAACATTACTATTAAAGATGAGCTCTAACTTTCTGGCCTCTAGGGGGCGCTCCTGATGCAAAAAGGGTCCCTGCATTTGGACTGCATTGGACAGATAAAAGCCCACCTTTTCACGCCCACAAACAAAGACTTAGGTCATTGACATTGTTTAAATTTCATGGCTTAATGAGGTAAAAACTGATTCATATTGTATTTTAAGTGTTTATGAATTATATGTTGGGGCGGCAGGTAGCCTTGTGGTTAGAGCGTTGGGCCAGTAACCGAAAGGTTGCTTGATTGGTTGCTTGAATCCTGAGCTGACAAGGTAAAAATCTGTCGTTCTGCCCCTGAACAAGGCAGTTAACCCATTGTTCCCCAGTGGGCCATCATTGTAAATAAGAATTTGTTCTTAACTGACTTGCCTAGTTAAATAAAGGTTACATTTAAATATTTACAAAAGAAAAACAATTTGCTGGGATTGAAATCAACAATTGTATAACTTTTATTACACAAAGAAAATGTTTGCCAGTGTACTCTTGCTTTCTAAGGTGCTTACATGTCCACTGATGAAAATCTCTCGCACTGAATCCAGTTCCCATAGAATCTGCTTGAACCAGAGTTCATAAGCTGAAATAAAATGATAAAAATGCAATTAATCATAATGTCCCACCTTTGCAATGCAATAAAATTGATCATTTGTTGATGGAAAGTTGATAGTGAATTGCTTTTCCAAGTCTTCCAAAAGTAGGTGCAACTACAATTAAAGGTTAAACTCATTTCTTGAATTGACTGGATTTCAAATGGAACAGACCCCAATCCCTGTGATAAGGGAATGCATGCATACTATGATTACAATTCCATTATTGAGTCTCAAATCTTGATGATATTTGACCACAAACATATACTGTGCCTTGATGTGTGACAATGAAAAGATGCTCATCGTGGATTTTGTTCCCCTTCAGTTCACTCTGAAGAACTTGGGCCGTCACGACCTTGTCAAGCTATAATGGAACACATTTATTTCATTTAGTACTACAGCTAACCCTTATTTAAAATTGTACTTCATTTCCATCCCTTATGTTGGCCATAGCTTCTATCCGCAGAAAAAACATACCATGTCAAAAACCTTGTAGAAGATGAAGTTAGATTAAACTAGATAACGATGGTGAATGCTTTACCTGAAGGTAGTCACCATAGATGATGCCACCTTTGCTGGCCTTGTTGATTCCTTCTTGAGAGTCATCTTCCTCTTCCTCTTCTAGATGCAGCTTGCTCTTGAATAGCCTTGGGAATGAAAAAGACAAATGTAGTGGTATTGATTTGCTAATGTCATACAATAATTAATAATAATAATAAATATAACTATAGCATTTATTTATTTATTTATTTAGAATCATTATATGATGCCTTTGTTACAATTTCTTTTCAAATAAAAACAGAATTTGAAACGCAATAATGAATACGTACAAGTGCCTTTTCTCGAAGTATGGACATCCACCACTCATGGTTATCCAAATGATCCAAAATGAAAGCAAAAATGTTATCTTATTCCGTTGGTTTACTCAAACTCTGTGAAAACCCAAGTATTTATAGGCTATTTCAACATCCGGCCCACCTCCATTTGCGTCATTTGAACTGTTCTTGTTTGCCTTCTCTTAGGTGAACTCACTGGATGAACTTCATTTTGAAATCTGAAATCTTCATCCCTAACTACAACGTTTTCAGACAAGATAGAACGGCCAAAGGGTGCGGTGTTGCAATCTACTGCAGAGATAGCCTGCAGAGTTCTGTCCTACTATCCAGGTCTGTACCCAAACAATTTGAACTTCTACTTTTAAAAATCCATCTCTCTAAAAACAAGTCTCTCACTGTTGCCGCCTGCTATAGACCACCCTCGGCCCCCAGCTGTGCTCTGGACACCATATGTGAACTGATTGCCCCCCATCTATCTTCAGAGCTCGTGCTACTAGGTGACCTAAACTGGGACACGCTTAACACCCCAGCCACCCTACAATCCAAGCTTGACGCCCTCAATCTCACACAAATTATTAATGAACCCACCAGGTACCACCCCAAAGCCGTAAACACTGGCACCCTCATAGATATCATCCTAACCAATTTGCCCTCTAAATACACCTCTGCTGTTTTCAACCAAGATCTCAGCGATCACTGCCTCATTGCCTGCATCCGTAATGGGTCCGCAGTCAAACGACCTCCACTCATCACTGTCAAACGCTCCCTGAAACATTTCAGCGAGCAAGCCTTTCTAATCGACCTGGCCCTGGTATCCTGGAAGGATATTGATCTCATCCCGTCAGTAGAGGATGCCTGGTTATTTTTTTTAAATGCCTTCCTCACCATCTTAAATAAGCATGCCCCATTCAAGAAATTTAGAACCAGGAACAGATATAGCCCTTGGTTCTCCCCAGACCTGACTGCCCTTAACCAACACAAAAACATCCTATGGCATTCTGCATTAGCATCAAACAGCCCCTGTGATATGCAACTTTTCAGGGAAGTTAGAAACCAATATACACATGCAGTTAGAAAAGCTAAGGCTAGCTTTTTCAAGCAGAAATTTGCTTCCTGCAACACAAATTCATAAAAGTTCTGGGACATTGTAAAGTCCATGGAGAATAAGAACACCTCCCAACTGCCCACTGCACTGAGGATAGGAAACTCTGTCACCACAGATAAACCCACTATAATTGAGAATTTCAATAAGCATTTTTCTATGGCTGGCCATGCTTTCCACCTGGCTACCCCTACTGCAGTCAACAGCACTGCACCCCCCACAGCTACTCACCCAAGCCTTCCCCATTTCTCCTTCTCCCAAATCCATTCAGCTGATGTTCTGAAAGAGCTGCAAAATCTGGACCCCTACAAATCAGCCGGGCTAGACAATCTGGACCCTTTCTTTCTAAAATTATCTGCCAAAATTATTGCAACCCCTATTACTAGCCTGTTCAACCTCTCTTTCGTGTCGTCTGAGATTCCCATAGATTGGAAAGCAGCTGCTGTTATCCCCCTCTTCAAAGGAGGGGACACTCTTGACCCAAATTGCTATAGACCTATATCCATCCTACCCTGCCTTTCTAAGGTCTTCGAAAGCCAAGTCAACAAACAGATTACCGACCATTTCGAATCCCACCGCACCTTCTCCGCTATGCAATCTGGTTTCAGAGCTGGTCATGGGTGCACCTCAGCCACGCTCAAGGTCCTAAACGATATCGTAACCGCCATCGATAAGAAACAATACTGTGCTGCCGTTTTCATTAACCTGGCCAAAGCTTTCGACTCTGTCAATCACCACATCCTCATCGGCAGACTCAATAGCCTTGGTTTCTCTAATGATTGCATCGCCTGGTTCACCAACTACTTCTCTGATAGAGTTCAGTGTGTCAAATCGGAGGGCCTGTTGTCCGGACCTCTGGCAGTCTCTATGGGGGTGCCACAGGGTTCAATTCTTGGGCCAAATCTTTTCTCTGTATACATCAATGATGTCGCTCTTGCTGCTGGTGAGTCTCTGATCCACTTCTACGCAGACGACACCATTCTGTATACTTCTGGCCCTTCTTTGGACACTGTGTTAACAACCCTCCAGACGAGCTTCAATGCCATACAACTCTCCTTCCGTGGCCTCCAACTGCTCCTAAATACAAGTAAAACTAAATGCATGCTCTTCAACCGATCGCTGCCTGCACCTGCCCGCCTGTCTTGCATCACTACTCTGGACGGTTCTGACTTAGAATATGTGGACAACTACAAATACCTAGGTGTCTGGTTAGACTGTAAACTCTCCTTCCAGACTCACATCAAACAACTCCAATCCAAAGTTAAATCAAGAATTGGCTTCCTATTTCGCAACAAATCTTCCTTCACTCATGCTGCCAAACATACCCTCGTAAAACTGACCATCCTACCGATCCTCGACTTTGGCGATGTCATTTACAAAATAGCCTCCAATACCCTACTCAACAAACTGGATGCAGTCTATCACAGTGCCATCCGTTTTGTCACCAAAGCCCCATATACTACCCACCACTGCGACCTGTACACTCTCGTTGGCTGGCCTTCGCTTCATAATCGTTGCCAAACCCACTGGCTCCAGGTCATCTACAAGACCCTGCTAGGTAAAGTCCCCCCTTATCTCCGCTCACTGGTCACCATAGCAGCACCCACCTGTAGCACGCGCTCCAGCAGGTATATCTCTCTGGTCACCCCCAAAGCCAATTCCTCCTTTGGCCGTCTCTCTTTCCAGTTCTCTGCTGCCAATGACTGGAACGAACTACAAAAATCTCTGAAACTGGAAACACTTATCTCCCTCACTAGCTTTAAGCACCAGCTGTCAGATCAGCTCACAGATCACTGCACCTGTACATAGCCCATCTATAATTTATCCCAAACAACTACCTCTTCCCCTACTGTATTTATTTATTTTATTTTGCTCCTTTGCACCCCATTAACTCTTTTTCTACTTTGCACTTTCTTCTACTACAAATCTACCATTCCAGTGTTTTACTTGCTATATTGTATTTACTTTGCCACCATGGACTTTTTTTTGCATTTACCTCCCTTATCTCGCCTCATTTGCTCACATTGTACATAGACTTATTTTTCTACTGTATTATTGACTGTATATTTGTTTTACTCCATGTGTAATTCTGTGTTGTTGTATGTTGTCGAACTGCTTTGCTTTATCTTGGCCAGGTCGCAATTGTAAATGAGAACTTGTTCTCAACTTGCCTACCTGGTTAAATAAAGGTGAAATAAAAAAATATATATATTTTTTTATCGATAACAAATTCACTGAGCCCATTCCAAACTAAACAGACATTTTAGCAACCTATGTTCGCAATCAACCACATATTTATGTCATTAATGCGACTCCGTGCAGCCAATGGCGATGTCTGCTTTAGGTATAAAGCAATGAGCCGCTTGTGAATTTGACAGCTCTAACGCAGTTTCACCTCCGACACTGTCAAAACAACATCTATGCGGATGTAGGCTAAAGCAGATGTTTTTGAATAGAGCATTAACTCTAATGAACTGCCACTTATTTGAGTATAACTTTCAATGAGCTACTAGGGAATCAGTGTTTCAATATTTGTAGTTCGGTTAATGAGTAATCTAAGCCATACTCATCCTTTGACTTGCTGAAATGTCATAGTTTTTATGTATTTTGTTTTCTGAGAACCTCATTGACACAACCTTGACATAGCTGTACCTTTGATCTACTATTCTGGGCCGTCCATATTGTCTGTTGAAGCTCCTATTGGTGTTCCCTAGACATCGACAGTTGTTGCAGACATTCAGCACTGCTTTTTTTCCCTAGATGACAAATGGATAAACCACATCAGTCACACCACAAAACGTGTATCTAATTACCTAGTAGTATTTACATAGTAGTTACATATTGTGGGTAAAGTGGAATTATAGTATAGGTACAGGTGTTACATAGTAGCCTACTTACAACTACCCGTTTGCAATTTTCAAGAATTTGCAAAAAAAACTCACAAGTGAGAACTCGTATAATAACAATAATTCATTAGTGAGCCACAATATATTTCAGTTTGTTTATATATATGATGTATAGAAATGTCAACATGTTACACAAAATCGCTATAGGACCTACTAGTGGTAAGTATAGCAATGTGTACCTACACTTTACCTGCCTACGTAACTCCATACAAATAAATAATGATAGGTATAACTGTAAAGTGGGATCTGTATGTGCTGGCCTTATTATTTGCTTGGCCCGTCCAGACCATGTGGTATAAAAGGAGCTGTGTCCCCATCATGGTCTGGAGGGGCGTTTTTTTTTATTTAATCACATGTTATGGGATTCACATCAAAGCCTCCTTGACAGACAGGAGGACTGACATCTGAAAACAAAATAACATCACAGACCTGCTTTCTTCTCGCTATAGCCTTTAGGGGGAGACAAAGTATGAAAGCATAAATCTGTCTAACAAAAATGGATCATGATAAAATACTAGGGTCTCTTTTCAATCTGGACCTCTGAAGTGTTACAGATTGATTGCACAATCAATCTGGGGGCCTCGCACGCGAGCAGTGAACATTTTGCAGAAACACAACGCTATGTTACACATCTCACTGCTTTCCTCCATGCGCTGTGCTCTCCTGATGCCAAATAATCAACACTTTTTAGTATTAATTCAATGGATTGTGGTCAGTAAACCCATGGAATATGGTGTTAATATTTATAAAAAAATCTATTAGCAAGTACAAATTACAAGTGCATAACTATATCGTAATATTCGTAATATTCCATGAAGAAAAATTGTTGGAAAAAGTATTTGTATCATTATTTTGTTGCAGTGTTTTCATAAAACGTGTCCAATATTTGATGGGCAATAAAAAAAAGCCTCATGTTGATGTTGGTCACTACTACTAACTAACGTGAGCTAGTCATGCTGTGGGCACTGTGCAGTTCCAAAACAATCCAAAGGGTGGCAGCCTAGATCACAAATTAATGTTTTGCATGAAATAATGTTCTAGTCACGTGCAATATAGCAGGATTGTGATTTTAGGCTGCCACCTTTGGATTATGTTGGAACTGCGTAAACTCACATTAGCAGTAGTCTATTGGTGATGGGTCATTCGCGAACGAGTCGGCTCTAAGTAATCCCGTGTAGCTCAGTTGGTAGAGCATGGTGTTTGCAACGCCAGGGTTGTGGGTTCGATTCCCACGGGGGACCAGTACAGAGAAAGAAATGTATGCATTCACTACTGTAAGTCGCTCTGGATAAGAGCATCTGCTAAAATGACTAAAATGTTACATTAAAAAATAAAAATAAAAAAAAGTTAAATCTAAGAGCCAGCCCTTGTTGGTGAATGTTGGGAGCTGGCTCGCATATCAGAAGTGATGAATCTCTTTAAATAATGATATGAATAATCAGAAGATTTAAATGAATAGAATTAACTAATTCAATGAATGGATGCTGTTTGATGAGAGAGCAACTGGGGATGCAGCATGAAGGAATCACTCAGCATGATGCCATAATGGAGGTCTGATCCTATTTGGAGTAGCCCCTCCTCAAAAGATCTGCAGATCCTCTGAGCTGGTGGAAGAACAAGGCCTCAGTCTACCCACGGCTTACTAAAGTCATGACAGGGAGACTGTGCATAGTAGCCACATCTGTTCCCTCTGAGAGGGCCTTCTTAAAAACAGGACAAATAATTACTGAGAGAAGAAACTGCATCAGCCCCTCAAAAGTGAGGCAGCTTGCATTTCTGAATGCAAAGCTCTCATAAAAATAAAATATGGGCAGCATTGCTGTGTGCTGCTGGTTATAACATGCCAATAAAGAAGAGAGAGAAAAGAGGGACCAGTGTAATGTTTTAACTGAGATGTCACCAAAACCCAGAAGACAGCTAAATGCAGCACTCACCTTTGATGATCTTCATCAGATGACAACCCTAGGACATTATGTTATACAATACATGCATGTTTTGTTCAATCAAGTTCATATTTATATCAAAAACCAGCTTTTTACATTAGCATGTGACGTTCAGAACTAGCATACCCCCCGCAAACTTCCGGGGAATTTGCTAAAAATTTACTAAATTACTCACGATAAACGTTCACAAAAAGCATAACAATTATTTTAAGAATTATAGATACAGAACTCCTCTATGCACTCGATATGTCCGATTTTAAAATAGCTTTTTGGTGAAAGCACATTTTGCAATATTCTAAGTACATAGCCCAGCCATCACGGGCTAGCTATTTAGACACCCGGCAAGTTTAGCCTTCACCAAAATCAGATTTACTATTATAAAAGTTTGATTACCTTTTGTTGTCTTCGTCAGAATGCACTCCCAGGACTGCTACTTCAATAACAAATGTTGGTTTGGTCCAAAATAATCCATCGTTATATCCGAATAGCGGCATTTTGTTTGTGCGTCCCAGACACTATCCGAAATGGTAAATCAGGGTCGTGCGCATGGCGCAATTCGTGACAAAAAAATTCTAAATATTCCATTACCGTACTTCGAAGCATGTCAACCGCTGTTTAAAATCAATTTTTATGCAATTTTTCTCGTAAAAAAACGATAATATTCCGACCGGGAATCTCCTTTTCGGCAAACAGAGGAAAAATCACAAAGACGGGGGCGGCCAGGGCATGCGCCTAAGCCCACAGTCCCTTGATCGGCCACTTGAGAAAGGCGATAATGTGTTTCAGCCTGGGGCTGGGATGACGACATTCTGTTTTTTCCCGGGCTCTGAGCGCCTATGGACGACGTAGGAAGTGTCACGTTAGAGCAGAGATCCTTAGTAAAAGATAGAGATGGAAAAGAAGTTCAAGAAATGGTCAGACAGGCCACTTCCTGTAAAGGAATCTCTCAGGTTTTGACCTGCCATTTGAGTTCTGTTATACTCACAGACACCATTCAAACAGTTTTAGAAACTTTAGGGTGTTTTCTATCCATATGTAATAAGTATATGCATATTCTAGTTACTGGGTAGGAGTGGTAACCAGATTAAATCGGGTATGTTTTTTATCCAGCCGTGTCAATACTGCCCCCTAGCCCTAACAGGCTAGCTTGAAAAATGGGTAGTCTGATTATTTCTGGCTTGGTACTCTGCTGACATAATCTAATGTTTTGCTTTCGCTGTAAAGCCTTTTTGAAATCGGACAGTGTGGTTAGATAAAGGAGAGTATTGTCTTTAAAATGCTGTGAAATAGTCATATGTTTGAAAAATTGAAGTTTTTGTATTTTTGAGGAATTTGTAATTCGCGCCACACCTATCATTGGATATTGGAGCAGGTGTTCCGCTAGCGGAACGTCTAGATGTAAGAGGTTAAATAATAAACAAGTGATTGGTGAGTGAAGCCAGGTGTGATAAGACAAAGACAGAACAAATGGAAAATGAAAAGTGGATCGGCGGTGGCTAAAAAGCCAGTGACGTCGACCGCCGAACGCCGCCCGAACAAGGAGAGGGACCGACTTCGGCGGAAGTCGTCAATGTATGGGGGCACAGCTTAGTCGAGGTAATTTAAGTAATATGTACATGTAGGTAGAGTTAAAGTGACTATGCATAGACAATAACCAGAGAGTAGCAGCAGCGTAAAAGAGGAGTTTAGTCCCAGGGTCCTTAGCTTAGTGATGAGCTTTGAGGGCACTATGTTGTTGAACGCTGAGCTGTAGTCAGTGAATAGCATTCTCACGTAGGTGTTCCTTTTGTCCAGGTGGGAAACGGCAGTGTGGAGTGCAACAGAGGTCGGTAGTCATGTAGGCAGGTTACCATAGTGTTCTTGGGCACAGGGACTATGGTCGTCTGCTTGAAACATGTTGGTGTTACAGACTCAGTCAGGGACAGGTTGAAAATGTCAGTGAAGACACTTGCCACTTGGTCAGCGCATGCTTGGAGTACACATCCTGGTAATCCGTCTGGCCCTGCGGCCTTGTGAATGTTGACCTGTTTAAAGGTCTTACTCTCTTCGGCAGCGGAGAGCATGATCACACAGTCGTCCGGAACAACGGATGTTCTCATGCATGCTTCAGTGTTGCTTGCATCGAAGCGACCATAGAAGTAATTTAGCTCGTCTGGTAGGCTCATGTCACTGGGCAGCTCGCGGCTGTGCTTCCTTTGTAGTCTGTTATAGTTTGCAAGTCCTGCCACATCAGACGAGCGCCCGAGCCGGTGTAGTACGATTCAATTCTAGTCCTGTATTGACGCTTTTACCTGTTTGATGGTTCATCTGAGGGCATAGCGTGATTTCTAATAAGCGTCCAGATTAGAGTCCCGCTCCTTGAAAGTGGCAGCTCCAGCCTTTATTTCAGTGCAGATGCCTGTAATCCATGGCTTCTGGTTGGGGTATGTACAGTTGAAGTCGGAAGTTTACATACACTTAGGTTGGAGTCATTAAAACTTGTTTTTCAACCACTCCACAAATTTCTTGTTAACAACTATAGTTTTGGCAAGTCGGTTAGGACATCTACTTTGTGGATGACACAAGTCCTTTTTCCAACATTTGTTTACAGACAGATTATTTCACTTATAATTCACTGTATCACAATTCCAGTGGGTCAGAAGTTTACATACACTATGTTGACTCTGCCTTTAAACAACTTGGAAAATTCCAGAAAATTAATGGCTTTAGAAGCTTCTGTTAGGCTAATTGACATCATTTGAGTCAATTGGAGGTGTACCTGTGGATGTATTTCAAGGCCTACCTTCAAACTCTTGACATCATGGGAAAAATCTAAACAAATCAGCCAAGACCTCAGAAAAAACATTGTAGACCTCCACAAGTCTGGTTCATCCATGGGAGCAATTTCCAAACGCCTGAAGGTACCACGTTCATCTGTACAAACAATAGTATGAGTTTAAACAAGTATAAACACCATGGGACCACGCAGCCGTCATACCGCTAAGGAAGGAGACGCGTTCTGTCACCTAGAAATGAACATACTTTGGTGTAAAAAGTGAAAATCAATCCCAGAACAACAGCAAAGGACCTTGTGAAAATACTGGAGGAAACAGGTACAAAAGTATCTATACCCACAGTAAAATGAGTCCTATATTGACATAACCTGAAAGGCCGCTCAG
The DNA here is from genome assembly GCF_965601325.2 of Salmo salar. Classification (NCBI taxonomy): domain Eukaryota; kingdom Metazoa; phylum Chordata; class Actinopteri; order Salmoniformes; family Salmonidae; genus Salmo; species Salmo salar. Next base: position 66,410,002 of record NC_138299.1, read on the forward strand.
CAAGGAAGAAGCCACTGCTCCAAAATCACCATAAAAAAGCCAGACTACGGTTTGCAACTGCACATGGGGACAAAGATCGTACTTTTTGGAGAAATGTCCTCTGGTCTGATGAAACAAAAATATAACTGTTTGGCCATAATGACCATTGTTATGTTTGGAGGAAAAAGTGGGAGGCTTGCAAGCCGAAGAACACCATCCCAACCATGAAGAACAGGGGTGGCAGCATCATGTTGTTTGCTTTGCTGCAGGGGGGATTGGTGCACCTAAGAAAATAGATGGCATCATGAGGAGGGAAGATTATGTGGTTATATTGAAGCAACATCTCAAGACATCAGTCAGAAAGTTAAAGCTTGGTCGCAAATGGGTCTTCCAAATGGACAATGACCCCAAACATACTTCCAAAGTTGTGGCAAAATGGATTAAGGAAAATAAAGTCAAGATATTGGAGTGGCCATCACAAAGCCCTGACCTCAATATTATAGAACATTTGTGGGCAGAACTGAAAATGTGTGTGCGAGCAAGGAGGTCTACAAACATGACTCAGTTACACCAGCTCTGTCAGAAAGAATGGGCCAAGATCCACCAAACTTATTGTGGGAAGCTTGTGGAAGGCTACCCGAAACATTTGACCCAAGTTAAACAATTTAACTTAATCGGGGTAGGGGGCAGTATTTTGATGTCTGGATGAAAAGCGTGCCCGTAGTAAACTGCCTGCTACTCAGGCCCAGAAGGTAGGATATGCATATTATTAGTAGATGTGGATGGAAAACACTCTGAAGATTCTAAAACGGTTTGAATGATGTCTGTGAGTATAGCAGAACTCATATGGCAGGCAAATACCTGAGAAAAAATCCAACCAGGAAGTGTGGAAATCTGAGGTTGTAGTTTTTCAAGTGATTGCCTATCTAATACACAGTGTCTGTGTGGTCATTTTGCACTTCCTAAGGCTTCCACTAGATGTCATCAGTCTTTAGAACGTTGTTTCATGCTTCTACTGTGAATGGGGAGAGAATAAGAGCATATGGAGTCAGATGACTGAGAAAATGACATGAGCTCAATATCATGAAAAACTGAGTTTAAATGTATTTGTCTAAGGTGTATGAAAACTTCTGACTTCAACTGTACGTGCGGTCACTGTGGGGACGACGTCATCGATGCACTTATTGATGAAGCCAGTGACTGATGTGGTGTACTCCTCAATGCCATCGGAAAAATCCCATAACATATTTCAGTCTGTGCTAGCAAAACCTGTAGCTTAGCATCTGCTTCATCTGACCACCTCTTCATTGACCAAGTCACTGGTGCTTCCTGCTTTAATTTTTGCTTGTAAGCACGAGTTAGGAGGATAGAATTATGGTTAGATTTGCCAAATGGAGGGAGAGATAGCTTTGTTCGCATCTCTGTGTGTGGAATAAAGGTGGTCTTTTTTCCCCCTCTGGTTGAACATTTACCATGTTGGTAGAAATTAGTTTCCTTGTATTAAAGTTCCCGGCCACTAGGACCGCCGCCTCTGGATGAGTGTTTTCCTGTTTGCTTATGGCCTTATACAACTCATTGAGTGCGGACTTAGTGTCAGCATCGGTTTGTGGTGGTAAATTGACAGCTGCGAAACATATAGATGAAAACTCTTGGTAAATAGTGGGGTCTACAGTTTATCATGAGATACTCTATCTCTGGCGGGCAAAACCTTGAGACTTCCTTAATATTAGATTTTGTGCACCAGCTGTTGTTTACAAATATACACAGACCGCCATCCCTTGAATTGCCGGTGCAGCGTAAACCCCGCCAGCTGTATTTTATCCATGTCATCATTCAGCCACGACTCGGTGAAACAGTTTTTAAATGTCCCGTTGGTAGGATATTCTTGATCGTAGCTCGTCTATTTTGTTATCCAATGATTTGTCTAGACTGGCTGATGGTAGAGGCAGATTACCCACTTGCCGTCGGATCCTTACAAGGCACCTAAGTCCCCGATACCTCAGTCTCTTTCTGATGCAAGTGATGGGGATGTGGGCCTTGTCGGGTCTCTGAAGTAAATATTTTGCTTCCGAGTCGTTAAAGAAAAAATATTCGTCCAGTACGAGGTGTCACCGCGGCTGCCTAGAAGGCCATCATCGCTTATTTTTTTGTTGACATTGAGACTGATGTTTTGCGGGTACTATTTAATGAAGCTGCCAGTTGAGGACTGGTGAGGTGTCTGTTTATCAAACTAGACACTCTAATGTACTGGTCCTCCTGCTCAGTTGTGCACCGGGGCCTCCCACTCCTCTTTCTATTCTGGTTAGAGCAAGTTTGCGCTGTTCTGTGAAGGGAGTAGTACACAGCGTTGTACGAGATTTTCAGTTTCTGGTCAAGTTCTCACGTGGAATAGCCTTAATTTCTCAGAACAAGAATAGGCAGACGAGTTTCAGAAGAAAGTTATTTGTTTCTGGCCACTTTGAGCCTGTAATCAAACCAACAAATGCTGATGGTCCAGATACTCAACTAGTCTAAAGGCCAGTTTTATTGCTTCTTTAATTAGAACCACAGTTTTCAGCTGTGCTAACATAATTGCAAAAGGGTTTTCTAATGATCAATTAGCCTTTTAAAATTATAAACTTGGATTAGTTAACACAACGTACCATTGGAACACAGGAGTGATGGTTGCTGATAATGGGCCTCTGTACGCCTATGTAGATATTCCATAAAAAATCAGCCGTTTCCTGCTACAATAGTCATTTCCAACATTAACAATGTCTACACTGTATTTCTGCTCAATTTGATGTTATTTTAATGGACAGAAAATGTGCTTTTCTTTCAAAAACAATGACATTTCTAAGTGACTCCAAACTTTTGAATCGTAGTGTAAGTAGACATGCAATCATAATTGATTGTAGCGCATATAAAGCAACCACGAATTTCCGGGCAAGGGTGGTCCATTTAAAATTCATTCCTTCCTCCCTCGCTCCTTGCCCTGCAAGTGTAAACTTGCCAGATGTCATCAGAAGTGTCCACTTAATTTGAGGGCTGAGGGGATAGGGTGTGTCTTTTAAGTGTTTGAAATGCAGCCTCGGGCCCCGAAATTTCGGGTCTGGTGACGTCAATGCTGGTTGGCGACACGGTACCAAGCCGCCCTGGTGATGCAGAGAGAGCTAGAGCAGACACTAAAGCAGCCACAGCCCTAATCCTTTGTTCTTATCTTATCTGGTATATACCGAGATGAGCAAAATGGAGGGCATGCTTGAAGCAGTGATCCAGACAGTCTTGATTGATCGCCAAGCTTTTGCAAAGGCCAGACAGTCATAAAGGCCAGTTGTGTTGGTTTGTTTTCTCCCTGATACTTAATTGATTAGTTAATGGCAATGCTGGCCTTTAAATACATGTGGTCTCCATGATCTGAATCAATACAGCCAGCAGAGCAGAGACAACAACTCTGGCAGCCTATTGCTTGTGCTCAGTCTAGACTAAATATGAAGGATAAAAGACAGTAACCTACCAAACTAGTGGTCAAACTTTAAAGCTCCAATCCCTGCCTTTTGTTGAAAGACTTGGACTGACAATCTGGCCCTAGTTGGGGAGGCACTTAGTGACAATGGACCAGTAATTGTTTGGCTGATCAAGCCATTCAGATGAATGTGTCAGGACAGGGCATCAAAAATGCCACAGGTCAGATTCTACGGTCATCAATCCACTCTGTTCTAAAATAGTCTTATATTTGTGAGGGATTTGCAAACAGATTTTGCTCACTATATCTTTGAAAATGGCTTGAAGTGGCAGACAGGCCATCTTGTACCTGACATACCATCTTTATTGCAGTACTGTAGGTTAGTGGCTACAGACTAAAACATCTAAATAGACATCTCTGTATGGGAATGCTCATGAATTGCCTATGGCAACACATACCAGTAAACCAATGTCCCTCATTTGAGTAAATAATGTGTGATGTGTGTGTATAGACCCATGCCATGTGATGCGATTGCAGTAGTACTTCAGGCCCTGGGATTTTGATTGCCAGTGTACCCACTACCCACCTTTGTGTCGCATAATATGAATAGGAGACACATCAATTGAATCTCTTTCACATTCCTCCGATCATGTGCTTATTGCATGATCCTGATGGTCTTTGATGTACTTGCAAAGTCATACCATCGCTTTTATGCTGTTCTCTGAAGTAGGCCACGTCGCACTGTTGTGGTCTGCTCTGGTTTGCTTTGAGGTGCCAGTTGTGGTCACTGTGCAGTGCTTATGTTGAGCTATATTTACTTTGTGAACATGCCCTTTGCTGTGGTGGTTTGACACCATCTCTGGATATTAATAGCCTATGCATTCATCTGATGTTGCAGTGATGTTTGAAGCTGCTCCTAAAATAGCAAGTAATGGAATTCTGCAGTCTTCTCTAGAGCTGAAAGATTCTGCAATATCAAAACAACAAAGCCAAGAAAGCAAGACATTTTGTACAATGCAAATTCAACACAATGACTGGCTGCATATTGTATAGGAGTAGGTAAAGTACTGACCACCCAATCGAAATACAGGAATTTAGCCTGAACATCTTATTCACATAATGCTCATCTACGGCACACACTTTACCACTAGAGAGCGTCATAGGATTGTATAGACATTCATTAAGTTCAATACCCTACTCAACAAATTGGATGCAGTCTATCACAGTGCCATCCGTTTTGTCACCAAAGCCACATATGCTAGCCACTACTGCGACCTGTACACTCTCGTTGGCTGGCCCTCGCTTCATACTCGTCGCCAAACCCACTGGCTCCAGGTCATCTACAAGACCCTACTAGGTAAAGTCTCGCCTTATCTCTGCTCGCTGGTCACCATAGCTGCACCCACCCGTAGCGCACGTTCCAGCAGGTATATCTCACTTGTCACCCCCAAAGCCAATTCCTCCTTTGGCCGCCTCTCCTTCCAGTTCTCTGCTGCCAATGACTGGAACGAACTACAAAAATCAGAAAACTGAAAACACTTATCTCCCTCACTAGCTTTAAGCACCAGCTGTCAGAGCAGCTCACAGATCACTGCACCTGTACATAGCCCATCTATAAATAGCCCAAACAACTACCTCTTCCCCTACTGTATTTATTTATTTATTTAATTATTTTGCTCCTTTGCACCCCAGTATTTCTACTTTGCACACTCATCTACTGTCAAATCTACCATTCCAGTGTTTTAATTGCTATATTGTATTTACTTCGCCACCATGGCCTATTTATTGCCTTTACCTCCCTTATCTCATCTCATTTGCTCACATTGTATATAGACTTATTTTCTACTGTATTATTGTATGTTTGTTTTACTCCATGTGTAACTGTGTTGTTATATGTGTCGAACTGCTTTGCTTTATCTTGGCCAGGTCGCAGTTGTAAATGAGAACTTATTCTCAACTTGCCTACCTGGTTAAATAAAGGTGAAATAAAATTAAAAATTAAAAAGTGATGAGAGTTCATATGAAATGTGCTCCTTAATTTCCTTTAAAACTAATTATTCAAATAGCATGGATCAGAAATACACTTAACTGTCACATCCTGACCATAGAAAGCTTTTATTTTCTATGGTAGAGTAGGTCAGGGCGTGACTGGGGGGGTTAGTCTAGTTTATTATTTCTATGTGGGGTTCTAGGTTTGTTTTTCTATGCTGGTGATTGTGTATGATTCCCAATTAGAGACAGCTGGTAATCGTTGTCTCTAATTGGGGATCATAGATAAGTAGCATGTTTTCCACTTGTGGGTTATGGGATATTGTATTTTGAGTAAGTGTATGTAGCATCTCTGTAGTCACGTTTTGTTTATTGTTTTTGTATTTTGCTTAGTTTCACTTTATAATAAATATGTGGAACGCTACTCACGCTGCGCCTTGGTCCGATCATTCCAACGAACGTGACATTAACGCCATATGTATTTGGACAGTAAAGCTATCATGCAGTTTCTGTTGGGCAGAACATAACCCAAAACAAACTGCAAATCCATCCAACGATTTTGTAGTGACACGCTTGAGTGCATGCTAGGAATATGTGACCAAATAGTAAACTTTTGACTACTTTAATACACTAGAAGTGAATTTGTCCAAACACGTATGATGTCTTCAAATGGGGACTAGATACATAAAGTGTTTTCATTTCTAAACGGTGAAACATATATGTATGAAAATACCCTCAAATAAAAGGTGAATTTCTGTATTGACACCTTATATGAAACATTTGATCTCAAATCCAAAAGGAGTATTGAGCCACTTTAGCTTCACTGTCCAAATACATGGTCTTGAGTATACATATGCTTCCTTAAAATTAGGCTGGGTACTGCGTATAACCTGTACATTTAGGAGAAATGTTCATGTTCAACGTTGTAGTATCACTGTAAGAATTATTCAAAGTGTTGTGCCTATGATTATGTGGGGAGGCCTATACTTGAGCCTAAAATGTGTTTGAGTTTTTGCTGTCATCTAATACAACTCTCAAGGCTTTGATAAACTCTCTAATAATTGGGCAGAGCAAGCAATTATAACAATACAAAATCTAATTAGGAGTTCCGTTCAGAATTTTACACAGAAGTGAGAATATTACTTAACCCCAAAACCCTAGGATTATGAAGTTGATAAAGCCATCAGTGTTTGGGGTATCTGTCTAAAATCCTGGTGTTACACTTGGTTCAGTCACAATTCAAGTAAAACATGTTACAAACAGCAGACTTCAGTGAGGAGCAGTATTTGGCGTTCTTGGCTCCCCAGATGGAATGAGGTCTTCATAATCATTTTAGGGCAACATTCGTGAAATTAAGGTCTTGTTGAATGCTTTCTAAACACATTTAGTAAAGAACGTTTGATATTCTCTTGCTTTACCCAACCACCTTCCAAGGATTTACCAGGTATTTTTAAGAAAAAGGCAAAAGATTTTAAAAACAAATGAAAATGGCTGACTTGAAAAAATTAACAAAAATGTTTTAATTCATGATGTTAAGTATACAAAACACGTTATGATAATAGCTGCTAAGAACACGTATCGGTTCTATTATTGGACAAACTTGTTTAGGTGATATGATGCATTTATTATTTTTTTGGGTTTCATTAAATATTTATTGGACAGAGGCTAAGTCACGTGGCATTATGCGTGATCAACATTAGAGTTAGAGGAGATAATATTTATATAGTGATACTCTAACCATCTTTAAACATATTCAGTTTTAACAACAACAAAAAATACTGTTTCTTGACAGGATATTTTATACCTTTATTCTACAAAATCTTGCAGTTTTTATAATGCAATATCAACCTTTCCTTTGTAACATCATGCTTTACATTTTATTTGCAATGTATAAACAACATCAATTACTCGTTATGAGAGTAACATTCAAATGGCCAGTTAATCAATTTCTAAGAATTTCTGACCCTTTTAAAAAAAATATTCGCTTAAAATGACATACCAAAATCTAACTGCCTGTAGCTCAGGACCTGAAGCAAGGATATGCATATTCTTGATACCATTTGAAAGGAAACATTTTGACGTTTGTGGAAATGTGAAATTAATATAGGAGAATATAACACATTAGATCTGGTAAAAGATAATACGAAGAAAAAAACATGCGTTTAAAAAAAGAAAAGTTGTCATCTTTGAAATGCAAGAGAAAGCCCAATATATGACCTAGGAATCTAGGCACTATTTAGATTTTGGCCACTAGATGGAAGCAGTCTATGTGCAAAGTTTTAGACAATCAATGAACCATTGCATTTCTGTTCAAAATGTTGTATCAAGACTGCCCAAATATACCTAATTGGCTTATTAATACATTTTCAATTTCATAACTGTGCACTCTCCTCAAACAATAGCATGGTATTATTTCACTGTAATAGCTACTGTAAATTGGACAGTGCAGTTAGATTAACAAGAATTTAAGCGTTCTGCCCATATCAGATATGTCTATGTCCTTGGAAATGTTCTTGTTACTTACAACCTCATGCTAATCACATTAGCCTACGTTAGCTCAACCATCCCGCAGGGGGGGACTAATCCTGAAGAGGTCCATAAACAACGTTTCCATCCACAGTTTTTATGCAAGTAAAGTCATACTGTATAAAAAATGATCACGACAGCTGTGATGGAAACAGGAAGTTTTGGTACAATTTTATAAATCCCGAGAGATAATTGTTGGTCGACATGGTGGGATCTTTTTTTGTCGTTAAAATTAATTATGTGAGAAATGGCAGTGGAAACGCCTTTATGCACAAATATTGATATAAAAACCATCACAATGAAGTAAACTTGGAGTCAAGCAATGAAATGGTCTGTGGTCTTTCCACTACGACTTGGGAAACCATGCAGTTTATTAGGCTACAGATTAAACAAGTTATGATGAACTTCAAGGGGTCCTGAAAGTACAAGTTATGAGCTTGACGCTCCTTTCCAATAGATGTCGAGGGTCTTATTCTAGTGACATGATGATCGATGCTTGACTGCCATTTGACAAATAAAGATATTCTTGCTCTTACCCATAATAATCTCATCATGTAGACTAACCTACCTACATGGCCTACACACACTGTATCTGTGAGCTGTTGGCTATAGTGCACTTGCCAATACCAGAGTAGGGTCATTTGCTATTTAACGCAACAGTTTATGACAAAATGCGATGGAAACACATTGAACATCAGATTTTTATTTGGTACATGAAAACTTAAGCGAAAAAGTACATTATGTGCACTACGTCATCGCGCACTGATTTTTATCCTCAACAAGTCATCTTGGTGGAAAAACACCACTGGTGAGAAAATGCACATTTTCTTTATGCAGATTTTAGAATATTCGCATGAAAATCTGTCGCCAATTGGATGGAAACCTAGCTACTGGAAACAAAACAATACAATTCTTGCAGAATTTACTAAACATGGTGTTACTGTGCTCAGACGAGACTCGTATCTGATTCAGGCTTTCCAGTCTTATACTTACTTCATACCTTTTCCCTGATCCCAAAACCAAGAAAAGTCTGATTCGCAAAACAAATATTTAGCGTATTAAAACATGTAAGTTGTTACGATGTCTTTTAAAAAAAAGTAAACCAAAGGGGAATGGGCATGAATTTATCTAAAGCAGTGCTTCTCAATTCCGGCATGTACTGTAGGTGTGATGGTCATGAGTGAGAGGAACCGCAAAATGAAAGGTCATTGATTTAAAGTAACTGTCCATTGTTTCCAAATAAGAATTTGTTCTTAACTGACTTGCCTAGTTAAATAAAGCTTGAATAATTTGTATTTATTTTTTATCTAGATTTCTATGAAATATGACCTATAATTATTTTACAATATGTTAAAAAGCAGCTTTTCTGTGTTGGAATGGTGTGGGCATACCGCAACAAAATGGTGTAGGCATATACAAGTCATTAAAAACATTCATGCGAGTAGACCACTGATTGGCCAGCTCATCCTCCTCTAGACCGCTGACACCATACTCTATGAGGAAATAGTAAGCAGTTTGTAAACGGTCTGTTTGAGTTTGAGGTAGGGTTTTTAAGTGTTTTTCTCTAATGTATGCTTTGGCCACAAATACTAATATAGGACGAGTCAACAACATTATTTGGGTATGCATTTTAAAAGTGAGATTTGTACTGGACAGTTACTTTAAGACAAACATCTGGTAATGGACATTGCCTAATTAAGAGTAAAAAAATTAATCTCATTTCCAGATATGTGCACTGTATGTAAACATTTAATTTCACCTTTAAATACTTTATTTTAATTTTAAGCAGACAACATTTTGTAAAAAAAATAAAATAATAATAATATTGAACTTTTGCCCAAAACACCTCTATTTCTCCTGGCTCCTGGCTCCTGGTTGAGAGCTCATAGTCCAATCAGATTGTGCTACAGAGGTACATTTTGTCACTGCCCATATTAAGGCTTGGCGTAGTTATACATTTACTCTGTAGTAATCCCCTGTTAAACAGCATTGCACAGCATTGCTTTCGATCCCATATGATTTACAAAAACACACACTTACTCGGACATAGCCATAGTACTCTTTGGCCATGCCACTATTGTTGCTTTCGTTCCTACCATCACCACTCCTCTATTGAAGCAGGCCTTTCAAAGTCTTTTTGGCAGCGAGTGCACAACAGTCTGTTACCTTTTCCCTATTTCACTTTGCCGTAGGAACTGAATGTTTTTAGCACTGTCCGCTAACTCTGGGTATAGCTCGATGGAAAGTACGTAGTACCCGTCGTACCCCTGCACTTTCCCACTGCTCAGAAGCTGCCTCTTCTCTCCCTCTGTCCATGGGCGGACGCCCTCCTCGCCGTCGCTCACCCTCTGCTGTTCGTTGGCCCACGCACTCACTAACGCCCTCTGGCGGGCCAACTCAAGCACGCGGGCCTTTTCCTCATCCACCGTGGAGCCATAGCGCACGTGCAGCGCTAGTGGCCCACGACCCAACTCCACGTCTGCGAAGCGACGCGTCCGGCTGTCCATGACCGTGGTGGACTGGGACACGCTGACGTTGACGCCATTCTCCAGGGTCTTATGGCCGCTGGTGAGGCGCAGCGCAGCCAGATCACCGTCGGGCACGCCAGGCTTGACGAAGTAGTGAGTGTCACGGCCTTCCACGGTGAAGTGCAGGTTTTCCAGGTAGAAGGCATTGTTGAGGACTGCGGCCACCTTGATGCAGTCCTCGTTGGCCACATTGAGCGTGTGAGTGTGGGCAGTGCCCTTGTAGATGGCGAACATGACAGCCCTCCCGATAAGGGACTGGGCGGCTGAAAACCAGAACCAGGGCCTCTCACCTCGACGGCCTCGGCCCGCATGGACCTCCGGCAGCCGCTCAAATGACAGGAGGGCATGCGCTTGTCTGGTAACTTCCTGCTGGACACCAGAGATGGACTGTAAAGAGAGTGCAGTGAAACGTTAACATCTGAGAAGAACTTCACACTGCAGTCCATTCAGGAGCAGAAACAGGCTTCAAATAGTTTACATGTTCCTGCAAGATAATTGTATTACCAGGCAGTGGGATAAAGCTGAAACAAGGTAAAATGCCAGTGGAGATTTTTTTTATATCAAGATCACCTTGCAATTCATGACAGTGTAGTAAGCATTGAATAAACTTCATAATTCATTCATAATTATTGTGTTAATAATGACACGTGGAAATGTCACATATGTAGTGCTTTTAAATGTCTGTGTGCATTGCTTTTAAACTTGTATTTTACGAATGTGTAATGCAAGGACAACTATCACACTGTCTTGGATAGCAGAACAGTTATTAATTGGATACAACAAATACAAATTTCAAGATATGTTATTTGCTACTTTTCCCAAATGTTTACACACTGGCCCATGAGGCACAGTGACCCAAACCTGTAACTAATTTAGAAGAACCATGCAACAAATCTGCAATACTACTGGCACATGCTTTGCAATATACTCAGATTGCAATTACATACCAAACTTTTGTGAAAACATAACACACAATTCTCTACCTTAGCACAACCTTCACAACTAAATCCTATTGTGAGCAAATTAAAAGCAACACTGTTCAACAAGCTAAGCTCAATTACCAATAAATCACTTTCACATGTGCAAACACTATTTGTGTTAATGTTCCCTTTGCAGTCAGACCTTTGGTATGGATAAAAAGGCTACATGTGAGTACTCCTGTGTTTGGAGAACAATGGAAGCAAACTTGGCAGAGAGAGGTAGAGGTGGAGTTGGAGGTGGTGGTAGAGGTATAAGTGGAGGTAGAGGTGAAGGAAGACCAAGAACAAGGAGAGTTACCCTCTGATTAAATTCGGGCGACTGTGGTGGACCATGTGCTCAACCATGCTTTGACCTTGAAAGAGGCTGGGCAGAGAGTGCAGCCCAATCTGAGCCGCTTCACAGTAGCATCCATCATTCAGACATTCCAAAATAAGAATACTGTAGATACGTACTGCAGACACTGGAAATATCTACTACTTTTACTACTTGACTGTAGTACAACATAAAGCACAGTAAAGACTGTAGATTCCAATACATACCGTAAGGGGAAACCAAGTAAACATGTCAAGTATTACTGTACAGTGCATTCGGAAAGGATTCAGACCCCTTGACTTTTTCCACATGTTGTTACGTTACAGCCTTATTCTAAAATGTATTAAATCATTTTTACCCCTCATCAATCTACACACAATATCCCATAATGACGAAATAAAAAATGGTTTTAGAAATGTTTACAAATGTATTAAAATAAAAAACAGAAATATCACATTTACATAAGTATTCAGACCCTTTACTCAGTACTCTGTTGATGCACCTTTGGCAGCCATTACAGCCTCGAGTCTTCTTGGGTATGACGCTACAAGCTTGGCACACCTGTATTTGGGAAGTTTCACCCATTATTCTCTGCAGATCCTCTAAAGCTGGTTGGATGGGATGCGTTGCTGCACAGCTATTTCCAGGCTCTCCAGAGATGTTTGATTGGCTTCAAATCCGGGCTCTGGCTGGGCAACTCCGGAAAATTCAGAGACTTGTCCCGAAGCCACTCCTGCATTGTCTTGGCTGTGTGCTTAGGGTCGTTGTCCCGTTAGAAGGTGAACCTTCGCCCCAGTCTGTGGTCCTGAGACCTCTGGAGCAGGTTTTCATCAAGGATCTCTCTGTACTTTGCTCCGTTCATCTTTCCCTCAATTGTGACTAGTCTCCCAGGCCCTGCTGCTGAAAAACATCCCTACAGCATGATGCTGCCACCACCATGCTTCACCGTAGGGATGGTGCCAGGTTTCCTCCAGATGTGACACTTGGCATTCAGGCCAAAGAGTTCAATATTGGTTTCATCAGACCAGAGAATCTTGATTCTCATGGTCAGAGTCCTTTAGGTCCCTTTTGGCAAAATCCAAGTGGGCTGTCTTGTGCCTTTTACTGAAGAGTGGCTTCCGTCTGGCCACTCTACCGTAAAGGATTGAATGGTAGAGTGCTGCAGAGATGGTTGTACTTCTGGAAGGTTCTCCCTTCTCCACAGAGGAACTCTGGAGCTCTGTCAAAGTGGCCATTGGGTTCTTGGTCACCTTCCTGACAAAGGCCCTTCTCCCCCGATTGCTCAGTTTGGCCATGCGGCCAGCTCTAGGAAGAGTCTTGGTGGTTCCAAACTTCTTCCATTTAAGAATGACAGAGGCCACTGTGTTCTTGTGGACCTTCAATGCTGCAGAAATGTCTACGGACAATTCCTTCCACTGTGGCTTGGTTTTTGCTCTGACATTCACCGTCAACTGTGGGACCTTATATTGTCAGGTGTGTGCCTTTCCAAATCATGACCAATCAATTGAATTTACCACAGGTGGACTCCAATCAAGTTGTAGAAACATCTCAAGGATTGAAACAGGATACCTGAGCTCAATTTTGAGTCTCAGAGCAAAGGGTCTGAATACATATGTAAATAAGGTATTTCTGTTTCTTTTATACATACATACATACATACATACATACATACATACATACATACATACATACATACATACATACATACATACATACATACATACATACATACATACATACGCAAAAAAAACAACAACACTGTTTTCGCTTTGCCCTTATGGGGTATTTTGTGTAGACTGATGAGATTTGTTTTTATTTAATCAATTTCAGCATAAGGCTGTAACATAACAAAATGTGAAAGAAGTGAAGAGGTCTGAATACTTTCCAAATGCACTGCATGTATGAAATATGGTGCTATACTACTTTGTAACATGTTTATCTTGTATACTGTATTACTGTAGTGTTTACTGTACTATATGCTATTTTGTTTTTGTAGAACTGAAAGACGACCACCACGTGGTGGTAGAACACATCTATTTACAGACGGACAGGAGCCTGCCATTGTGCAAATGGAAGTTGTAAATAATGCCATAAGACTGTGGTAAATCCAACAACAAATTATTGAAAACCAGAGTGAGCTCATCAACCATAGCCCCCATCCTTGGGGCTTTCCTGTTCTGCATGTTATTCTGGCATTAATACGTATCACATATCAGATGGAAAACAATGTACAAATAATATATATCATTGAGTTAATAAAGCCACATACAAACATGGTCTCTTTTTTGTTTTCTTGAGTAAGGCAGGTCCAAAATGCAGGTGTTTCAGCCTAGCTCAGTGCTTTCTGTGGTGGTGGGGCAGCCAGCAGAAAATACGGAGCGTTGGGCCGTGATTGGCTCTGTATTATGTCACTCATGGGGACACTACGTCACCGCAAAGTCTAAGAGGGAACCTTGAAAATTCTAGCCCTTTGGGTGCTGCCATAGTGTTACATTAGAAGTGCCCATCCAAGAAGACTCAAGGTCATTGGCCACAGATAAAATGACGTCAAATCATGTTATATGTACAGTAGCTTTGATTGGACTGATCATGTCAACATCATACTTTCAAAATCTTAGCTAGCAGTCATCATGAATCAAATCGACAATCTACTGGCAAATCCTTTTTAATCCTTGTCATATGAAGAGAAATTAAGATAAAACGTATCGGTGCACTTCGGCCATAAATATTACACAACAAGTTAGAAATCTCAAATTCAACGAGTGGTTTGGAAGGAATCAGTGACAGTGTGGTCTCAAATCTGGGATTAAGGGCTCTTTTCCAAGTTTAAAATGATAAACATTCAACATTGGCCATGCTGTCAATGAAGCATTATTTGTGCCGCACCCAAAACAACTGTTAACTCGGAACTGCGAAAACTTGACTTCAGTGAGTTCAAGACAATTGGGATGTCAGGAATAAACGAGGTCCGACTGGTAAAAATAAATGTCAACGGTCATCCAACTCGGAATTGTAAATCCGGCCTCCAGTTGCTTTGAAAGCACCATAAATCCAGAGAATGCCAGAATTTGATGACAAAATTTGCTCATGAAGGACCGTCGTGCCACCTTCCTGTTCAAGTGAGCACAGCACAACAATGTGAGCCCATATGCCAGGGAGTTATGTATACTGTAGCTAAGAAAGTAATACTAGGTGTATTTTGTGTAGTAAGCTGTTAGTAGTCCATGTGCCTCACCCTAATAATTTGGTCTATTTACTCCTCTTAATTTTGCCTACTGTTCTGACTTGGTGGTGCACATGCAGCCTATAACCTGTTTTAGAGAAATGTAATCATCGAATATTGTAAGAGCTTTCATTGTCTGCTAATATGCCCCCTTTATTTATCCTACGGTTCTGACTTGGTGAACAGGGAGAACATTGTAAGAACAACCCTTGTTCTGAATTCTCAAAAGTGCAATTAAATAGTTACATTGACTAACTTTACGTCTGTTCTTGCTCGCTCAATGTATTAATCGAAATTACGGATTGCCTCTTATCCACTTGCCGTCCCCTTATGCCATAGTTTGTACATCTCAATTGTCATTAGAAACCCCATTTGTTTAAGCAAGTCAGCCATATCAGCTATGTTTTTTTTAAAAGGCAGTAAATGAGGCTGAATGAACTGTTTAGCTGCCAGACAAGGCTCCGCTGATAGCCAGCTGTAGCAGTGGTAAGATGTTGGGACTGCTGTTGGGACAGCTTTATGTAGGCCTAACAGTTTGTGGGCACCGTTTGTCACCGTTATAGTGCAACTAATGTATTGTTTAGTGTTGTGTTGTGTAGTGGCTTTGCTGGCATGCATCCCACTCTTTTTTTTCCTACCAAGATTTACATGCTAAAATTGGCACTGAGGATAACACAGTGCCACCGAGCGGCAAGCTCCCAAGGACTGTGGGCTCTCATTCTCTGTGGCCAATGTGAGTAAGATATTTAAGTGTTAACCCTCGCAAGGCTGCCGGCCCAGATGGCATCCCTAGCCGCGTCCTCAGAGCATGCGCAGACCAGGTGGCTAAAGTTTTTACTGACATATTCAATCTCTCCCTATCCCGGTCTGCTGTCCCCACTTGCTTCAAGATGTCCACCATTGTTCCTGTACCCAAGAAAGCAAAGGTAACTGATCTACAGTGGCAAGAAAAAGTATGTGAACCCCTTGGAAATACCTGGATTTCTGCATAAATTGGCCATAAAATTTGATCTGATCTTCATCTAGGTCACAACAATATACAATCACAGTCTGCTTAAACTAATAACACTCAAACAATTATTAATGTTCATGTCTTTATTGAATACACTGTGTAAACATTCACAGTGCAGGGTGGAAAAAGTATGTGAACCCTTGGATTTAATAACTGGTTGACCCTCCTTTGGCAGCAATAACCTCAACCAAATGTTTCTGTAGTTGCGGATCAGACCTGCACAACGGGCAGGAAGAATTTTGGACCATTCCTCTTTACAAAACTGTTACAGTTCAGCAATATTCTTGGGATGGCTGGTGTGAACTGCTCTCTTGAGGTCATGCCACAGCATCTCAATCGGGTTGAGGTCAGGACTCTGACTGGGCCACTCCAGAAGATTTATTTTATTTTGTTGAAGCCATTCTGTTGTTGATTTACTTCTGTGTTTTGGGTTGTTGTCATGTGCCTTTTTTTCTCCATACATAGTGATGTGTGTTTCTTCCAAACAACTCAACTGTAGTTTCATCTGTCCGCAGAATATTTTGCCAGAAGCGCTGTGGAACATCCAGGTGCACTTTTGCAAACTTCAGATGTGCAGCAATGTTTTTTTTAGACAGCAGTGGCTTCTTCTGTTGTGTCCTCCAATGAACACCATTCTTGTTTAGTGTTTTACGTATCGTAGACTCGTCAACAGAGATGTTACCAAGTCTTTAGCTGACACTCTAGGATTCTTCTTAACCTCATTGAGCATTCTGCACTGTGCTCTTGCAGTCATCTTTGCAGGACGACCACTCCTAGGGAGAGTAGCAACAGTGCTGAACTTCTCTAAATTTATAGAGAATTTGTCTTACTGTGGACTGATGAACAACAACGCTTTTAGAGATACTTTTGTAACCCTTTCCAGCTTTATGCAAGTCAACAATTCTTAATCTTAGGTCTTAATCTTGTGACCAATAAACTTTGATTTGATATACACTACTGGTCAAAAGTTATAGAACACCTACTCATTCTAGGGTTTTCCTTTATTTTTACTATTTTCTACATTGTATAATAATAGTGAAGATATCAAAACTATGTAATTACACACATTGAATCATGTAGTAACCAAAAAGGTGTTAAACAAATCAAAAAAATATACAGTATCTCACAAAAGTGAGTACACCCCTCACATTGTTGTAAATATCTGAGTATATCTTTTCATGTGACAACACTGAAGAAATGACACTTTGCTACAATGTAAAGTAGTGAGTGTACAGCTTGTATAACAGTGTAAATTTGCTGTCCCCTCAAAATAACTCAACACACAGCCATTAATGTCTAAACCGCTGGCAACAAAAGTAGTACACCCCTAAGAGAAAATGTCCAAATTGGGCCCAATTAGCCATTTTCCACCCCCGGTGTCATGTGACTCGTTAGTGTTATAAGGTCTCAGGTGTGAATGGGGAGCAGGTGTGTTAAATGTGGGGTCATCGCTCTCACACTCCCTCATACTGACTGGTCACTGGAAGTTCAACATGGCACCTCATGGCAAAGAACTCTCTGAGGATCTGAAAAAAAGAATTGTTGCTCTACATAAAGATAAGAAGATTGCCAAGACCCTGAAACTGAGCTGCAGCATGGTGGCCAAGACCATACAGCGGTTTAACAGGACAGGTTCCACTGAAAACAGGCCTCGCCATGGTCGACCAAAGAAGTTGAGTGCACGTGCTCAGCGTCATATCCAGAGGTTGTCTTTGGGAAATAGACGTATGAGTGCTGCCAGCATTGCTGCAGAGGTTGAAGGGGTGGGGGGCCCGCAAACAGTTTGCTGAAGACAAGGACATGGATTACTGGAACCATGTCCTGTGGTCTGATGAGACCAAGAAACTTATTTGGTTCAGATGGTGTCAAGCGTGTGTGGCGGCAACCAGGTGAGGAGTACAAAGACAAGTGTGTCTTGCCTACAGTCAAGCATGGTGGTGGGAGTGTCATGGTCTGGGGCTGCATGAGTGCTGCCGGCACTGGGGAGCTACAGTTTATTGAGGGAACCATGAATGCCAACATGTACTGTGACATACTGATGCAGAGCATGATCCCCTCCCTTCGGAGACTGGGCCGCTTTGCAGTATTCCAACATGATAACAACCCCAAACACACCTCCAAGACGACCACTGCCTTGCTAAAGAAGCTGAGGGTAAAGGTGATGGACTGGCCAAGCATGTCTCCAGACCTAAACCCTATTGAGCATCTGTGAGGCATCCTCAAATGGAAGGTGGAGGAGTGCAAGGTCTCTTAACATCCACCAGCTCCGTGATGTCGTCATGGAGGAGTGGAAGAGGACTCCAGTGGCAACCTGTGAAGCTCTGGTGAACTCCATGCCTAAGACTGTTAAGGCAGTGCTGGAAAATGATGGTGGCCACACAAAATATTGACACTTTGGGCTCAATGTGGATATTTTCACTTAGGGGTGTACTCACTTTTGTTGCCAGCGGTTTAGACATGAATGGCTGTGTGTTATTTTGAGGGGACAGCAAATTTACACTGTTATACAAGCTGTACACTCACTACTTTACATTGTTGCAAAGTGCAATTTCTTCAGTGTTGTCACATGAAAAGATATACTCAAATATTTACAAAAATGTGAGGGGTGTACTCACTTTTGTGAGATACTGTATATATTTGTGAATCTTCAAATAGCCACCCTTTGCCTTGATGACAGTTTCGCAAACTCTTTTTTGGTTACTACATGATTCCATATGTGCTATTTCATAGTTTTGATGTATTCACTATTATTCAACAATGTAGAAAATGGTAAATATAAAGAAAAACCCTTGAATGAGTAGGTGTGTCACGTCCTGACCAGTAAAAGGGGTTGTTTGTTATTGTAGTGTGGTCAGGGCGTGGCAGAGGGTGTTTGTTTAGTGTGTTTCGGGGTTTTTGGTTTTGTTCTATGTTATTCTATTTCTATGTGTTTATCTAGTTTTTCTATTTCTATGTTGGGGTTTTGGAACGACCTCCAATTAGAGTCAGCTGGTTGTTGTTGCCTCTAATTGGAGGCCATATTTAAGTGGGTTAATTTTCTCTTGTGTTTGTGGGTGGTTGTTTCCGTGTATAGTCTGAGCACCTTACAGGACTGTTTTCGTCGTTTGTTTTGTATCAGTGTTTTTTCTCTTCAATAAAAGAAGATGATTCATATACCCGCTGCATTTTGGTCTACCTACAACGACGCTTGTGACAAGGTGTTCTGAAACGTTTGACCGGTAGTGTATATTTACTGTACATTTGCATTTTTACTGTATGTGTGCTTACAGTATGCTGTTTAAAATGTATTGAGTCATGTTGAAATCTAAAACTAACATTTTTGCATTCGTGTGACTTTCTTGTTTGAGTATACACAAACAATATACAGTATTGAATATGTCACATTAGTGTGATCTGGGTTGTCACTAAGTTGGATTCATTTGATTTGTTTGTGGGTCTCATTTGTATGCAGAGTTTCATTTTGAGAAGGGAGTACATGATTTTGATTGCGGCATTTCATTTTGCAAGATGTCTGTGGGGTTTAGGGAAATTGACTGTTTTGTGTACCTGAGATGTAGTATCAGCAAACGTGTGTTAGCAATTGGGAAAAACTATAATCAAAGAATAAATGTAAATGCAATTTGTACTTGTTCCTATGCAAAAGCTGTCCAATTAAATGGGATGCTTTGGGCTAAATAGCATTCCAATTAAAAACATGGGGCTACAGAACAAAATATACATTTAATAGAAAACTGTGGAGCATGCTTCTTTTCACCCCGGAATTTTGCTTGTTTGTCAAAGTGCCTGATATTCAGCCAGCAAACAACTATGGTCTTTTAGATCACCTTGTTTACTATACATTTACCTAATATATGGATCACAAATAGCATGACAATAACTGAGATTGTGAAATAATGTCAGATATGAAACCAACCGGTAGATCGTCCCAAAGCTGGCTCTTCTTCAGTTCATAGGAGGGGTGGGTCAGGTCAAACTTTGGGACTGGGAAGCCAGGAATGGTGTTGTGTAGATGGAATCCAAAGGTCACTAGCCAGCTATTCACATCTACATCGGATAAATAAGGGCAGAGTCATAATAAATATTTAATGGCATGGTTATGTCATTAAAAAATATGGTAATGTTTTATAATATAAGTATTTTGTGTCTTAGTTATCATTATTAAGCTGGTTATACATGCATGAACAAAGCACGTATAATCATTTAAACTTTTGAATAGCACATTTGAATAACATGTATACACTATGTGCACATTAAATATGACTAAGTAAAATAAAAGTGAATAAATATCCTACCTTCCACATATTCTCTCACTTCATGTACTTTGCTGATGGGGTTGTTGTTTCGGAACATATAGAGATTAAAAGGACCTGGCTCTTTCCCCACCCGTTTCCACGTGCTGATGTCAGGCACAGTCCACCTGCCGGGCATAATGTCATAGTCCCTCTCACCAAAATGCAACAATTTGGTCAGCGGATCATAGAGTCCCCCGTGGAACCCCAGCACCAGTTGAAAGTCTGGGTTGGAGTCAAAGTAGATCTCCCCGTACGCTGTGTACTGGACCTGCTTGATCAAGAGGCCGTTGCTGGTGAATACGGCAAGAGGGGTTCCGGTGTTGTCACAGGCGATGTAGTACTCCTCTCCGCTGCTGATCTCCTGGGCAAACAGGTGGCCCTGCAGGTCATAGTAGAGTGAGGTGATCTCCGAGCTGGAGTGATTGTAGACGTGGGTGATTCTGCTGGGGTAGCTCAGGTCTGCGTAGAAGTATTGCAGGTACTGCCCCAGGCTAGCCTTGGTGGACACCCTTCGGCCCAGGCCGTCGTAGCGGTACTGGATGATCCAGCCATTGCTCTTGCTATAGACGCGCGCCAGGAGGCCTTTGGAGTTGTACTCAAAGATCTCAGAACCTCGCTGGCGGAGGAAGCCATCCTCATCCATGCGGTACTGTATGTCTCCCAGGCGGGTGATGCGGTCGCGGAGATCGTAGCGCAGGGGGAGCAGGCGGGCACCGTTACCTGGGTTCAGTAGGTGGAGGTTGCCATTCAGGTCGTAGGTGTAGCGCCACATGACCTTGTCATTGAGGTAGACTGTCTGGAGCTGGCCATCCACGTCATACTCGTAGCCGTACTGTGTGGTGTTGGCAAACGGTCCGATCTTGATCTCCCTCTTGGTACATCGTCCCGTGTCGTCGTACTGGAAAGTGATCCAGTACATGAGGGATCGGAAGATCTCGTACTGAATCTCCTTGATCCGTCCGTGTGCGTCAAAGTGCTTTGTGTAGGTCATAACAGCCGTGGAAATGATCTGGTTGATGTCATAGTAGATGACGCCGAACTTGCCGAACTGCTCGACTTTTCCGGATATGTCGTCGAACTGGTAGAGGTCGATGGGCAGTGGGGTCTCATTGATGACACCCTGCACGCTAGTAATGCGCAGGCTGCTGTCGTAGGTGTAGTCGAAGCGGGCGTTGACCATGCCGTCCTCGCTGAAGCGGAAGATCTGCCGGTCCACCAAGGGGCCCACTTGACGATAGCGGATCGAACATATAAAGCCCTCGCTCTGCAGGTTGACTGTCTTTAGCACGCCCGCCATCTCGTCATAGGTGAAGCTGACCCGCGTGATGTCATACAGGACTTCGGCTAGCTTGTTCTGTCGCCGATACTTGTAGAGGACCTGGCGGCCCGTGCCCAAGTGCGCCACTCGCTGGAGGAGGCCGTCCTCGCTGTAGTCCACAGCGACAGAGGCATTGCTGTCGGGTGGGTGAAAGAGGTTGCGGTAGTAGCCCACCGAGCGGACCGTCTGCATGGTGTAGCGTGCCACACTGGGCATGGTGACTGCAGATAGCCGATCCTGAGAGTCAAAGTCGAAGATGTACTGACGCTGGCTGTGGAGCAGGAGCACCATCGACTAGAGGAAAGATGAGGGAAGGGAGAACAAAATGATTTACAGTTCTTTAAATATTCATTTTTATATGGTCCACAAAAGCTATGTTTTATGAAAACAAATAATTATATATACACCACCAGCTCACTAAATAGCCTAAACAATTGTGTCAGAAATTCACACGTTTATTCTGGCTCCTAAAATTCATGCAGACTTAGAGTTAATTAATATGCACTTTGGATGCTAGAAATGCTTTCAGTGGGCTGCCACCCTTCCTGTGAAAATGCCATGCCCAGTCAACCGCTGTCACACTGTGGTTCCTTGAGTTACCAAGGCTTTCAGTGTGCCCCATGTTTCTCTGTTGAAACGGCCTATCCCAGTCACGCGATGAGCTCAAGGAGGGCGAGGAAATCTCTGCATGGTTTTGCATGGGGAAAAGTCCTTGTAACTGAGTCCTGCAGTAAGTTATCTCACTTATTTTAAGTTCTGCGAGGAGTTAACATAATGAGCAGCTCTAATGTGGGCAAATACATTATGTGTGACTGTGTGTGTGTGAGATTTAAAAGTTCTGCTTCAGCAAGGTGTGTGTGTGGCCTCGATTTCAATATACAATTACTTTTACCATCAAAAGTACTCCATTTTTGTTTGTCCATTGATCGACCAGTGGAGAAACCAAAGCATTTTATAGAGTCGCTTCAACCCTCACCTTGTCCAGATAGGTGTAACTCCACCTCTTCCCGTCAGCAAACACTCTGGACACGAGGCGTCCCTGACTGTCATACTCCAACCGCTCCGTGGTCGGCCCCCTCTGGAGGGCATTGATCTGCCCATTGCTGCTCAGGCTGACATTCACGGGCAGCAGCTTACTGCTGGGCACCCACAGCACAGGGTGGCCAGTGCCGTCATAGATAATCTTCAGCAGGAACTTCCTGTGGTCGTCATATATCTTCTCCGTCCTCAGCGTACGGTCGTAATCAACTGACAGAATGTTCCGGCCGTTCACCTGTTAGTTGGTAATATGTGTATTGGATCAAAGCCCAGACAAAACAAAAACAAACAGACAATGAAGCTTTTAAGTCAGTCACAGAGAGGGCACTTATAGTTCTGTCTGGACGCCTGTTAGAGGCATTTAGTGTGATTGCCGCTCTTTGGCATTCAGTGTGAGGAGATTAACAGCTCCTTCAAATGCTTCATTAAATTCTGGCATTTGCTCAGCAAGTCTTAAATCCCACCCTCCTCCCTCCTTAAATTTAATGGGGACAAAATTGCTGTTAACCCTTTAGGATTGGCCTATATGGATAGGTGACATTTCAATTTTTTCTTACAGAAGAAGAAAGGCATAATCTTAGTAACAATTGAAAGGTAACAGTTTGGCGATTATCTGAAAAATATACGACCAAAGCTGACACAAGACTGAATCCAAACATTACACTGTTGATTTTATTGTGCAAAAGAAGTCTTCAGCTATAAGGTGCTTTTTGAGCACTTCTAGCTGTGCCGTTGAGGAACTAGAGCAAGTACACTTGTAGTTTTGTTTGGAACAAAACCCTGCATCCCCGCCATCACACAATTACTGTCGCTGTTTTCGCAATCTAAAAAGGGTCCATAATAAATCGCAATCTAGGTCAGTTGGGCATCATTTGAGTTATAAAATACGATATTGAAGTGTTAAGCTTGCAATTCAGGGAAACAGATCATAATTTTGGTGAGCATTGAAAGGAGTGCCTTCAGGCACGTGTGACGCTACAAATTTTCTTCACAATAGACAAACAACCTCATTCTGTTCAGAATAACCTAGGGTATGACGACATGTCATCCCGTAACTGTACAACAAACATAGTGATCATGAACGTCAACGCTGTTTATGACATGATCTTTATGATATGGAAATGTTGAGTGCACATTTGGACAGGTGTTTAGCTTGAATGTATGACATCAAAGCCGTACTTATTATAATCCTTAAAGTCTCATGTTTCAAAATATGTAGTCCTCTTAATTTACAGCATTTCCCTCAATCAGACAACAAAACATTAGCAAAAGTTGCCCAAATTAGTGGAAGGGATGGGGGCAACTTCTTGTCACGCGTGCTGCTCAGGTTCAGAGGGGCTGTCAGTCAAAACCCATACAGCGCTCTGAAGCACAGAGTCAGAGCTCTGATGTCATGTATAGCATGTTACTGTACAGCCA
The DNA here is from genome assembly GCF_965601325.2 of Salmo salar. Classification (NCBI taxonomy): domain Eukaryota; kingdom Metazoa; phylum Chordata; class Actinopteri; order Salmoniformes; family Salmonidae; genus Salmo; species Salmo salar. The sequence goes on from NC_138299.1 coordinate 66,434,064, forward strand.
TTGCGGTTCCAATTTAGGAATTTATCAGTGACCAAATCTTGATGCAACCCGGGAGTCAAGTGTCACAGTATGTCTCGCTAATAAGTGAAACTGTCTGAATAAAACAGTGAAACTCACCCTTAGCTTGCGTCCAAAAACAATGACTTTGCCCCTGGCCTGCTCCTTGCGGAAGCGCCACTCAACCAGATTCTGCCCACTCTCCCCTGGCAAACTCATGTTGCGCCGTGCCACTGTGGGGATGGCAGTGCCCGCCAGGATGTGGGGCTCAGTCTGGTAGTGGGTGTCCATTCCGTTGGCATAGGTGATTCTCAGAGAGTTATCATAGCCCACCTGATAACTGCTTCTACATTGATCTGAAAATATAAAAACACAGGGTCATAATTGATAACATTGAACTAAGTATTGTGATTATAAATTATTTTTGTGAATACTCAGGGAAATCTTACCTATGGTATGTCAGATAACAATAACACTACCTTCCAATCGAAAAACAGATAAACATTAGAAAAGGACTATAGAACTACAATAAATGGAACAATTCACTAAATAGCTTATAACACAATACAAAAAGTTACGATACAAGGTTTCTGCTCACCCCACACACTGAAGGAGTAATAATTTACACTGTCTTCTGTAAACCCGCTCACCCATAATGATACATGACTTAAGCTTACTCAACATTGCTCTGAGACCCCAGCAACAATGACAAAAAAACACCTTCAAAAAGGCAGCCTGAACTGTTGGTGTATCAGCAAGACTGAGAGGAGGAGATGTGTGGCTTAAGGCGTCAGTATGCTTCAGTTCGGCTGGCAGCTAGTCGAAGTCGGCTAGGCGAACCAAACGAGTGTGCTTGCATACTCCCTTGAAAGACCTTTGCTTGAAAAATTAGCAAAAAGCGGCAAGAGTACCGTTTGTCCATTTTGAGACGCCGTAGCCAGTATACACTTCCTCAAAATAGTCAGAATTAATCAAATCAAATCACATTTTATTGGTCACATACACATATTTAGCAGATGTTATTGCGGGTGTAGCGAAATGCTGATGTTCCTAGCTCCAACAGTGCAGTAGTATCTAACAATTCACAACAATACACAAATCTAAAAGCAAAATAATGTAATTAAGAAATATATAAATATTAGGACAGGCAACGTTGGAGTGGCATTGACTAAATACAGTGGAATAGAATACTGTATATAAACTGAGAGAAAAAAATGTCCGGTCACTGTCAACGTTTATTATCAGCAAACTTAACGAGACATAAACTGAACAAGTTTCACAGACATGTGACTAACAGAAATTGAATAATGTGTCCCTGAAAAAAAGGGAAGGGGGTCAAAATCAAAGCAACAGTCAGTATCTGGTGTGGCCACCAGCTGCATTAAGTACTGCAGTGCATCTCCTCCTCATGGACTGCACCAGATTTGCCAGTTCTTGCTGTGAGATGTTACCCACTCTTCCACCAAGGCACCTGCAAGTTCCCGGACATTTCTGGGGGGAATGGCCCTAGCCCTCACCCTCCGATCCAACAGGTCCCAGACGTGCTCTATGTGATAGAGATCAGGGCTCATCGCGGTCCAGGCTCTTCGCTCTTCACTGACATTCCTGTCTTGCAGGAAATCACGCACAGAACGAGCAGTATGGCTGATGGCATTGTCATGCTGGAGGGTCATGTCAGGATGAGCCTGCAGGAAGGGTACCACATGAGGGAGGAGGATGTCTTCCCTGTAATGCACAGCGTTGAGATTGCCTGCAATGACAACAAGCTCAGTCCGATGATGCTGTGACACACCGCCCCAGACCATGACGGACCCTCCACCTCCAAATTGATCCCGCTCCAGAGTACAGGCCTCGGTGTAACGCTCAGTCCTTCGACGATAAACACGAATCCCACCATCACCCCTGGTGAGACAAAACCGTGACTCGTCAGTGAAGAGCACTTTTTGCCAGTCCTGTCTGGTCCAGTGACAGTGGGTTTGTGCCCATAGGCAACGTTGTTGCCGGTGATGTCTGGTGAGGACCTGCCTTACAACAGGCCTACAAGCCCTCAGTCCAGCCTCTCTTAGCCTATTGCGGACAGTCTGAGCACTGATGGAGGGATTGTGCGTTCCTGGTGTAACTCAGGCAGTTGTTGTTGCCATCCTGTACCTGTCCCGCAGGTGTGATGTAGGGATGTACTGATCCTGTGCAGGTGTTACACGTGGTCTGCCACTGCGAGTACGATCAGCTGTCCGTCCTGTCTCCCTGTAGCGCTGTCTTAGGTGTCTCACAGTACAGACATTGCAATTTATGGCCCTGGCCACACCTGCAGTCCTCAAGCCTCCTTGCAGCATGCCTAAGGCACATTCATGCAGATGAGCAGGGACCCTGGCCATCTTTCTTTTGGTGTTTTTCAGAGTCAGCAGAAGGCCTCTTTAGTGTCCTAAGTTTTCATAACTGTGACCTTAATTGCCTACCGTCTGTAAGCTGTTAGTGTCTTAATGACCTTTCCACACGTGCATGTTCATTAATTGTTTATGGTTCATTGAACAAGAATGGGAGACAGTGTTTAAACCCTGTACAATGAAGATCTGTGAAGTTATTTGGATTTTTATGAATTATCTTTGAAAGATAGGGTCCTGAAAAAGATGAGTAAAGCAGTATGTAAACATTATTAAAGTGACTAGTGTTCCATTATTAAAGTGGACAGTGAGTCCATGTCTATGTATACAGATAGGGCAGCAGCCTGCAGGGTTGAGTTGCCGGGTGGTAGCCTGCTAGTAATGCCTATTTAACAGTCTGATGGCCTTGAAATAGAAGCTGTTTTTCATTTTCTCGGTCCCAGGTTTGATGCACCTGTACTGACCTCGCCTTCTGGAAGGTAGTGGGGTGAACAGGCCGTGGCTCGGGTGGTTGATGTCCTACCTGTGACATCGGGTGCTGTAGGTGTCATGGAGGGCAGGTAGTTTGCCACCGGAGATGTTGGGCAGACCGCACCACCCTCTGGAGAGCCCCACGGTTGCGGCGGTGCAGTTGCCGTACCAGGCGGTGATACAGCCCGACAACATACTCTCCATTGTGCATCTGTAACTGTTTCTGAGGGCCTTAGGGGCCAAGCCAAATTTCTTCCGCCTCCTGAGGTTGAAGAGGCACTGTTGAGCTTTCTTCACCACACTGTCTGTGTGGGTGGACCATTTCCGATTGTCAGTGATGTGTACACCGAGAAACTTGAAGCTTTCAGCTTTCTTCAATGCAGTCCCGTCGAGCTCTTTCATTTTGTTGATGTTGAGGGACAGGTTATTTTCCTGGCACCACTCCGCCAGGGCCCTCACCTTCTCCATGTAGGCTGTCTCGTCATTGTTGGTAATCAGACCTACTACTGTTGCGTCGTCTGCAAACTTGATGATTGAGTTGGAGGCATGCGTGGCCAAGCAGTCATGGGTGAACAGGGAGTACAGGAGGGGGCTGAGCACGCACCCTTGTAGGGCCCCTGTGTTGAGGATCAGCGAAGTGGAGGTGTTGTTTCCTACCATCAGGAAGTCCAGGACCCAGTTGCACAGGGCGGGGTTCAGATGCAGGGCCCCGAGCTTAATGATGAGCTTGGAGGATACTATGGTGTTGAAGGCTGAGCTATAGTCAATGAAAAGCATTCTGATGTACAGTTGAAGTCGGAAGTTTTCATACACCACAGCCAAATACATTTAAACTCAGTTTTTCACAATTCCTGACATTTAATCCTAGTAAAAATCCCCTGTCTTAGGTCAGTTAGGATCACTACTTTATTTTAAGAACGTGAAATGTCAGAATAATACTTTTCTATAGGATTGAGGTCAGGGCTTTGTGATAGCCACTCCTTTTTTTCCTGTTTCCGGTCACAACTTGCAGACTTGTTTACGCTGCTGTGCGTTTTGTTGCCGATCTTACTTTGCTACCTGACTGTTTTTTACTTTTTCATTACCGTATATTTTTACTTTTTCACTCACTCAACTTTTTTCATTCAACTTTTTCACCCCGGAGGTTTTATCTGGACATGGTTCGTCAGGACTTCAAACAGCCGAAGCTAAGTAACATTAACATGATGCCTTCTAATTGCAGTCGTTGTACTTATAATATACAGGAGAACGATCGCCTTACGGCAAGGATAGCTGTGCTGCAAGCCCAGCTTCAGACGCGATCGTTAGGCAAGGGTAATTTCAGTGTAGGAAAGGATGAAACAGCGTCTGTGCCACCAGTAAGTACAGATAGTAACGTTAGTATAAACCCCCTCGCACGGTCCCCGCAGCCGGACATCTTTCTCATGGCTTCTGGAGGGAAATGCTGTAGGAATGCTCAACCGGTGTCGCTTATTCAGCCGACAGAAACTTTCAACCGGTTCTCCCCATTAAGCGAGTCGGAGTCGGAGGCCGAGACTTCTCTGGTCTCTACTCCTCCCGTTGTGGGGTCTGAGACGCCGACGGCTCCCACCATTAGCTCTGACAAATTGAAAACCCTAGTCATTGGCAACTCCATTACCCGCAGTATTAGACTTAAAACTAATCATCCAGCGATCATACACTGTTTACCAGGGGGCAGGGATATCGACGTTAAGGCTAATCTAAAGACGGTGCTGGCTAAAGCTAAAACTGGCGAGTGTAGAGAGTATAGAGATATTGTTATCCACGTCGGCACCAACGATGTTAGGATGAAACAGTCAGAGGTCACCAAGCGCAACATAGCTTCAGCGTGTAAATCAGCTAGAAAGATGTGTCGGCATCGATTAATTGTCTCTGGCCCCCTCCCAGTTAGGGGGAGTGATGAGCTCTACAGCAGAGTCTCACAACTCAATCACTGGTTGAAAACTGTTTTCTGCCCCTCCCAAAAGATAGAATTTGTAGATAATTGGCCCTCTTTCTGGGACTCACCCACAAACAGGACCAAGCCTGGCCTGTTGAGGAGTGACGGACTCCATCCTAGCTGGAGGGGTGCTCTCATCTTATCTACGAACATAGACAGGGCTCTAACTCCTCTAGCTCCACAATGAAATAGGGTGCAGGCCAGGCAGCAGGCTGTTAGCCAGCCTGCCAGCTTAGTGGTGTCTGCCACTAGCACAGTCAGCGTAGTCAGCTCAGCTTTCCCCATTGAGACCGTGTCTGTGCCTCGATCTAGGTTGGGCAAAATTAAAAATGGCGGTGTTCACTTTAGCAATCTCACTAGTATAAAGACCTCCTCCATTCCTGCCATTATTGAAAGAGATTGTGATACCTCACATCTCAAAATTGGGTTACTTAATGTTAGATCCCTCACTTCCAAGGCAGTTATAGTCAATGAACTAATCACTGATAATAATCTTGATGTGATTGGCCTGACTGAAACATGGCTTAAGCCTGATGAATTTACTGTGTTAAATGAGGCCTCTCCCCCTGGTTACACTAGTGACCACACCCCCCGTGCATCCGGCAAAGGCGGAGGTGTTGCTAACATTTACGATAGCAAATTTCAATTTCCCCCCCAAAAAACAATGACGTTTTCGTCTTTTGAGCTTCTAGTCATGAAATCTATGCAGCCTACTCACTCACTTTTTATAGCTACTGTTTACAGGCCTCCTGGGCCATATGCAGTGTTCCTCACTGAGTTCCCTGAATTTCTATCGGATCTTGTAGTCATAGCAGATAATATTCTAATTTTTGGTGACTTTAACATTCACATGGAAAAGTCCACAGACCCACTCCAAAAGGCTTTCGGAGCCATCATCGACTCAGTGGGTTTTGTCCAACATGTCTCTGGACCTACTCACTGCCACAGTCATACTCTGGACCTAGTTTTGTCCCATGGAATAAATGTTGTGGATCTAAATGTTTTTCCTCATTATCCTGGACTATCGGACCACCATTTTATTACGTTTGCAATTGCAACAAATAATCTGCTCAGACCCCAACCAAGGAGCATTAAAAGTCGTGCTATAAATTCTCAGACAACCCAAAGATTCCTTGATGCCCTTCCAGACTGCCTCTGCCTACCCAAGGACGTCAGAGGACAAAAATCAGTTAACCTGTTGGGGCTAGGGGGCAGTATTTTCACGGGCTGGATAAAAAAACGTACCCGATTTAATCTGGTTACTAATCCTACCCAGTAACTAGAATATGCATATACTTATTATATATGGATAGAAAACACCCTAAAGTTTCTAAAACTGTTTGAATGGTGTCTGTGAGTATAACAGAACTCATTTGGCAGGCAAAACCCTGAGACATTTTCTGACAGGAAGTGGATCCCTGATGTGTTGAATTACCTTTAAGCCTATGCCATTGAAACACACAGGGGCTGATTAATGTTTTGGCACTTCCTATTGCTTCCACTAGATGTCACCAGCCTTTACAAAGTGTTTTGAATCTTCTACTATGAGATCTGACCGAACAAGAGCCTTGGAACGGTGATGGCCGATTAGACTCTGGCGCGCGAGGTCATGTTGGGTACCCTCGTTCCAATACGTTTTAAAAGAGAATGCATTCGTCCACCTTGAATATTATTCATGTTCTGGTTAAAAAAGGCCCTAATGATTTATGCTATACAACGTTTGACATGTTTGAACGAACGAAAATATATTTTTTCCCCTCGTTCATGACGAGAAGTCCGGCTGGCTTAGATCATGTGCTAACAACACAGATCTTTTTGGATATAAATGATGAGCTTTTTTGAACAAAACTACATTCGTTATGGACCTGTGATACCTGGAAGTGACATCTGATGAAGAGATTCAAAGGTAATGGATTATTTACATAGTATTTTCGATTTTAGATCTCCCCAACATGGCGGCTAGTCTGTATCGCAACGCGTATTTTTCTGGGCGCAGTGCTCAGATTATTGCAAAGTGTGATTTCCCAGTAAGGTTATTTTTAAATCTGGCAAGTTGATTGCGTTCAAGAGATGTAAATCTATAATTCTTTAAATGACAATATAATATTTTACCAATGTTTTCTAATTTTAATTATTTAATTTGTGGTGCTGACTTGACTGCCGGTTATTGGAGGGAAACGATTTCCTCAACATCAATGCCATAGTAAAACGCTGTTTTTGGATATAAATATGAACTTGATAGAACTAAAAATGCATGCATTGTCTAACATAATGTCCTAGGAGTGTCATCTGATGGAGATTGTAAAAGGTTAGTGCATCATTTTAGCTGGTTTTATGGTTTTGGTGACCCTGTCTTTGAATTGACAAAACATTACACACAGCTATTGTCAATGTACTCTCCTAACATAATCTAACTTTATGCTTTCGCCGTAAAACCTTTTTGAAATCGGACAACGTGGTTAGATTAAGGAGATGTTTATCTTTCAAAGGGTGTAAGATAGTTGTATGTTTGAAAAATTAGAATTTTGACATTTATTTGGTTTCAAATTTGCCGCTCTTGAAATGCACCTGCTGTTGATGGAGTGCACCACGGGGGGGACGCTAGTGTCCCACCTAGCCCATAGAGGTTAACCACCTAACCGAGGAACTCAATTTAACCTTGCGCAATACCCTAGATGCAGTTGCACCCCTAAAAACTAAAAACATCTGTCATAAGAAACTAGCTCCCTGGTATACAGAAAATACACAAGCTCTGAAGCAAGCTTCCAGAAAATTGGAACGGAAATGGCGCCACACCAAACTGGAAGTCTTCCGACTAGCTTGGAAAGACAGTACCGTGCAGTATTGAAGAGCCCTCACTGCTGCTCGATCATCCTATTTTTCCAACTTAATTGAGGAAAATAAGAACAATCCGAAATTTATTTTTGATACTGTCGCAAAGCTAACTAAAAAGCAGCCTTCGCAAATGGAGGATGGCTTTCACTTCAGCAGTAATAAATTTATGAACTTCTTTGAGGAAAAGATCATGATCATTAGAAAGCAAATTACAGACTCCTCTTTAAATCTGGGTATTCCTCCAAAGCTCCATTGTCCTGAGTCTACACAACTCTGCCAGGACCTAGGATCAAGGGAGATACTAAAGTGTTTTAGTACTATATCTCTTGACGCAATGATGAAAATAATCATGGCCTCCAAACCCTCAAGCTGCATATTGGACCCTATTACAACTAAACTACTGAAAGAGCTGCTTCCTGTGCTTGGCCCTCCTATGTTGAACATAATAAACGGCTCTCTATCCACCGGATGTGTACCAAGCTCACTAAAAGTGGCAGTAATAAAGCCTCTCTTGAAAAAGCCGAATCTTGATCCAGAAATTATAAAAAACTATCGGCCTATATCGAATCTTCCATTCCTCTCAAAAAATTTTGAAAAAGCTGTTGCACAGCAACTCACTGCCTTCCTGAAGACAAACAATGTATACGAAACGCTTCAGTCTGGTTTTAGACCCCATCATAGCACTGAGACTGCACTTGTGAAGGTGGTAAATGACCTTTTAATGACGTCAGACCGAGGCTCTGCATCTGTCCTCGTGCTCCTAGATCTTAGTGCCGCTTTTGATACCATCGATCACCACATTCTTTTGGAGAGATTGGAAACCCAAATTGGTCTACATGGACAAGTTCTGGCCTGGTTTAGATCTTATCTGTCGGAAAGATATCAGTTTGTCTCTGTGAATGGTTTGTCCTCTGACAAATCAATTGTAAATTTCGGTGTTCCTCAAGGTTCCGTTTTAGGACCACTATTGTTTTCACTATATATTTTACCTCTTGGGGATGTCATTCGAAAACATAATGTTAAATTTCACTGCTATGCGGACGATACACAGCTGTACATTTCAATGAAACATGGTGAAGCCCCAAAATTGCCCTCGCTAGAAGCCTGTGTTTCAGACATAAAGAAGTGGATGGCTGCAAACTTTCTACTTTTAAACTCGGACAAAACAGAGATGCTTGTTCTAGGTCCCAAGAAACAAAGAGATCTTCTGTTGAATCTGACAATTAATCTGGATGGTTGTACAGTCGTCTCAAATAAAACTGTGAAGGACCTCGGCATTACTCTGGACCCTGATCTCTCTTTTGAAGAACATATCAAGACTGTTTCAAGGACAGCTTTTTTCCATCTACGTAACATTGCAAAAATCAGAAATTTTCTGTCCAAAAATGACGCAGAAAAATTTATCCATGCTTTTGTTACTTCTAGGCTGGACTACTGCAATGCTCTACTTTCCGGCTACCCGGATAAAGCACTAAATAAACTTCAGTTAGTGCTAAATACGGCTGCTAGAATCCTGACTAGAACCAAAAAATTTGATCACATTACTCCAGTGCTAGCCTCCCTACACTGGCTTCCTGTTAAGGCAAGGGCTGATTTCAAGGTTTTACTGCTAACCTACAAAGCATTACATGGGCTTGCTCCTACCTATCTTTCCGATTTGGTCCTGCCGTACATACCTACACGTACGCTACGGTCACAAGACGCAGGCCTCCTAATTGTCCCTAGAATTTCTAAGCAAACGGCTGGAGGTAGGGCTTTCTCCTATAGAGCTCCATTTTTATGGAATGGTCTGCCTAACAATGTGAGAGACGCAGACTCAGTCTCAACCTTTAAAACTTTACTGAAGACTTATCTCTTCAGTAGGTCCTATGATTAAGTATAGTCTGGCCCAGGAGTGTGAAGGTGAACGGAAAGGCTGGAGCAACGAACCGCCCTTGCTGTCTCTGCCTTGCTGGTTCCCCTCTTTCCACTGGGATTCTCTGCCTCTAACCCTTTTACAGGGGCTGAGTCACTGGCCTACTGGTGTTCTTCCATGCCGTCCATGGGAGGGGTGCGTCACTTGAGTGGGTTGAGTCACTGACGTGGTCTTCCTGTCTGGGTTGGCGCCCCCCCCCCTTGGGTTGTGCCATGGCGGAGATCGTTGTGGGCTATACTCGGCCTTGTCTTAGGACGGTAAGTTGGTGGTTGGAGACATCCCTCTAGTGGTGTGGGGGCTGTGCTTTGGCAAAGTGGGTGGGGTTATATCCTGCCTGTTTGGCCCTGTCCGGGGGTATCATCGGATGGGGCCACAGTGTCTTCTGATCCCTCCTGTCTCAGCCTCCAGTATTTATGCTGCAGTAGTTTATGTGTCGGGGGGCTAGGGTCAGTCTGTTACATCTGGAGTATTTCTCTTGTCTTATCCGGTGTCCTGTGTGTATTTAAATATGCTCTCTCTAATTCTCTCTTTCTCTCTTTCTGTCTTTCTCTCGGAGGACCTGAGCCCTAGGACCATGCCTCAGGACTACCTGGTATGATGACTCCTTGCTGTCCCCAGTCCACCTGGCCGTGCTGCTGCTCCAGTTTCAACTGTTCTGCCTGCGGCTATGGAACCCTGACCTGTTCACCGGACGTGCTTGTTGCACCCTCGACAACTACTATGATTATTATTATTTGACCATGCTGGTCATTTATGAACATTTTAACATCTTGACCATGTTCTGTTATAATATCCACCCTGCACAGCCAGAAGAGGACTGGCCACCCCTCATAGCCTGGTTCCTCTCTAGGTTTCTTCCTAGGTTTTTGGCCTTTCTAGGGAGTTTTTCCTAGGGAGTTTTTCCTAGCCACCGTGCTTCTTTCACATGCTTTGCTTGCTGTTTGGGGTTTTAGGCTGGGTTTCTGTACAGCACTTTGAGAATATCAGCTGATGTACGAAGGGCTATATAAAAATAAATTTGATTTGATTCAATACCTTGACTTTGTTGTCCTTAACCTGTTGGGTCTAGGGGGCAGCATTTGCACGTCTGGATAAAAAAAATGTACCCGATTTAATCTGGTTACTAATCCTACCCAGTAACTAGAATATGCATATACTTATTATATATGGATAGAAAACACTCTAAAGTTTCCAAAACTGTTTGAATGGTGTCTGTGAGTATAACAGAACTCATTTGGCAGGCAAAACCCTGAGACATTTTCTGACAGGAAGTGGATACCTGATGTGTTGTATTGACTTTAAACCTATCCCATTGAAAAACACAGGGGTTTAGGAATATTTTGGCACTTCCTATTGCTTCCACTAGATGTCACCAGCCTTTACAAAGTGTTTTGAGTCTTCTGGAGGGAGATCTGACCGAACAAGAGCCATGGAACGGTGATGTCCCATTAGACACCTGGCGCGCTACTTCATGTTGGGTACCCTCGTTCCAATACGTTATAAAAGACTATGCATTCGTCCACCTTGAATATTATTCATGTTCTGGTTAAAAAAGGCCCTAATGATTTATGCTATACAACGTTTGACATGTTTGAACGAACGGAAATATATTTTTTCCCCTCGTTCATGACGAGAAGTCCGGCTGGCTTACATCATGTGCTAACGAGACGGAGATTTTTGGACATAAATGATGAGCTTTTTTGAACAAAACTACATTCGTTATGGACCTGTGATACCTGGAAGTGACATCTGATGAAGAGAATCAAAGGTAATGGATTATTTACATAGTATTTTCGATTTTAGATCTCCCCAACATGACGTCTAGTCTGTATCGCAACGCGTATTTTTCTGGGCACAGTGCTCAGATTATTGCAAAGTGTGATTTCCCAGTAAGGTTATTTTTAAATCTGGCAAGTTGATTCCGTTCAAAAGATGTAAATCTATAATTCTTTAAATGACAATATAATATTTTACCAATGTTTTCTAATTTTAATTATTTAATTTGTGACGCTGACTTGACTGCCGGTTATTGGAGGGAAACGATTTCCTCAACATCAATGCCATAGTAAAACGCTGTTTTTGGATATAAATATCAACTTGATAGAACTAAAAATGCATGCATTGTCTAACATAATGTCCTAGGAGTGTCATCTGATGGAGATTGTAAAAGGTTAGTGTATCATTTTAGCTGGTTTTATGGTTTTGGTGACCCTGTCTTTGACTTGACAAAACATTACACACAACTCTTGTAAATGTACTGTCCTAACATACTCTAAATTTATGCTTTCGCCGTAAAACCTTTTTGAAATCGTAAAACGTGGTTAGATTAAGGAGATGTTTATCTTTCAAATGGTGTAACATAGTTGTATTTTTGAAAAATTTGAATTTTGACATTTATTTGGATTCAAATTTGCCGCTCTTGAAATGCACCTGCTGTTGATGGAGTGCACCACGGGTGGCACGCTAGCGTCCCACCTAGCCCCAAGAGGTTAAGCCATTTTGCCACAACTCTGGAAGTATTCTTGGGGTCATTGTCCATTTGGGAGACCCATTTGCGACCAAGCTTTAACTTCCTGACTGATGTCTTGAGATGTTGCTTCAACATATCCACATAATCTTCCCTCCTCATGATGCCATCTATTTTGTGAAGTGCACCAGTCCCTCCTGCAGCAAAGCACCCCCACAACATGATGCTGCCACCCCCATGCTTCACGGTTGGGATGGTGTTCTTCGGCTTGCAAGCCTCCCCCTTTTTCCTCCAAACATAACAATGGTCATTATGACCAAACAGTTCTATTTTTGTTTCATCAGACTAGACAACATTTCTCCAAAAAGTATGAACTTTGTCCCCATGTGCAGTTGCAAACCGTAGTTTGGCTTTTTTTATGGCGGTTCTGGAGCAGTGGCTTCTTCCTGGCTGGGCGGCCTTTCAGGTTATGTCGATATAGGACTCGTTTTACTGTGGATATAGATACCTGTTTCCTCCAGCATCTTCACAAGGTCCTTTGCTGTTGTTCTGGGATTGATTTGCACTTCTCTAGGAGACAGAACGCGTCTCCTCCCTGAGCTGTATGATGGCTGCGTGGTCCCATGGCGTTATACTTGTGTACTATTTTTTGTACAGATGAACGTGGTACCTTCAGGCGTTTGGAAATTGCTCCCAAGGATGAACCAGACTTTATTTTCTGAGGTCTTGGCTGATTTCTTTTGATTTTCCCATGAGGCCAAGCAAAGAGGCACTGAGTTTGAAGGTAGGCCTTGAAATACATCCACAGGCACACCTCCAATTGACTCAAATTATGTAAACTGGCCTATCAGAAGCTTCTAAAGCCCTGACATAATTTTCTGGAATTTTCCAAGCTGTTTAAAGGCACAGTCAACTTAGTGTATGTAAACTTCTGACCCACTGGAATTGTGATACAGTGAATTATAAGTGAAATAATCTGTAAATTTTTTTTGAAAAATTACTTGTTTCATGCACAAAGTAGATGTCCTAACCGACTTGACAAAACTTTAGTTTGTTAAGAAAAAATGTGTGGAGTTGTTGAAAAACCAGTTTTAATGACTCCAATCTAAGCGTATGTAAACAGCCTACTTCAACTGTATGTATTCCTGCTTTCCAGATGGGATCTAATCTAACTCAATAAATATAGCATTACTTTTGACGTTTATGTAGAAGAAATCTTAGTTGAGGAATTTTACATCTAACTAATGTTTGGTGCAGTATTTCTCAATGAAAAAATTTGCTAAAAAATGAGTAATCTCTTGTTGAACGACAACAAATACTTTATTGAAGAATCCCTTCTGTTGACCAATCACCGTCAGTGGGGTGTAGACTTCGGCTTGCCTCCAAAAAAATGTTGTGTGCCTGAACATCTGAAAAACCCTCACTGTAGTCCAAAATGAACAAAAACTTCACAAAATGTTGTCATAAGATGGAGGCTATTCAGAGGAGGAATGGGAAGACCATCCTGTCCTCCTCTGGGTACATTGACTTAAATACAAAGCCTAGGAGGTTCATGGTTCTCACCCCCTTCCATAGACTAACTGTCACGTCCTGGCCATTATATAAGGTTAATTGTTTTGTAGTTTGGTCAGGGCGTGGCAGGGGGTATTTGTTTTATGTGGTTCGGGGTGGTGTGTTTGTGTAAAGGGTGTTTGATTTAGTATTTCCGGGTTTTGGTTTATGTTTAGTTAATTCTATGGTTAGTCTAGTGTGTGTGTTTCTATGTTTGGTTGATTGGGGTTGGGACTCTCAGTTGAAGGCAGGTGTTGTCTATCTGCCTTTGATTGAGAGTCCCATATATTAGGGTGTGTTTGTATGTGTTATTTGTGGGTGATTGTTCTGTGTGTAAGCCGTATGCTTTACCAGACTGTTTGTAGTTGTTCGTTCGTTTCGTTTTGTTATTTTGTATGTTCATTTTTGTAGTTAATAAAAATCAAGATGAGCATACACGTACCTGCTGCGTATTGGTCCTCCTTCACCGACGACAACCGTGACAGAATCACCCACCACCAAAGGACCAAGCAGCAGAGGAAGGAGCAGACGGAGTTCGAGTTGGACTGGCAGGAGAAGTGGACTTGGGAGGAAGTTCTGGACGGGGCCGGACCCTGGCATCAGGCTGGGGATTATCGCCGCCCGCAGTGGGAAATTGAGGCAGCCAAGGCAGAGAGGCGGTGGTACGAGGCCAGAGTGGACGCGCTGATGAAGCACGAGAGGCACCCCCAAGAATTTTTTTGGGGGGGGCACACGGGTAGTTTGGCTAGGCGTAAGAAGAGCCGGAAGCCAGCTACCCGTGGTTATATGGAGGAGCGTATGGGGTGGAGAGCGCTATGTTTCGCTGAGAAGCGCACTATCTCACCCATACGCACGCACAGTCCGGTGCGAGTTATTCCAGCCCCTCGCAGGTGCCGTGCTAGGGCGGGCATCCAGCCTGGTAGGAGAATGCCTGCGCAGCGCATCTGGTCGCCGGTACGCCTCCGAGGACCAGGCTACCCAACTCCCACTCTACGCACGGCTACCATCAGGCCCCTGCACAGCCCAGTCTGCCCTGTACGAGCACCCCGCTCGTACAGGGCTACTAGTTCCATCCAGCCAAGGCGGGTTGTGCAGGAGGTAAGATCTAGACCGGCTGTGCGCCTCCATAGCCCTGGGTTTCCAGCTCCTGTCTCTCGTGCGGACCCGGAAGTGCGTCCACCCAGTCCGACTCGTCCTGTTCCCGCTCCCCGCACTAGCCTGGAGGTGCGTGTTCATAAGCTGGTATATCCGGTACCAGCACCACGCACCAGGATTATAGTGCGTCAGCCCGCCAGTCAACAGTCTTCATCAGAGCTGCCCGCCAGTCAACAGTCTTCATCAGAGCTGCCCGCCAGTCAACAGTCTACATCAGAGCTGCCCGCCAGTCAACAGTCATCGTCAGAGCTGCCCGCCAGTCAACAGTCATCGTCAGAGCTGCCCGCCAGTCAACAGTCATCGTCAGAGCTGCCCGCCAGTCAACAGTCATCGTCAGAGCTGCCCGCCAGTCAACAGTCATCGTCAGAGCTGCCCGCCAGTCAACAGTCATCGTCAGAGCTGCCCGCCAGTCAACAGTCGCCAGAGCTGCCCGCCAGTCAACAGTCGCCAGAGCTGCCCGCCAGTCAACAGTCGCCAGAGAGGTCAGACTGCGCTGAACTGCCGGAGTGGCCAGACTGCGCTGAACTGCCGGAGTGGCCAGACTGCGCTGAACTGCCGGAGTGGCCAGACTGCGCTGAACTGCCTGAGTGGCCAGACTGCGCTGAACTGCCTGAGTGGCCAGACTGCGCTGAACTGCCGGAGTGGCCAGACTGCGCTGAACTGCCGGAGTGGCCAGACTGCCCTGAACTGCCGGAGCGGCCAGACTGCCCTGAACTGCCGGAGCGGCCAGACTGCCCTGAACTGCCGGAGCGGCCAGACTGCCCTGAACTGCCGGAGCGGCCAGACGGCCCTGAACTGCCGGAGCGGCCAGACGGCCCTGAACTGCCGGAGCGGCCAGACTGCCCTGAACTGCCGGAGCGGCCAGACTGCCCTGAACTGCCGGAGCGGCCAGACTGCCCTGAACTGCCGGAGCGGCCAGACTGCCCTGAACTGCCGGAGCGGCCAGACTGCCCTGAACTGCCGGAGCGGCCCGAGTGGCCAGACTGTCCCGAATTGCCAGACTGCCCAGACTGTCCCGAATTGCCAGACTGCCCAGACTGTCCCGAATTGCCAGACTGCCCAGACTGTCCCGAACTGCCAGACTGCCCAGACTGTCCCGAACTGCCAGACTGCCCAGACTGTCCCGAACTGCCAGACTGCCCAGACTGTCCCGAACTGCCAGACTGCCCCCCGGCAATGCCAGACTGGCCCGACTGCCCCTCGGCGATGCCAGAGTGGCCCGACAGCCTGGAACGGCCGGAACCAGAGCCACCTCCAGAAATAGGTGGGTTGGGGAGGGGGGGTGTCGCACAGTGCCGTCGTTGACGGCAGCCACCCTCCCTTCCCTCCCTTTAGAAAAGGGGACTTTTTGTTGGTGTTGCTTGGGGTTATTTTTTGTTAAGGTGCTTCTGGGGTAGCACCTTTAAAGGGGGGGTACTGTCACGTCCTGGCCAGTATATAAGGTTAATTGTTTTGTAGTTTGGTCAGGGCGTGGCAGGGGGTATTTGTTTTGTGGTTCGGGGTGGTGTGTTTGTGTAAAGGGTGTTTGATTTAGTATTTCCGGGTTTTGGTTTATGTTTAGTTAATTCTATGGTTAGTCTAGTGTGTGTGTTTCTATGTTTGGTTGATTGGGGTTGGGACTCTCAGTTGAAGGCAGGTGTTGTCTATCTGCCTTTGATTGAGAGTCCCATATATTAGGGTGTGTTTGTATGTGTTATTTGTGGGTGATTGTTCTGTGTGTAAGCCGTATGCTTTACCAGACTGTTTGTAGTTGTTCGTTCGTTTCGTTTTGTTATTTTGTATGTTCATTTTTGTAGTTAATAAAAATCAAGATGAGCATACACGTACCTGCTGCGTATTGGTCCTCCTTCACCGACGACAACCGTGACACTAACACAGTAATCATGACAACTTGAGCTCTTGCAGCATGAACTGACATGTTGTCCACCCAATCCAAAAAATCAGAGAACGAATCTAGTAAATTAAACTAACTCACTTTTGTACATCGCGCTGGTCCGTACAATTGGCCTTATTTTAGTGCCCAAAAAACGTAATACTTCCAGATCAACTGTAATATCAATACCATTGTAAAGCACAATTTCTCCCCTTTCCAACAAAATCAATGACGAGACCTTCATGATACCCATCTCTGCATGATTCAAGAAGGCAATGAGCTTCGTCGGGTCTTTTGAAAAATGGCAAGGAGGGAAGTGAAACCTATTGCGTGATAGTGAGAAGGAGAGATGTCGTGTGGGGAAATTGCTTTTTTTCACTCGATCTGTCCAACTTATCACCTTATCGCCTCTAAAATGTAAATAAAACACTATAAAGAGTTTATATAATGTGTCATTACATACCTATTTGAAGGCTTGTGTCGAATTTGAATCGGGTTTTTAGGGCGGTGCTAAAGTGATCTTCAGAAGTAAACAGCGGCTTTTGAGTCATTGATAGCTGGCAGTGATGACGCAAAAAATTACTTGGTATCCCCTCTTACCCCATCCCTGTCCCTTTCTTGTTTATAAATGGTGAGAGAAGTGCTACACCTGGTGGAGAGAGGCTGTAAGACAGAATTAGTTGCTTTATGCGTGTTGCTGTCAACACAGTCCCTACAGTCCCATTAGTTTTCTTTACAGCCTCGTTTGAATGTCGCGGTTGCGCACATTTGTACGGAATGGGGTTAGCGTACGTTACTGAAAGCATAAGTTACAGCTAGCTAGCACTGCAGTGCATAAAATGTGGTGAGTAGCTGACTGAAAGAGAGAGAGAAAGACAATAGCTGAACAGTTTTGAACAATTATTTTCTTAAAAAATTAAGGAGCAGCAAATGAGAGAGAGCTAGCTATATTTCATTGTATTTTTTTCCACTTACTTAGCTAGCAAATGCAGCTAGATAGTTTAAGGGAAAACGTGAGAGGAGGAGAGCGCGTAGATGCAACAATGAGTTATACAACGAGCAAAGTAATCATGATGTTTTTATGTGGCTGCTATGAAAGTGAACTGTGTTTGCGGATGATCAGGGGTGTATTCATTCCGCCAATTCTACTGATAAACATTTCTTAACTGGAAGCAAACGGAACGAAACGGTGATTAACATACCTGAATTTGTCTAATAGAAACTCTGGTCTGCAACTGTCTGGACTAATGATTACACCCTAGATAAGGCAAAAGTGTGCAAGGCAGTATTGAATGTGTCACTGTCTGTCATCTTGGTTACTTAAGTTTTTCTCTCGACCTGTGCACCTACGTTGTAAACTTTTAATCGTAGGCTAGATTGTTGCAATCTCATGGTGGGTATAGGGACAATTAGAGTATCATGTATTAGCCTAAAACTACCGATGTTACATTGAGCTGGGTGAATAGAATATGAATGACAGTCATCCAATATGCTGTAATACAATTAATGCCATGCTCATAAAAACAACATTGTCCTCCCTAATCTTAAATGGCATCGACCGCCACTGATATGCACAAACTCTACCAAACTGTTTTGGCTGGGAAGAATGGGGACGCCTTTACCCTGAGCCAGTGTATAGAAGGCACGGATGGTGGAGGTATTGGTGGTAATACTAATTTCCTCTTCAGTCAAGGAGCTCTCAATGTCCACGGTCAAGGCCCTGTCGATTTCGGTGTACAGGTTTTTCACTGTTCCCGTGGGGAATGTCACGTTCATTATCCTGCCTTCGCTGTCATACCTGAAAGATAGAGGGAGAAGTTTATGTAAAGGTGATCATTGTGATTCATGAATTCTTGCATCGAAGCATGGTGTCATTTTGTCGAGAGTATCTAGGCAACAACATCACACACAGTCACCACACGGTCTCTTTTCACATAACTTGGTAGAATAACCTTTAAAAGGATCAAAATATGACACTGTAGGCAAACTTCAAAGTGTGTGTCATTGTGAAGGAAGTCACTGACTGCCACCAAATTAAAACATGAATATACATTCATTTTAAGTGCAAAGCAGCAACTGATTAGCTTACCTTATGATCAAGTATTTATCGAGTCAGGCTCTCATCACCCTAAAAAGTGAAGGTCTACTCTGCCAATGTAGAAATCAGTCCCTCCTACTTCTGTATACTCACTCGTAAAATGTGGTCCAGCCAATTTCAGAGGTCTTGGTAGCCAGCAGGCCAGTGTTACCATGGTAGGTGAGTAGCACCAGTTCCTGGCCCTGAGCCGTCAAGGTCTTTAGCCCACCGTTGGTTCCCATGATCAGCCAGATGACCTGGTTGTCCGGGGCGACTATGCGCACGGGCATGCGGTTGGGGTCTCGGCGGATCCTCAGGGTGTTCCCGTTGCTATCAGTCACAGCGGTAACGTCGTTCTCGATGCTGTAGCTGAAAGTATACTTAAAGTCACCCGTCAGGAGGCTGGAGGTGTGTTGGTGGGTACCATTGGCGTCAAAGACATACACTTCCTGGGCATCAGGCGACGCCACCTCAAAGGTGTTGGTGTTAGAGGTCAACACTGGCCCGTTCCTACTGACAGCCCGGATACGGATGTTGCCCAGGTCTGCCACGTACAGGGTGCCATCAGGCGCCACAACCAGAGAGGATGGGACGTTGAGACGAGCGTCTTTAGCGTAGCCCTCGCCGGTCTGGTAACAGTCACAGTTGACGTCGTTCTTACAATCACAGTCAGAGGGCGACCCTGCCAGATGGGTTATTTCACCGTCGACGGATATCGTTCGGATTCGGCTAAGCTTCCGTTCGTCGGTTTCGGCGACGTAGATGGCACCGTAGTAGGACACGGCGATGGCAACGGCGGACTCCAGGGGCGTCAGCGCTGCCCTTTGACCTCTGGCTGCCCCGCGGTCCATCCCGGCCAACGGGCAGTGGATGGGCCGGCCCGCTGCAATGCTGACCTGGCCGTTCTCAGTGATTCGTAGGACCACATTGTTGTCCAGGATGTACAGGGAGTTATCCATGGGGCTGACCGCTAGGTCAGTGGGCCACTCCAGGAGCACCTGCAGATAGGGACATTGTTATAGGCACCACAGAGATGTGGCATTAAGACATTACTTTCTCTCAGATATGTGGTATTGAGATATCCCTGTCTACAGAAATTACATTGTATGATCATGTCGGTGTACACATCATCAATGTGACATTGTCAACATTGTCCCATCTCCTAAATATTTCAGGGTGACATCAGTATTGTCAAAAACTGTGGGAAAACACATACTTAATCATCCTTTCCAGACAGTGATTAATAACAGGGCATTTTGCCCTCAAGGCTGCACACAACTCATTACTGTCTGTCTCAGTGCCATTCATTAAGCCTGCCAGTCTGCCTTCTTATGGGACAATATGCCTCAGGTTACTATAGTATAGCCAAAAAGATATCGGTGTTGCGTTGTAACATCGAACTATCTTAATTAACTTGAGACATGTTTAATTCTTGTCTGCCTGGTGGTTTCAAGCCTCCCTTAGTGTACTAATAGCAGACATGGAACTATTCTCTGGTATGTCCCCTTGGAGTAAAGGGCAGAGGTAAGGGACCCCAATCCAAGATGAGTTTGACTCTCCACACCAATCCACTCCTGAAACGTCCCCTCCGGAGACCCTAAATATATGGTGTGTAATGGAGGCCCGCCATTCCATTTTAATATGATAAAAGCTTTTCTTCGTTTTTCTTTTCTTCATTATTCATTTGCATCACATCAGAGGTCATATGTAATGGAAGGGGATAGCGTAGAGATGGATATAAATGTTTAAGAGGAGAGCCAAAGTTATATTGAGTAAGTGTTTTGCCCTCATAAGGCGGTAACGTTGTGTCTTTTGACAAGACACTATGTTCATGCTGTTAAGGGCAGATTTTTAGAGACGTGGAAAGTTGTTAGATAGAAAAGCGTTGAAATGTCATGCTGTTTGGTAGGAATGACCCCCCCCCCCCCAAAAAAAGAATTCAGCTGCTGACTACACAAACTTCCATCACACCTGATTCAACTAATCAAGAGCTTGGTGATTATTTGACTGTATGGATCGGATGTGCTAGTGTGCTGAAACATAAATATGCAGTCCTGTGGGTCCCTGAGGAACAGACGGGGACACACTGCTCTAGATACCCAACAATAAGCCTCGGCAACTTGAGAGTTCATAGGGGTCTTTTAAACAAAAATATAATGCCACCTAATGACTTTCCTTCCACTGAAATAACCATATCCAAAAGCATATTATTTAACTATGTAAGTACTTTCATTATCAGTTTTTGTGAGTGTTGCAGGGAAAAATGCTTGATTTTGCTGCGACAATTCTAACATTATGTATGGCAATACACAATCATTTTGTCCAAATTGCCATGAAAATGCGCTGATGTGGGAAAAGGTTTGTCGACATGTGGCTTGATTGAACCATTTTATGAGGTAAAAGTGCAGTGATTGGTTAAAATTGCGAGCTCTCTTTTTGTAGTGCATTTATCAGACACTTTTATACACTAATACTGCAGAGATAACTGTTGTATGCAGTAGTAGTACAATGATTGGTCAAATTTGCGAGCCCTCAAATAATATGCAGGGAATTGTTGATTTTGCTAAACAAATTGCGATCGCAGAATACTGGAGGGACTGCATTATGTAGCACTCCAAAGACTGAATGACTCATAGATTGGCAAGAAGAGTACCACAGGGTGGCGCTGTGAGGTTAGCCCTATGGGACCTGACTTGAGGACAGAACAGGCTTGAGGGAGGCATGACTGGTACTCTGACAGCCACCTGATTGATTTCCATGCTGATGTCACAGGTAAGGGGGCGTGCCGACGTGAGGTCGTTGGAGCCCAGGAGGGTGGATATGATGCCGTTTTGGTCAACTCTCCGGATCGTGGTGCCGTCCACAAAGTATATCAGTCCATTCTTGTCCACAGCAATACCTGTCGAGAGAAAAGGGGGAAGAGGGGAATAAAATAAATGCATAAGTGATAACAGATAGATAGACGTGTCAGACATGGGAGATGTTCGGTTTTCTCTGCTTGCATGACTCTGTGGAACGAACACAACAGATACATGTGTCGAGTTTGGCTTCCCATTATTCAGGTCACTGCAAAAAGCACATCCTTCAATAATTAAACCACCTGCTTTCCTGCTATTGAATAATTTCTCAGGGTAAAGTAGGAAAGGCTGTGTCCCTGCTGTATGTGCGCCGGGCGCACGTGTCTCGCCATATCCCACCTCCAATAACAGAACTCAGAGGTGAAGTGTCAATGAGTGTGGCTTCTTCACCTAAAATTGCAGCTCGGACACCCAGCAATCATCAACCATCTTCACTCTATCTGTGAAATGGGTAGGCGGGGGGAAATGACGAATTTGGTCAATTTTAGACGAAACGGGTGAGCGACAGGCAGTTGCCATGGTTACGACGGCAGGCAAAATTGCACGACTGATTGATTGTCGGCTGAGGGTTTTAGTGCAAAGAGAGAGTACTTGCCATAGACGTTTGTCCCACATAGGGAAAATACATTAGCAACCGTGGCACACTCCACATCTTTTCATGTCACTGTGCGCTCCTAATAGAGACCAGAGACTACAGGATTTCAATTAAACCTCACATAGATTTCCATTTCTTTTTTCAATCAGCGCTATAAATGCTGGTGTAAACACACACTGTGGCGGTTTTTAAACTCAAAATAGTGATTAAAGTTCATCACAAGAGGTGAGAAATTGGTATATATTCTGCATATGGTATATATTCTGACACATTTAATAGCTTCTAAATAAAGCTGTAAAAAAAATGGAATCAAGTGGTTAGAGGGGAGTCATTTGGTTTGACCTTTGGCTAGATCTGCCCAAAGCTTGCCTGGGTCCTGAAACATTAAAGAGCCGAGAGAGCATTCTGGGAGAGCCGGCTATTTGACACTCTGGGGAAAATTCAGACAGATGAAGAGTGCCACATTTGAGCATATTTCAGCAAACGTCTCAGGAAGAAAACTCCAGCCATCTGCTGTCTCTTTCCCCTAGCCTCTACCTCCTCCATCTCCATAGTTAGATTCACTCCCTCCCAGCTTCCTTTCATTCAAACCCACTATTTTAAATGCAGTTTAAGCAGGGACATTGGGGGGGGGGGGGGGGGGGGGGGCTGGCACACACCAGACAAACTAATAATCCATGACTTCTTAACTTGAGAATATTCAGACGGTGGTGAGTTTTTAGACACAATATGGCTGCCATACTACGCCTAGGTTGGTACTACAGTACACATGTACAGTGAATGATGCCAGTTACCCTTATATAAGCATTTTCTGACCTCGTGAAAAGTGCTACCTAAATAGAATATATTAACACATTACTTCTAAAACATTTGTGCTGTGAACCACCAATCTCTTGAAAGGCTTGCAGGATTTCATTTCAGCCCTGCAGTAACACATCCAATTCAGCTAATTACTGTATGTTCTAATGAAATGTGTTACTTCAGGGCTGGACCAAAAGCCTGCAGCCCTGCACACCCAATAGTGCTCCAGTATGTTGGCTTGGCACCTACCTTTTGGCCCAGTGAGCAGGGCCTCCGTGGCCTTGGCCCCATCCCCACAGTGGGTCTCGTCAAATGGCAGACAGTGCTCCCCGGTCCCTGCCACCACCTCTGCGTTACTCTGCAGTTCCTTGATCCCCGTCAGGACCTTGGGCCGGTAGATCCTCCGTGAGTAGGTGTCTGACACATAAAGCTGCCCAGTCACCGGGTCAGTGGCCAGGTAATAGCGGTGAGCAGGGTTGTTACTATGATCGAGGGAAAATGTGGTTACTGCGACTGCCGCAATGAACAATCAGAAAATAATCTAGTTTTCCTTTTTTTTTTTTTTTTACAAATTTGAACAATCCCAAGAGAACCTAGTTTGAAGGTATTTTTCCATAATAACATAGTAAGAAAATAAATGTGACATTCAGAATGATAATGACCACAGAAAAGACTGTATGTGTATGTAGTTCTGGTTTTTGTGAATGCCCGTTGAGGCTTGTGTTGTGTAAGGCTTTTTGCATAACAGACGGGTGGGGAATAGCCCGAGACCAGGAGTCCAAGTGAATATAACAGAATTTAACCGGAAACGACTGGAGCAGATTTGTGTATGACAATTTGAAGGGTGCCAGATCATTTCAATCGTTATCACTACCCTGTGAGGGGAAGCCAATGGAAATAATGGAATGATGTGCTTATGTTAATGACAGTCATCAACTGATGGCATTTCATTGGGTTGTGCTTATTGACATTCATTTTTAAAATGCCTCAAAATGTGGCGGGCTCCTTCAGGAGTTAGCAGAGACATCTTCAAGGCTGGCTTCCATTATGAAAAAAATCATCTGAGGCAAAGACAAAATTAATAATCTTCTATGTAGGGTGCTGGATATCAGCAATATACAGCAAGTATAGTAGTATTGACTTTGAATTTAAAAAAAATTGTCAAAGGCAATTACATTCACATTTTTCTACGCTAGTTAACATTAATCCTCTTACATGACTAAATGACACAGACATATCACTGAATTTAAATTGCCAACTCTTTCCAACTAAAGAAGAGATAACATGTGTGCTTGGAGGCCAATAATATACCAAAATATAAGCTGGTGAATAACACTTTTTTACTGTCTGGAAATAAAGATAGCCCAGTGAGTGTTCTCATGTTTAATGGTACATTAGTCCATAATGTAAGCCTTTGACACTTATGAATGTGAATAATGTGTGTTTAAAATAAATGTGAGAATGCAATAAACAGTGAAAAAAGTCAATGTTACATTACAAAGTGGGATTATAAAAACGGACACCTTTATGAGCCAAACCACATGATCAAATAATGCCTTAGAGGCTTATCAATTTGCCATAAAGAGGTTAATAAAAATATACAATATACATCAAGACAGTGAGAGAAACTGCAACATAACACACCTACCTGTGTCTAAAATCTTTATTTCTTCGGGTGGGATTAAAGGAAGGAAGCAGAAAGAGAAAGATGCAGAGAGAGTGTAAAAGTGTGTGACTTAAAAGTCTAAGAAAAACACCATAAAAAAGAAGCAGACGAAGATTTGTTGAGCAGAAAGGAGGCGAAAAAGAAGAAGAGTGACTATGGCTTGGTTAAACCCTGCACCCATAACTAACAGAGGGGAGAATATAAAAACTCCCCCACCAGGCAATCCATTGGGCCATTACACCACTGCTTTGTTCTCCATTTAACCACTGAGTATCGGAATATTGATCCCACCACTCATTATACAGCCCCATATCAAAATAAGGACTTTATATCCAAACCCCAAGCCATTACATGCCAGCTTGAGAAGCCAGGTTGGGACTTGCTTTTACTCTCACGGATATACATACACTTCATGTCCACACAAAAGGATGTGGACACCCTTTCAAATTAGTGGATTTGGCTACTTCACTGACTTCACTAATGCTCTTGTGGCTGAATGGAAGCAAGTCCCTTCAGCAATGTTCCAACATCTAGTGGAAAGCCTTCCCAGAAGAGTGGAGGCTGTTATAGCAGCAAAGGGGGAACCAACTCCATATTAATGCCCATGATGTTGAAATCAGATGTAGTGTATATGCATTATACATTTATTATAACGAGCAATCCAAGCATGTGGGCTTAACTTTCCCCATGCAACCTATAAGAGAATGTATCAAAACATAACAAACAGGTGGTTGTGGGTGTTGTATGTGATTTATGGGGATGTCTTCTGAACTGAAGACTTCACTGTTTTTTGCAATGGGAGGGCCAGGGGCATGCAATTGATTTGAAAGATTTAATATGTTTTGTATTGAGTAGCCCTGGCTGTAAAATGGTGGTTTCTGAGTCTGCCAATTGGCCGAAGTAAGCTTATTGAGTGAAACCAACTTGACAAGACGGCCTAAATTGTCTCGATTATATGGTGTTTTTCTCTAATTGTGATGAAGGATATAGAAAATATTCCACATTAAATAGTGAATCTCACCGTTCTTCCGTTCAATCATATTGGATACTGTGCACGTAGGCCAACAGTTGTCTGACCACCCTGTGCATTGTTAAGACTGTCTCGGATAACCACTGATTCACAGTTCAAAGAAGACCACTACACGTCAGACGTCCACCCCCTTCAAGTTTATGTAACAGAATGCATTTTGTTCTGCCACCAGTGGGGCGTGAACTCACAACAACACATACCACTCAAAGCCAACCGTCTTAGCCAACAGAGCAAAAGACTAGTCAGTCACTCTGCAAGCAACAGTTTGCTTTGTATGTACTCCAGCCAACATGCTATGGGCAGTGGTGGAAAAAGTACCCAAATGTCATACTTGAGTAAAAGTAAAGATACCTTAATAGAAAATGACTAAAGTAAAAGTGAAAGTCACCCAGCAAAATACTACTTGAGTAAAAGTTTAAGGTTTTAAATACACTTAAGCATCAAAAGTATAAATCATTTCAAATTCCTTATATTAAGCAAACCAGACGGCACAAAAAAAAAAACATTTTGGGGGGGGGGGGGGGGATAGCCAGGGGCACACTTCAACATTCAGACATCAGTAACAAACAAAGCATTTGTCTTTAGTGAGTCCGCCAAATCAGAGGCAGTAAAGATGACCAGGGATATTCTCTTGATAAGTGTGTGAATTGGACCATTTTCCTGTCCTGCTGAGCATTCAAAATGTAACAAGTAATTTTGGGTGTAAGGGAAAATGTATGGACTAAAAAGTACATTATATTATTTAGGAATGTCGTGAAGTAAAAGTTGTCAAAAATATATTCTTAAAGTGCAGTACAGATACCCCCAAAAAACGACTTAAGTAGTACTTTAAAGTAATTTTACTTAAGTACTTTACAACTCTTAACCTGTTAGGGCTAGGGGGCAGCATTTGCACGTCTGGATAAAAAAAATGTACCCGATTTAATCTGGTTACTAATCCTACCCAGTAACTAGAATATGCATATACTTATTATATATGGATAGAAAACACTCTAAAGGTTCTAAAACTGTTTGAATGGTGTCTGTGAGTATAACAGAACTCATTTGGCAGGCAAAACCCTGAGACATTTTCTGACAGGAAGTGGATACCTGATGTGTTGTATTGACTTTAAACCTATCCCATTGAAAAACACAGGGGCTGAGGAATATTTTGGCACTTCCTATTGCTTCCACTAGATGTCACCAGCCTTTACAAAGTGTTTTGAGTCTTCTGGAGGGAGATCTGACCGAACAAGAGCCATGGAACGATGATGTCCCATTAGACACCTGGCGCGCGAGTTCATGTTGGGTACCCTCGTTCCAATACGTTATAAAAGAGTATGCATTCGTCCACCTTGAATATTATTCATGTTCTGGTTAAAAAAGGCCCTAATGATTTATGCTATACAACGTTTGACATGTTTGAACGAACGGAAATATATTTTTTCCCCTCGTTCATGACGAGAAGTCCGGCTGGCTTAGATCATGTGCTAACAAGACGGAGATTTTTGGACATAAATGATGAGCTTTTTTGAACAAAACTACATTCGTTATGGACCTGTGATACCTGGAAGTGACATCTGATGAAGAGAATCAAAGGTAATGGATTATTTACATAGTATTTTCGATTTTAGATCTCCCCAACATGACGTCTAGTCTGTATCGCAACGTGTATTTTTCTGGGCGCAGTGCTCAGATTATTGCAAAGTGTGATTTCCCAGTAAGGTTATTTTTAAATCTGGCAAGTTGATTGCGTTCAAGAGATGTAAATCTATAATTCTTTAAATGACAATATAATATTTTACCAATGTTTTCTAATTTTAATTATTTAATTTGTGACGCTGACTTGACTGCCGGTTATTGGAGGGAAACGATTTCCTCAACATCAATGCCATAGTAAAACGCTGTTTTTGGATATAAATATGAACTTGATAGAACTAAAAATGCATGCATTGTCTAACATAATGTCCTAGGAGTGTCATCTGATGGAGATTGTAAAAGGTTAGTGCATCATTTTAGCTGGTTTTATGGTTTTGGTGACCCTGTCTTTGACTTGACAAAACATTACACACAACTCTTGTAAATGTACTGTCCTAACATACTCTAAATTTATGCTTTCGCCGTAAAACCTTTTTGAAATCGTAAAACGTGGTTAGATTAAGGAGATGTTTATCTTTCAAATGGTGTAAAATAGTTGTATTTTTGAAAAATTTGAATTTTGACATTTATTTGGATTCAAATTTGCCGCTCTTGAAATGCACCTGCTGTTGATGGAGTGCACCACGGGTGGCACGCTAGCGTCCCACCTAGCCCATAGAGGTTAAGTACTTGGCTACGGGCGAATTTTACACCCATGCAAACCACTTTGTCCTAAACACCCACCAAAGAACCAGACTTTAATTTGAGGGTCAAAAGGTCTGAACCAAAGGTCATGCACCTCCATTTCAGATCCATGCAAAGCCTCAATATCTGCCAATTGAGCTAAAGGGATAAAAGGTCAGAACCAAACGACCATGCACCGCCATTACAGTTCCATGCAGAACCTGAACTGACCTGAGCTCCATAACGCTGGTGACGTTGCCCGACGGGTAGACGCGCCGGATGTAGTTGAAATCGCCCACGTAGAGGCTGCCATCGATGCCCCACGCCAGGGCAAGGGGCGCCAACAGCTTGTTGCCCAGGGCCTGGCCGTTGCAGCTGGGGCACGAGATGCTACGGCGCCGACCGTTCCCCATCACTGTAGAGATGACGGGCGGCTGCAGCGAGATGAACTGGTTCTCACCGCTGCCTTTGAAGAGGATACCTGAGAAAACAGAGGATAAAGATATTGAGAGGAGCTTCTATGTAATCGATGATTGATGAGAATGAGGACTTTGAACTGTGCTAAAATCAATCATTTTCTCTAAGATTTGTTAAATGCTGTTCAAAACAACCATTTCCCTGGGAAACACCTCTAAATTGAGATTTGATTAGTTGGGTAAATAATAAATAGTGTAAACCAAATGGCTGAATAATCCTGAGGAATTGTGAACAAACCCGCTGAATTGCCTTGGTACATAGTACCTCATTCGTTAGTCATTGCAGGATGCCTACCTATGTTCATACTGTATTTCAATGTCTCATGAATCTTGACATTTCTGTGAGGAACCTGTTTAGTGGGATTCTGAAACTCATCAATTAATAGTAACCTCTTTACAGAACATGTTCTTTCAATCTCGCCAAGACCCTGTTTCCTTTTCTCCCAGTAAGTCACAGTGAGGAAGGAATCATGAACTCAGCACACAATGTACAGGTAACTGACAAAATAAAGGCAACACACCAAAATAAAGTGTCTTAATAGGGCATTCGGCCATCATGTGCCAGAACCACATCAATGCATCTTGGCATAGATTCTACAAGTGTCTGGAACTCTGGTGTTGCATCCCTCCGATAGTCTTCCATGAGAAATTCCATCATTTACTATTTTGTGGTGGTGGAAAACCCTCTTAGGAGCCTCTCCAGAATCTCCCATAAGTGTTCAATTGGGTTGAGATCTGGGGACTGACACGGCCATGGCATATGGTTTACATCGTTTTCATGCTCATCAAACCATTCAGTGACCACTCATGCCCTGTGGATGGGGGCATTGTCATCCAATGGGGGCACAGCATTGGTAACCAAAATGATGGCAAAAATAATGGTGTGCTCAACATTTTAATACATGACACTAGGCATGATGGGATATTAATTGCTCAATTAACTCAGGAACCACACCTGTGTGGAAGGACCTGCTTTCAATATACGGTGTATCCCTCATTTACTCAAGTGTTTCCATTATTTAGTCAGTTACCAGTACCTTTCAAAAGTATCGAAACATCAATTAAACTGAGGAGTGACCAAATTCCGTGAGTCATAACATTAAAACATTTGAGCGAGGGGCAAATATTATTTATGAAAAAAAAATTGGGGGAAGGGATTTGGTGGAGTAGACTTTAAAATTATAAAACATTTTTAAACATCAAAGGGGTGAATTGCATGCTGGGAGCACTTCATTATTCACACCCCAGCAACACGTTTAAATTCCGACACTCCCTCTGTCCTCATTACTGGATTGATGGTGGCGCTGAACGCCTGGTATAGCACCCACTGTTTCCTCGACATTACCCCCGCATGTGTCACTGCACATCTCGATGTATGTGAAATCGAGTGTCGCCTCGCCGCCGTTTGTCCCTCTCTGATTAGTTCCTTTCATTGATTAATTGATTTAAGGGGGAACTCAAATGAAGACGATCTGGGGAGACCGCTGGCAGGACAATCCCACCGATCCATCTCATTCTAACGGAGAGCATTACAAATGCATGGCTAACAAAGATGAATGGGTCCAGGGGACGGCTTGTGCGTGACGCCATCAAACGCACAACCTTGGAGCTTTAATTGCACTTCAATCCATCTGTCTGCTCGCTACGGAGACATGCTATGTGAGTGATCGCAGGCTGAACGAGGGCTGACTCGACAGCAAGCATCCCTGATGGCCTTATTATAAAGCAATAACCAAGTCATTCTGTAATAACAAGCACAAGATGTCAAACATTATCTTCACTCTATCACAATGTTGAATTTAACCTAATTAACAATCGAATTACAGTTTTTACATACCCAATATACAGTTGAGTATAAGAAGCTCAACGCATTACACCTTATTAGAAAGTTAGGTCAGGTCTTTTAAAAAAAATCCCATTATTGATGATTCATTTTGGCAACCTTCCCCCAGTCCCCTACATTTACATTTCAATCACAGTTTATTGTATAACGAAATGTCTTCCCATACGCCATTTCAAAGTCTAATGTCATGCATTAAATACACACATCAATTTCCAACACCTTCTCTTTGACACACACATTAACGCTCAAACCAACTCTACAGTCTCTCTCTGGCAGAGTCTGTAGACAAAACTACAATATGTTGCTGTACCCAGGCTAAGGCCACTGCACATCTGAACATGTTTATAAGGCTAGACAGCCTTGTTTTAACAGAAGGCATATAGCCACTTTGCAGCAGGGAGGGAGGGAGGGGGGGTCAGGGGGAGCATAGCTACAGCACAGACAGAACAGCTTTTGGCCTTATCTAGTCAGACAGGCCCCAGAGAAGAGAGGAGAGAGAGAGAGAGGAGAGAGAGAGAGAGAGAGAGAGTGAGAAAGAGAGAGAGACTGTTAGATTCCTCACCGGAGGATGAGAGGAAAACTCAAATACATCACAGACTCCTCGGACAGGGAAGGCTAGGGAAAATGGAGACAAAGTCACTGGGAAGAGAATTGTGTGACTGTAGTGGACCACAACTTGCATGTTTTATCAAGGAAGATGACATGTACAACATTAAGGAATCAATACCGAGCTAGTTGTGAATAAAAGTTGTGATATTTATGTATCGGGACTGAATTTCTTAAGGGGCTCATCCTGCAGACTAGAAAACTAACACGTGGCCCACGACTCTCCGAAATATGTCATGCCAACAACCAAGGCCGACAAGCACTTCAAATATCAACACGTTGTAAAGGGCATACACAATAGGTATAAGCTTTCCCCTGTAAGGTTATCTGCCATGGCATGTGTTTGGGGAACAAACGAGGGGAAAGATAAAGTTTGAAGACAGGGTTGTGCCACTGGTATCTGAGTGTCTGTTGACTGAGGAACCATTAATCATTTCACACACTTCACATACTATCTGTGGGTGAAACTAATGGGATTGTGAAATGGAGGATAGATACCCTGCTGTTGGCAAATTGATTAACCTGCTGACAGGCAGGGAGAAGTTAAAAGAGGAAAGTTTCATTCTCAAAAATATATATTTTTTTAACCTTTTCTGATTTAGGCACATTTCAGAATCTATTCGAAGGGCTTAGAAATAAATAAAAAGAATGAAAATGGTGAAAACTCTTTGGAGTCCTGATAGTTGGTGCAAAGACAGATAAGACTGCCATCTGTGTCTGCATGTGTCTTTCACTTCAGTCATTCATGTATCAATATCAAACTACACAAATCTTACAAAACAATTCTACTGAAACCTCATACCTAATAAACATAATTCACCACATTTTTTTATGAATTCAAATGCACATTGATGCCCAATCTAATGCAATCAATGATAAGTATTAGCATATCATATGTCGAAGATGCAAAGCAAGCATCTACACATCTGTTGATCACGAAGCTTCGCATCTAGAGACAGCGATCCCCACTACTGTGCGCTGGCACTGCTGTGTGAAGGCTTTGAGACGAGCTAGCTTTACCTTGAGACAGGTGGGATGAAACACAATGCTCTGGCAGCAGTCAAGCTGGAACAGATCTCAATGGTCTTTTTCAAAGCTCTTTGCAAAACTTTGTGTGCTAGATGTTTTTGACAGATTTGGTTCAGCTAAATGCCAGCTATTTTCCATGTTTAATGAACAGACATAGAAGAAATAGCATCGTGTGGTAAACACAAAAGATGCAGATTGACTTCTGCACACTAGTTAAATAACATTTTCCTGAAGCATATTGTAACAAATAAGGAATAAGGAAACCCAGTTTTGTATATGGAGTAGATGGTTAGCATACATGGTTAGCATGGGTCCATGGCATAACTGGGTATGACAAGCGACAATCAAACAGACCTTTTACTAACATGAGTAAACATTGGTTATAGCCATAGCAACAATTTCAATTGAACCTGAAAGTGGTATACAAACTATGGGCTCGATCGAGTGTCAAAAGGCAATGAGCAAGTATTGCTGTAACCTCCTCCATGAAAGGGACAGTCAGTAGTGAAAGACTGTGCTCAGAAACATAGAGTTGAGGGACACAAATAGATGAAAGGGTGACACAAATTCCCTGAGACAACTGTGACAAAGATCGAGAGCTGGAGAGAGCTTACTGTCACACAAACCAGGGCTGAAAGAGAGAGGCATAGTGCATTCTCATTCAAAAGAATATTTGGATAATAAAGGTAAAGAATTGTATGAGAAACGTATCCCATCTTGGCCAGCAAAGGCCATCTTGTTGCATAAATAGCTGAGTAGGATGGAATCTCTGAGTAGGATGGGAGCTCTGCATTGTGTCTGATTTATTCCATCATTAATATGAATGATCAACCCGTCAAATCTCTCCTCTATTCTCTGTAAATGAGATGATGAACCATATTTCATCTTGATCTGAGCATGTAATGCTGCATTTCGGGGTAGAGCTCACCTGTCCATAACACGTCTATCCTAGAACCGCACACACAGACATAACTGATCCATGTAACAAAAAAAATGAAGTCTTACCATTTTGAATGTCCAATATATGGTGCTTGTCCAACATCCATCCCCCCATGTTAGAGGCATCCAGTTCATAACCTTGTAAAATGGCTGTCCTCTTCTCCCAGAGGATCACATCCAGGCAAGATTCATACTCATATCCCACAGACACTGGAAACAACAACAGTGTCTAATAAATTAGGTCTGTAAATCTACCAGGAGCCTTTAAAAGTAATGAGGCGTGTAGCGTATAAGCATGAAAACTTGTAAAATCTCTTCATGATTGTAGAATTTTCTCAGTAGGTAGGAGGTATAATCGCAGATGAGTGTTTACGAGTATTCCAATAGGCACTGCTGCATTACAAGCATATAAGGTATGAGATATTGCTAGCTCACTGAACAGAGTGCATCTGGATATCAAATTACCATATAACCTGGAATAACTCAGGTTTGGGTAGGGAAAAATGTATCAAAATAAGCATGACCTTAAAAATACATATTTTTTTCCTGTGGTTCAACTGGTGAGTAATTACACATGAAACTCGGCAGACTTTGCTAACCATACAAAACATGCTGACTGCCAAAACAATTGGGAAGTTCAAAGGAAAGCAATACCAGGAGTTCATCCAAGATTTAACCTCCTAGATTACACTTGGACCTGACAACACTGTCATATGATGTTCACATAACATCTTCAGACAGCTGTGTTTCAGTGTCGGCGGAAACTCACCTACAGCCTCTGACAAGCCGTAGACCTTCTGGTTGTAGGCGTCTGTCTTGTCCCAGACGAATGTGTACGAGAGGTCTGGAAAGGCAGGTAACGATTTCTGGAACAATCTGCCCATGACAGCAACCATCAGATGGACCTTCATTAGTCCGAACGGGAGTCGTTCTTGGGTCATGAGGACTTTGAGGATGGGCTTGTAGCCGGATGTGCGGGAGCTCAGGTAAACCAGATTGAGGTCACTTCCGGGTATGGCCACTTCCTCATGGAGGACCTATGATTTGAAGCAGAATCTTATGAAAAGATACTGAACATATTGTTGAGTGTGTTAAAAAGTTACTTTAAAAATGTCTGCGCTGCATCAATTGTACACTGTTAATGTGATAAACTCTTTCTCAGGGTGATGCAAACTTTACCTTTGCTTGCAATCATCGAACAATAACCAATGTAATTAAATACATTTGTGGAAACTGACAATGCAGTTAAATTTACTTTGCAGCGTGTTTTTTTAACCTGGCTGCAGTGCAGGGGAACTTTTTAACCTGTTAGGGCTAGGGGGCAGCATTTGCACGTCTGGATAAAAAATTTTTACCCGATTTAATCTGGTTACTAATCCTACCCAGTAACTAGAATATGCATATACTTATTATATATGGATAGAAAACACTCTAAAGTTTCTAAAACTGTTTGAATGGTGTCTGTGAGTATAACAGAACTCATTTGGCAGGCAAAACCCTGAGACATTTTCTGACAGGAAGTGGATACCTGATGTGTTGTATTACCTTTAAACCTATCCCATTGAAAAACACAGGGGCTGAGGAATATTTTGGCACTTCCTATTGCTTCCACTAGATGTCACCAGCCTTTACAAAGTGTTTTGAGTCTTCTGGAGGGAGATCTGACCGAACAAGAGCCATGGAACGATGATGTCCCATTAGACACCTGGCGAGCGAGTTCATGTTGGGTACCCTCGTTCCAATACGTTATAAAAGAGTATGC
This sequence comes from Salmo salar, assembly GCF_965601325.2. Taxonomy (NCBI): domain Eukaryota; kingdom Metazoa; phylum Chordata; class Actinopteri; order Salmoniformes; family Salmonidae; genus Salmo; species Salmo salar. The sequence goes on from NC_138299.1 coordinate 66,468,652, forward strand.
ATTCGTCCACCTTGAATATTATTCATGTTCTGGTTAAAAAAGGCCCTAATGATTTATGCTATACAACGTTTGACATGTTTGAACGAACGTAAATATATTTTTTCCCCTCGTTCATGACGAGAAGTCCGGCTGGCTTAGATCATGTGCTAACAAGACGGAGATTTTTGGACATAAATGATGAGCTTTTTTGAACAAAACTACATTCGTTATGGACCTGTGATACCTGGAAGTGACATCTGATGAAGAGAATCAAAGGTAATGGATTATTTACATAGTATTTTCGATTTTAGATCTCCCCAACATGACGGCTAGTCTGTATCGCAACGCGTATTTTTCTGGGCGCAGTGCTCAGATTATTGCAAAGTGTGATTTCCCAGTAAGGTTATTTTTAAATCTGGCAAGTTGATTGCGTTCAAGAGATGTAAATCTATAATTCTTTAAATGACAATATAATATTTTACCAATGTTTTCTAATTTTAATTATTTAATTTGTGACGCTGACTTGACTGCCGGTTATTGGAGGGAAACGATTTCCTCAACATCAATGCCATAGTAAAACGCTGTTTTTGGATATAAATATGAACTTGATAGAACTAAAAATGCATGCATTGTCTAACATAATGTCCTAGGAGTGTCATCTGATGGAGATTGTAAAAGGTTAGTGCATCATTTTAGCTGGTTTTATGGTTTTGGTGACCCTGTCTTTGAATTGACAAAACATTACACACAACTCTTGTAAATGTACTGTCCTAACATACTCTAAATTTATGCTTTCGCCGTAAAACCTTTTTGAAATCGTAAAACGTGGTTAGATTAAGGAGATGTTTATCTTTCAAAGGGTGTAAAATAGTTGTATGTTTGAAAAATTTGAATTTTGACATTTATTTGGATTCAAATTTGCCGCTCTTGAAATGCACCTGCTGTTGATGGAGTGCACCACGGGTGGCATGCTAGCGTCCCACCTAGCCCATAGAGGTTAATGCACCCAACTGCACACTGCAGTGACAGCCATATGCTGTGGGAAATAGGCACCTGGCAGTAGGTTTTAGACCAGAGCTAATCTCACCTGGGTCTCAGGGATGATGGGGCTGTCCTTGGGAGAACTCCTGTAGAAGGTGGACAGGGGGGAGGCCAGGATGAGGGGGCTGGGCCTGAGCAGGCCAATGAGGTGACAGCTGGGGATGTTGTTGTTCTCCCTCGTCATCATCACCGTGTCCATCACATGGAACACCTTCCAGGGCAACCAAACAGTGCGGTGCAGTGTGGGAAAAGGATCACGCTTCAAACTCAGGGTCAGCGAGGCGCCACCATTGGCCAACAAGTCAAACCTGGAGACGTCGCCATAAACGTGGAGAAGTGATAAAAAAAAAGCTTTATATATTTACCCAGTGTGACTTACTTGAAGGCCAAATAACATTTGCTTCTCTCCGGAAGACAATGCATTCAGTGAAAACTCAAATATATATTCACAAACTTTGACGGGCTACAAAACAGATTATATTTTTTTCAAAGAAACAAAGAACTTGTTCTCATCAGTTGTCTTATTCCTTTGCAGCTCACATATTATTATCATTCACTGAATCTATTTTATTACTTTTGTTTATTCAGCCATGATGCACTGAGACACTTAAAAAGTGAGAATTTGGTTGAGAAGTCTTGGCTTAGTTTCTCTGGTGAACCAGTTTTAATTAGTATCACATAGCGCTGAGAAGACTTACTGGTTTGGAAATGAAGGGGGGGAGTCTTTGAAGTGGTGCTCTATATATATATTCAGCGAGGTTCACCACCCAGGGGTAAAGCATCGGCATGGTGACACTACACACAGCCCCCCCCCACACACACACACCATTTTCTCTCCCTCTCTCCATCCACTTTGGGCAGTGGGGAGCTCACAGCCAAGCTTTGATGCTGTTTCTGCTCTCTTAACACCCTGAGAGGATATGCTGGCTAACCAAGTGTGATTATCCCCTGCCATTTATCATGCACTGTGTCAGAGGGGTTACAGGGAGGTATATCTGGAGACATCAGCTTATCCTTGGCGGCTATCGCCAATCCCCTACCTCTGCAGTTCCTGCTCCATAAGATTGACTACACCAGTCCCAGATATTACTAAATATTCTAAGCCTTTTATTCCAGACAAACATAATGCACATATTTTGTTGCCAATTTGAATAAGACTACAGATTGTAGGATGATAAACTTCCCGGTGGAGTTGAATGTTTTCCCTGAAATGTATGTATGATGTTGTTTCCTTAAGAGTGAGATAGTGAACCACAACTCCATGGTAATAGCCCAAGAAGATCAGACACTAATCCTGTGTTAGTCTACAAATGCTGGCAGATTGATTCTGCCCTGGCTGATTCAATGCATTTTAAGCAGTCTTGTTCTAAATGGCCTCAACCACTGTGATATTTGCATGAGATATTGTTGTGGGGCACAATGCTTCGCTGTTTTGATTTGATAGCTCTTTTTCAATTGCTTTGGACATCGTGGATCTGGGATGCACTTTAAGCATGTCAGACCTTAGCTGAACCTTGTTCGGAGGACAGACATTGTGTGTGGTCTTCTAATCAGTGTTTATTACGTGTGTTATGTATATGTGTGCATGAATGTGCGTGTGTGTGCATGTGCATGCATGTTTATGTGTGTGTGTGTGTGTGTTCATGTGTGTGGCACTCTTACATCCCGTCCTGGCGTGTCACGGTGTAGCCATACTCAGGGTAGTCCCGGAAGGACACGTTGACGCCGATCAGCGGCGTCCCGTCTCCCGTCAGCACCTGACCCCGGATAATTGACACCAGGCTTTGCCGGTGAACAAACACAAAGAGGATTAAGTAAACAAACAAAATGCCAGCCGGAGTCAGCAAGCAGTCCTCCCTGTTAACATCTGTCCTCCCTCGGCAAGGGTACCGGCAGTCTGATTTACTGACCGTTAAAAATACACACGTCAGCGATTGTTATTCATGAAATGGCTTGCCCTGGCAACAGCCTTCTCTTTTTACCCCTTTTAACAGCCCATAACTCATTCCAAATAGGCTTTGCAGCCATTGAAGGCCTCTTACTTTTTGGAGTTTACCTGTGCAAGTTTTTAAGAATTGGGAGGGACCATTTGCATATCAAATTTTCCACTTAACTCTTTCTTGGATGCGCGGTGCATTCTTACATTCCTAATTGTAAGGTCATTTGATAAATTGGGCAACAGTGTGAAAGTGGCAAGATGATGTAGGGATGTTTCTTCATCAACATTGGTGGCAGAGCCGCGATGCGTGACGTGTCTCGTTTGCGGGCTTTATCTTCAGGTCACTACGGATATGAGGTAGGGATCATCAACAGCTTTCTCCTATCTGTTTCCTCACTCCGACATGCCTCATTTTTTACTTGCAGTCTAGAGGAATAAGGAACCTTTAAGAGCTCTGTAGGTTCACTATTCTCTCCTCGTCATTAATCTTCTACAGGCTGGTTGACCCTACAAGAGCTAACCCCTAAATAAACATGAAGTCAAATCACCTAAGCAATGTTTAGTAATGTAATTCACACAGTCCCTCTCTGTCAATGTCTAGCAGTGGTTTTCTCCAGGACATCATATAAAGCCCAGTGGGAGAATTCTAAGGGGACATCGAATATGGCTGTGGGACTCAACACAACAAATGTAAGGTATTAGTCTTTATGCCATACGAGAGAGGATAGTTTTTAGAGCAATGGTATGGAATCCAATCACACAATGAAAACTGTTCTATTTTCCTTGGCTAGCCCTCTTGTTTTCCATGGCTTTAGGTGACAATGGAAAGACCTCATAAGACATTTCCCCCCTTGCCCTGCCAGACATTGGATACAGCACACCTAGACAAATCAAACAATGCTACGGGTAGTATCCATCATGCTCTGGCACATTCAATGGACTTTTTCAGTTGCATTTTATGTATCATATTTAGTTGGGATAGAGCAGAAATCTTCACTTTGAAACAAAACATTGTAAATAAAAAAATCCACGATAATCCAACAAAATATTTGCCACAGTCAAATAAAGTTCAGATATTGCTTATGTGCTTACCATGAATCCCATTCACATAATTTTGACAAAAACATTTATCAAATGAAGTTGTAGCTTCAGAAATGTAATTAATTTTGACAAACTTTGTGGAATGTCTGTGCTTAAAGACAAGTGCCATAATGTCTGCGACTATAAAACCAACTTCTTAATGGAGATAAAGGGCAAAAATTGTTACATTTTCAGCGAGTGAACTAATATGCATCGGCCAAACATTGGAATCAACAGTAAGCTGAACACAATGATGAGGCGGATTATAAGGGACCCGGCTCGGGGATTGCCTCATTCTATATTTGTGGTAAAGCATGCTATTTACATAAGGATTACTCCCAAACTATTCTGCGAGTTAGAGGGAATATTATTGCCAAAGCATTCCACCATGCAGTTGCCAATAATGTCCCACTCTACTTATGATTCAGAACAGACAGGGAAAGTGCATTAAGGTTCCCGATGCTAACATTTTTTTGTCTGCTGAGAAACTTGCTCACAAATTGATATCAGAGCCCCGGTGCTTAATTCATTGGGGATAGTCTTAAGCCTTTATGTCGACAAATTATGACATTTTGTTATTCCCATTACAAGGTTTCACATAAGGTTTGATACATAAAATCAGGTTGCTCAATCTGCAACTCAATAAAAAATGTCCCCCCCCTTACTCATCAAGTCAAGGTCCCTAAGATAGCTACGCCACAGTTATTCCTACAGGGGCAACTCCAGGACAAAACGATTCAATCAGCTCAGTGTATTTCAATGATACAGTACTGACAACCAATGTTGGCTATCATTTCGATGCCCCACAGGACAGTAGGATTTGATGAAGCTCACCTGCTGTTGAAAGGGTTGTCCCCAGGTATCACGTGACTACCGCCATGCCCAACCAGGAAGCTGATGCGCTCGTAAAAGCCCCTGGGGGCCGACTGAGTGGAGGATGAACCTTGACCTTGGCTCACGATGCTTATGGGATCTGGGGATCCATGGCAGTAGGGCTGGCCCTGGCAGGAGCTCTGAGAACAGCAGTCTGGGTCCATGCAGTCCACCAGTCCATCTGTCAAACCAAGATGCAACAGTGTTGACATGGGACAATACCCTAACTCGGTGCTCCTTCAGAACATCAACCCTGTTAACTAGACTGATCAAATAAAACACTTTTTCAACAGAATGGTGTCTCTAATTGGTTCAAACAGTCCACTATATGGACACAAAGTCATATCATTGGCAAAGAGTGAAGAATTATGGATGGTGTTCTTACCCCTCTCGTTGTCCTTTCCATCTGAGCAGAAGGTCTCCGTGGCAACATCACATCCTAGCCCTCTCCATCCTGATTGGCAGATGCAGCGCCACCCGGCTTGGTCCAGAATGCACCTCCCGTTGCTGTTGCACAACCCAGGGCACCCATCTGCCAAAACAACCATGTAAATCACACAAGCTAGCCAATCAGAGAGCGGGAGACAGGTTGAAAGGAGAAGACAACACCTGGTCATTCAGGGGCAGGAAAACAGGGACAAAATGAAAACGACAATATAAAGTGGACAGACAGTACATAGATTTCTGACAGGACTTAGTGGTGGGATATAAAGATACTGTAATTTCACATGGGTTTTACTCTGAGTTCCATACCATTTCAGGGACCTTTGAAATGGAAATTGTCTTGGCAAATTTTGGATATTAAGAATGCATGGAGGTCAACACTCAGTTGGATAATAGTGGTTACTACTGCAAATATCCTTGCTCTGCTTTTTATTATATGCTGATTAGTCAACATTCCTCTAATTCTATCTGTAGTATCAGCACAAAAAACAACACATGTATCTTGGCCTAAAACCAGCACAACACCCATGTGAAGGTACTATCAAAGTAAAGACAAGGATAGATAGAGGTAGAGACAAAAGGCAGAGGGTGTGTTGATGTAGTCTCAACATCTCTACTTGATACCAGGATATTGCTTTCCTTTTTTCACATGGTGGAAGATAGAAAAGAGCAAACTGTAAGTGACTGGCTACATCTGCTTAGTACTTCTTCTGACACACACAAGGATTCAGACAGGAAAAGGGGGACCGAGAGTGTTTGACTAGTTAGGACGGACATATGAAGGAACTGGGATCACAATAGAAACAGTGATAGACTGGGACATAAGACATGTGTACGTCGTGCTTGGGGAAGAAAACAGAGAGCAGGCGAGTGATTGTTGGTGACAACTCTCTGGGGTAGTCATTCCATTACCTTTATATCCTATCTTGACTGCTCCTATTACCATTGAAGAGAGGGGAAACATTTGCAAAAGAAAATTACTTCTGTCTTGCAGGAAAATCTAGACTGACAAACATTATCTGAGTGTAGCATACAAGGAGAAATAAAGAGCTGAACCGATGGCAGAAAAATAGATGCACTTGACAACATGGTATGCAATACTTTGTGACACTTAAAAACAGCATGGTTGACACATTGCGATTCTGAAACTGTTGAGGGAAGGAAAGTTATCTGCTCACGCCATTTACAGGGGGGGGTTACATTTTCAGTCTGATGTTTTTTGTGTATTGATACGAAACAGAAAGGAGAGAGAAAGACTGTAAAGTACATTACCTGATACTCTTGAATCCAGAGCTTGTCGGATAAGAGGAAAGGAGAGGAGGGGCAGACCGAAAGACAAAGAAAAGTAAAAAGAGGAGTAGAGAAGTGTTATTACAGAGGTAACATGCACAGATAGCATGACAAGGAAACTACTAATTAGTTTGAACTATGAATGTTTCACAGTTGTGTGTTAAGGTGCTGTTGAGCAAACTTTCAGACTTGCCTGATAAGCTCCATTGCCATCCTAGTAGTGGCATGCTTTCATTCATAACATACATCCATGTATTAAACCCTCCACATGAAGTAAATAACAATGTACCGTACATTCACATAGAACATCTAAAAAACCTAGTTTATAATTGTATAGGTACAGCTGTTTACTGCCATACAATTATTTTAGACCATGGATAGAACCAGTCACTTTATCCTTAAAAATGTTTTATCTGATCAGACAAAATAGGAAGAAAAATACTTTGCCCATTGGTATGCATTTTGAGTGGAACAGTATGTCGTAAACTGAATACAGTGCCTTGGTTTTTAGTGTTGTCTGAATAGCAATTCTAGTGTGAACTTTTGCACTCTGTTACACCATCTATCCAGCTAAATTTAACCACATCTTTACCATTCAAGAGACATGTAGCTTATTGTCCTTCAAGTACACATCCAGAAGTACTTCAGCTTATTGTCATCCCAGTACACATTCATACGCTTGGTACATCAGCTATACATTACAACTATCAGTGTATTGGCCATTCAAGTGTCATGTGCCTTATTGTCCTGCCAGTACACATAATGTATATGAGCATTTCGACCACTTCATCATTGGAACAAACAAAGCATGTCAGTGAATTCCCAGGAACACTTGAATGAAAAGAAACACGTTGGTAGTAAACATCAGAAGAAAGAAAACGAATGGAAAGTAAAGCAAGAGCGGTGCCGAAGCCTCCCAGATAAAAACAGGATCGCAATGTGTCTGACAATAGCTCGTCCAGGGAAGCGGTCTATTCCAGCCCCTTCGTCAGGGTCTCGCCATGTAATGTGATTAAAGGTGCTTTGTGCGAATGGAAGTCATTCAGAAAGCCTTGGAAAAAAAGGAATAAGCTCCTAGTTCACGGCAAGAATGCCTGCCTATTCATCCCAGGTGCATCTACGACTAGGAATTGGTTTCCTGATGGGGGTCTTAAACAGGAAGATGTTGAAAGGGATGGGATCTTAGTTCTCATTGAGGAGGCAGAGATTAATAACATCAGGAATGCGACCCCTCCAATCACCCCGACCCAATCTCATCTCTCTCTCCTTGTTTCTAACCGCCAGTCAGCTTCATTCTCTGGATGGGATAACTGCTGATGAAAGTCTTGTTCATATGTAATTAGGGTTCAAGAGTTTGAAGAGCCGGGGTCTTTGTTTCAACGAGAGGATGATGTTACCGAGTGGGTTTGGGTGACACAGGGTGGAACGGTACATGATGCGCCACGTCAACAGTTTAACTGTCGCCTTTTTGACAGGAGCAGTGTGTCCAGGAAGTTGAGGTCACAGGTCAAGGGGAAGCAACCTCACAGTGCTCATTATCTCAATTAATGCACAGCGAAGCTGTCATCTGGAAGACGGGCTATTCCATTGAGACGAAGCTGAATAAGACCATAGTCCTGGCTGGCCCTCATTTCCCTTAATACCTGCCCTTAGTGAAGTGGTAGTATAAGAGGTAGGATTCGATATGTAGATCGAATAGCATTCCAAATCCATTGCCATTGGGAAAGAGAAAAATGGGGATGTCAGGTGTCAAGGATAATGAGAGTGAAATGGAATGGGAAAGAGGGTTAGGGGTACCGGGGATAGGGTCAGTTTCATCTAAGTCTCCTGGCAATTCATGAATCAAATTGAAGTTCAATGGGGAAATTCCATACTCAATTCAGCAGAGGAATTGACCCCATCTCTGTACGATACTATTCAAGTGGTAAATGTATTTTGAGGACTTAGTCAAACCTGTATGTTATGCAATAAATATAGCTTTAGAAAATGCGGACTTTATACTTCTTTATTACATAATGCAAAATTGGAATGAGGGGAGCTAAAGTCCCACCAAGCTCATCAACTTTGATGACTGCATTCAAGATACTTTTGAAAGAAACTCTTGGGCATATTCAGGAGCATCGGTGGATATTTAATCGTTACATTATTGCCTCTTTATACTGGTTCTCTACTGAGTGTGGGTGGAGGATAACTGCTAATCTGCATTGGGTAATTTACCAGTTATGAATGGCTTTACATGTCAGTACGACTTACCAATAGCGCAGTGCTCTCCTGTCCAGCCCTGGTGACAGTCACATTTGCCTTCTCGGCAGACGCCATGATCTGTACACCGTGGGTGACAGTCCCTCTGGTCGCACTCTGAGCCTGCCGATCCTTCCTCACAATGACACGTTCCACTGACACATGCTCCGTGGGGGCCGCAGTCCACCGTGCACACCTCTGACACACACGCAACCAAAAATAGAGTCGTCCATCATACACTGGACAGACTGGTTCTATAGTTATGTACAGTAATTTACACCTATAGTACATATATGGACATAGGGGGGGACTTTCGACCTGAGTTAGGCACGCGTAAATTGAACGTAATTCCTTTTTATGCTCTTTTCTCTCTACGCGTATTCTGACTTTAAACTTAAGTATGAGAATAGCATGCTATTCCCCTTCCTATTCTTTTGGGGGTGGAGATCAAATAAATTCTACAGATACACCATATTCTGACCTTTACTTAATTCTTTCTTTACGCGCGATGAATAAGGTCGAGGAGCCTGTCGGTTCCAAATGGAACAACATCTACTTTCTTTTTCTTCTTTCTTTTTTTTTACAAATTGATAAGAGCTAGGTAAATGAGTAAGCTGTTTGAATAAGGGGATTGTAAATAAATTGTTTTATATCTACTGTACCTTATGACAAATGTGAAAACCAGTCATATGGCAGCAAACTGAAGCATATCAACATATCACCTTTTCCACAGTTAAGTTCATGAAACACCGGCCTTATAAGTTGCAGGGATGGAATTTGGAGAACCAAGCTATAGGCTTCTGCAGCAATGTGCAACAGTATAGCACTAAACCTACCGAGTTGATTTATGATTTCTATAATGTTTTAATTATATCCCGACACTTTTCACTGTACTTTTTTCAATTTGTATTTGTATTGTGATAAACATTAGCCACTATCGGTAGCCACTGTCAGTTATACCCACACACATTTATAACGTCACTTTAGTGTTAGTTTCCATACATTTTGCATCATTCCATTATATCGTTAGTTTACCTTTCTTTCCTCTGTCACATTCGTGTGGTTGTTCTGAAGATCGCTAGCAATAGTGAGTCATATTAGGCTAAGGTTGTTAGGTATGCGTTAATGGCTGTAAGGGAGTCAGGCGCAGGAGAGCAGATATTGGGTAGCAAACAGAGCCTTTATTTAGGCGAACCAAAAACACACGGCACAACAAACACAAAATACAATACGGGTTGACATAACCCAGCATAACCAGCCTAACGTGCACATACATGAAACAATAAACAATCCCACACAAAGACATGGGGGGGGAACAGAGGGTTAAATACACAGCAAGTGATTGAGGGGATTGAAACCAGGTGTGAGGAAAACAAGACAAAACAAATGGAAAATGAAAAGTGGATCGATGATGGCTAGAAGGCCGGCGACGCCGAGCGCCGCCCGAACAAGGAGAGGACCCGGCTTCGGCGGAAGTCGTGACAGTACACCCCCCCTTGACGCGCGGCTCCAGCAGCGCGCCGACGCCGGCCTCAGGGACGACCCGGAGGGCAAGGCGCAGGGCGATCCGGACGAAGATGGTGGAACTCCCGCAGCATTGAAGGGTCCAACACGTCCTCCACCGGAACCCAGCACCTCTCCTCCGGACCATACCCCTCCCACTCCACGAGGTACTGAAGGCCCCTCGCCCAACGCCTCGAATCCAGTATAGAGCGAACGGAGTACGCCGGGGCCCCCTCGATGTGGGGGCGGAGGAACCTCCCGCACCTCAGACTCCTGGAGCGGGCCAACCACCACCGGCCTGAGGAGAGACACATGGAATGAGAGGTTCATACGGTAATCGGGGGAGAAGCTGAAACCGATAACAAACCTCGTTCACTCTCCTCAGTATTTTGAATGGCCCCACAAACCGCGGGCCCAGCTTCCTGCAGGGCAGGCGGAGGGGTAGGTTTCGGGTTGAGAGCCAGACCTGGTCCGCCTCACTGCGGTGACGGTCTGCGCTGGTTTTCTGGCGCAGCACGGACCGCTGGAGGTAAACATGGCGGCGTCCCATGTCTCCTCCGCGTGCCTGAACCAGTCGTCCACCGCAGGAGCCTCGGTCTGACTCTGATGCCAGACGTCAGAACCGGCTGGTATCCCGGTACGCACTGGAAGGGGGAGAGGTTAGTGGAGGAGTGGCGGAGCGAGTTCTGAGCCATCTCGGCACAGGGCACGAACGCTGCCCATTCCCACGACTGCAGAAACCTGCCTACATCCTGGTTCACTCTCCACCTGCCCATTACCCTCGGGATGAAACCCCGAGGTAAGTCTGATCGAGACCCCCAGATGTTCCATGAACGCCTTCCAAACCCTCGAAGTGAACTGGGGACCTCGATCAGGCACTATATCCTCAGGCACCCCATAGTGCCGGAAGACGTGCGTAAACAAGGCCTCCACAGTCTGTAGGGCCATAGGGAGACCGGGCAGAGGGAGGAGACAGCAGGACTTAGAGAACCGATCCACAACGACCAGGATCGTGGTGTTTCACTGTGAGGGGGGGAGTACGGTCAGAAAATCCACCGACAGGTGCGACCAAGGCCGCTGTGGAACGGGTAAGGGGTGTAGCTTCCCTCTGGGCAGGTGCCTAGGAGCCTTACACTGTGCGCACACCGAGCAGGAGGAAACATAAACCCTCATGTCCTTGGCCAAAGTAGGCCACCAGTACTTCCCAGCCAAACAGCCCACCGTCCGACCGATCCCAGGATGACCAGAGGAGGGTGACTTGTGGGCCCAATAGATCAACCAGCCACGGACAACAGATGGAACGTACAGATGGCCAGCGGGACACTGGAGAGGAGCGGGCTCTGCACGTAACGCCTGCTCAATGTCCGCGTCCAGCTCCCACACTACTGGCACCACCAGGCAGGAGGCCGGGAGTATTGGAGTGGGATCCATGGGCTGCTCCTCTGTGTCATACAGTCGGGGCAGAGCGTCTGGCTTAAGGTTCTGGGAACCTGGTGTGTAGGGCAGGGAAAAAACAAAACTGGTGAAAAACATGGCCCACCTTGCCTGGCGAGGGTTCAGTCTCCTCGCTGCCCGGATGTACTCCAGATTGCAGTGGTCAGTCCAGATGAGAAAAGGTTGTTTAGCCCCCTCAAGCCAATGTCTCCACGCCTTCAGAGCCTTGACGACAGCCAACAGCTCCTGGTCCACCACGTCATAGTTTTGCTCCGTCGGGCTGAGCCTCTTCGAGAAGAAGGCACAGGGGCGGAGCTTCGTTGGCGTACCCGAGCGCTGAGAGAGCATGGCTCCTATCCCAGCCTCGGACGCATCCACCTCCACTATGAACGCCAAAGAGGGATCCGATGGGCCAGCACGGGAGCCGAGGTAAACAGAGCCCTCAGGTGACCAAAAGCCCTGTCCGCCTCAGCTGACCACTGCAAACGTACCGGGCCGCCCTTCAGCAGTGAGGTAATGGGATCCGCTACCTGACCAAAACCCCGGATAAACCTCCGTTAGTAATTGGAAAAACCTAGGAACCACTGCACTTCCTTTACCGTGGTGGGAGTCGGCCAATTACGCACGGCTGAAATGCGGTCACTCTCCATCTCCACCCCCGAGGTGGAAATGCGGTACCCTAGGAAGGAGATGGACTGCTGAAAGAACAAGCACATCTCAGCCTTGACGTACAGGTCATGCTCCAACAGTCGACCAAGCACCCTGCGCACCAGGGACACATGCTCGGCACGTGAAGCGGAGTATATCAGAATGTCATCAATATCCTCTCTTGGGTAGGGGGCAGTATTTTCACGGCCGGACGAAAAACGTACCCAAATTAAATGTCCTACTACTCGGGCCCAGGAACTAGAATATGCATATTATTAGGATTTGGATAGAAAACACTGTGAAGTTTCTAAAACTGTTTGAATGATGTCTGTGAGTATAACAGAACTCATATGGCAGGCAAAAACCTGAGTAAAAATCCAACCCGGAAGTGGAGGATCTAAGGCTGTAGTTTTTTCAAATGATTGCCTATCTAACACACAGTGACTTAGGGTTCATTTTGCACTTCCTAAGGCTTCCACTAGATGTCAACAGTCTTTAGAAAGCTGTTTGAGGCGTCTATGGTGAACAGAGAGCCAACAAAGGAAGTTGGAATTTGTTGACTCAGGATAGCACATGAGTTCATTGGCGCGCATTCACGTGAGGGGTAGCTGTGTTCCAAAACGTTTTTCAAGACATTGGAATTGTCCGGTTGGAATATTATTGAAGTTCTAAGTTAAAAAGGCCCTAAAGATTGATGCTATACAACGTTTGACATGTTTGAACGAACGTAAATATAACTTTTTTTGACTTTTCGTCGTGACCTTTTGGCCGCGCTTCCTACACTTGGAGTAGCTTACTGAACGCGCAAACAACAAGGAGCTATTTGGACATAAATTATGGACTTTATCGAACAAAACAACATTTATTGTGGACCTGGGATGCCTGTAAGTGCATTCTGATGAAGATCATCAGAGGTAAGTTAATATTTCTAATGCTATTTATGATTTTAGATGACTCCAAAATGGCGGGTATCTGTATTGCTTGATGTCTTTTTCTGAGCGCAGTACTCAGATTATTGCAAAGTGTGCTTTCCCCGTGAAGCTTTTTTGAAATCTGTCACAGCGGTTGCATAAAGGAGATGTTCATCTATAATTCTTTGAATAACAGATTAATATTTTATCAACGTTTATGATGAGTATTTTTGTAAATTGTAGTGCTAATTCACTGGCAGTATTGGAGGCAAAATATTTTCTGAACATCACGCGCCAATGTAAAAGGCTGTTTTTGGATATAAATATCAACTTGATCGAACAAAAAATGCATGTATTGTGTAACATGATGTCCTAGGAGTGTCATCTGGTGAAGATCGTCAAAGGTTAGTGCATCATTTTAGCTGATTTTTGTGACGCCTGTCCTTGCTAGCAAAATGGCTGTGTGGTTTTTCTTGTGTTGGAACTGTCCTAACATAATCTAACTTTATGCTTTCGCCGTAAAGCCTTTTTGAAATCGGACAATGTTGTTACATTAAGGAGACGTGCATCTTCAAAATGGTGTAAAATAGTCGTATGTTAGCGTACCACCTCCCCAAGAGAGGTTAAACACCACTACATCCTGCCCATGCAGGTCCCTGAAAATCTCGTCAACAAAGGCTTGGAATACTGATGGAGCATTCATCAACCCGTACAGCATGACGAGGTACTCATAATGCCCTGAGGTGGTACTGAACGGCGTCTTCCACTCGTCTCCCTCCCGGATACGCACCAGGTTGTAAGCGCTCCTGAGATTCAATTTGGTGAAGAAGCGCGCCCCTTGCATTGACTCAATCGCTGTGGCGATGAGCGGCAGCGGGTAACTGTACCTCACCGTGATCTGGTTGAGACCTCAATAGTCAATACACGGGCGCAGTCCTCCCTCCTTCTTCTTCACAAAAAATAAACTCGAGGAGGTGGTGAAGTGGAGGACCGAATGTGCCCCTGACGCAGGGATTCAGAGACATATGTTTCCATAGCCACCGTCTCCGCCTGTGACATGGGATACACATGACTCCTGGGAAGTGCTGCGTCTACTAGGAGATTTATCGCACAATCCCCCCATCGATAGGGTGGTAATTGAGTCGCCTTCTTTTTGGAGAAGGCGAGAGCCAAATCGGCAGATTCGGGGGGAATGCGCACAGTGGAGACCTGGTCTGAACTTTCCACCGTAGTAGCACCAACAGAAACCCCTACACATCTCCCTGAGCACTCTCGCGACCACCCCGTGAGAGCCCTCTGTTGCCATGAAATGGTGGGGTCATGACGAGCTAACCATGGATGGCTTTGTACCACAGGAAATGCAGGAGAGTCAATGAGGAAGAGACTGATTCTCTCCTCGTGACCCCCCTGCGTCACCATGCCCAGGGGAATGGTAGCCTCCCTAATTAACCCGGACCCTAATGGTCGACTATCCAGAGCGTGAACTGGGAAAGGCCTAGCCACTGGAATAATAGGGATCCCTAACCTCTGGGCGAATGCTCTGTCGATAAAATTCCCAGCCGCGCCTGAATCGACGAGCACCTTATGCTGGGAATGCGGGGAAAACTCAGTAAAATAAACATGCAAAAACAGGTGTACAACAGAGGCCTCTGGATGAGAGTGGTGAATGCTCACCTGGGGCGACGCCAGAGTACTCTGCCTGCTGCCTCGACCCCTAGAGGAACCAACATGGCACCGACCAGCAGTGTGACCTCTGCGGCCACAGATGGTACACGTGAAAGCCCCTCCTCCGTCCTCCCTGAGCGCAGCACCTCCCAGCTCCATAGGCACCAGAGCGGTGGTGCTGGGAGAGGGAATCGACAGAGCCCTCTCTGGACGTCCATGGGTGACCAGCAGGTTATCCAACCGAATGGACATGTCCACCAGCTGGTCGAAGGTAAGAGTGGTATCCCTGCAGGCCAACTCCCGACGGACATCCTCTCGCAGGCTGCAACGGTAGTGGTCAATAAGGGCCCTGTCGTTCCATCCCGCTCCGTTCCATCCCGCTTCGCCCAGGGCGAACTCCTGGGCGCTCCTCGTCCCCTGCCTCAGGTGGAACAGATGACCAACCGCCGCTCTACCCTCGGGCGGGTGGTCGAAGACTGCCCGTGAACTCCGTGAAGTCCTCCAACGCCGCATCTCCTTCTCCCCACACGGCATTGGCCCACTCCAGAGCTGAGAGGCACGAGATGAGGGCGGACACCCTCTCCCTTCCCGAGGGAGCCGGGTAAACGGTGCCCAGGTATAGGTCCAGCTGTAGCAGGAAACCCTGGCACCTTGCCGCCGTCCAATCATACTCCCCGGGAAGGGCGAGACGCATCCCACTGGGACCGGGTACAGGAGGGACAGGTAGTGGGAACCCCTGTTGGGCTGGTGGAGGTGCTGGAGGAACTCCCTGTCTCTCCCAGCGGTCCATCGTCTGGACGACGTGGTCCATGGCGGCGACGAGATGGTGAATCAATGCCGTGTGCTCCTTGACGCGCTCCTCGACAACGCTCCCATAGGTACCTGCTCCTGCTGACTCCATGTAGTGGTGTGGGATTCTGTTAGGTATGCGTAAATTGCTGTAAGGGAGTCAGGCGCAGGAGAGCAGATATTGGGTAGCAAACGGAGCCTTCATTTAGGCGAACCAAAAACACACGGCACAACGAACACGAAATACAATACGGGTTGACATAACCCAGCGTAACCAGCCTAACGTGCGCATACATGAAACAATAAACAATCCCACACAAAGACATTGGGGGAACATAGGGTTAAATACACAGCAAGTGATTGAGGGGGTTGAAACCAGGTGTGAGGAAAACAAGACAAAACAAATGGAAAATGAAAAGTGGATCGATGACGGCTAGAAGACCGGCAACGCCGAGCGCCGCCCGAACAAGGAGAAGACCCGACTTCGGCGGAAGTTGTGACAAAGGTATTATAAATTGTGCAATAATTTGGGATCATTATGGAATGCAGACCATACGTAGCAGTTTAAACCTGGAGTCTGGAACACAGTTCACAACGACTAGACCATTGTCATTGTCACGCCCTGGCCATAGAGAGGGTTTTGTTCTCTATTTTGGTTAGGCCAGGGTGTGACTAGGGTGGGCATTCTATGTCCTTTTTTCTATGTTTTGTATTTCTTTGTTTTGGCCGGGTATGGTTCTCAATCAGGGACAGCTGTATATCGTTGTCTCTGATTGGGAGCCATACTTAGGCAGCCTGTTTTCCTCTGGGTTTTGTGGTTGGTTAATTTCTGTTTAGTGTTGCTTACCTGGCAGAACTGTTTGGCTGTCGTTTTTGTTTCTTTGTTTGTGTTCCCAGTACAATAAATACATGATGAGCACTCAACACGCTGCGCCTTGGTCTACTCCCTTCGACGGCCGTTACAGTCATCACACTTCCATGATTAGTGAGGATTATTAGTGTAGATTTATAGGGATACTATTCAAGCCCAATTATACACTTTTCTGACCTTCCAATATTTAATGGATTGAATGATTGAATATGGCATCTTTCAGGATGAATTAAACTACTGTATTTTTTATTTACCAATTTATTTCCTGCATAAAGGCTTCCCAAACTTTTTTTATTTTTATTATTTATAAATACTTTCCTAACCCTAAATTATATACAATACCGGAGTATTTTTTAAATCTACCAGTTCGAGCTGAAAAGGAGATGAATGTGTGTATTTACATGGCTTTATTTAATTTAACACTAATATTCTGAACCGTTCTCTCCAAATATTCTATTGAGTCCGTTCAGAAAATTCTAATTAAAGAGGTACACCTAATTTGAAGGGATGCTTTAGATACATATACTGAAAACCCTATTGAATGAAAATACCATGAGAAAATCTGTTGGCCAGCAAGTGGGAGGGTTTTTAGCACACAAGGGAACCATGCCTGCAAAGCCCATTCCTGCATAAGGTAAGTCTGAATACCAACTACTGGGTGTGTAGGAAAGGTGTGTGTAGGAAATATGTACAGTCTGAATCGGGCCCATTGTGAATAATCCCTTCTTTGTGGTTCCATTTCTGCAGTCAGTGTTTTACGATTCAGCTGTGTAACTAATCTTTACATATTGATAGAATAAAGAAGCGCAAAGCCTGCGCTTTGCTGTTCAGATGTGAACAACACATTTCCCTAAGCCCCCCTACTCCAAAAAATATCAAATGTGTTTTGTCTGTTGTTGCTTCATTTTCCTTTATTTAACTGGCAGAGCAGACTAAACAAGGCTTTCATGTTATCCAGGCTGCATCACATCCGGCCGTGATTGGTAGTCCCATAGGGACTCCCAATAGAATAAGACCAACTACTAAAACAGATGGCTCTATGTAGTCAGACGGCAGGGTTGATGTGGGTGAGAAACTCTAATTACTGAATTCACAGGTAGTAGGAGACCCAAGGTGAGTGCTCCAGCCACTGGCATGCCATAATCCACACTAAAAACTCTATTCTATTCTTGAGGGAAAACCACATGAAATAATGAAAGGAATGGTTTATTTACAGGAACTGACCCAGTATTGCCTTCAGAGGCTCCAGAACACTTTCAAATGTCACCACAGCATCCGTTCAGATGGCAAGAACAGACTTTGTCAGGTTTATAAAAAGTTACTCTAAGTAGGCTGCAGGTGAAAGTTTGTGACTTTAAATAAATAATTTGTGAGTAAATCTAGGGAGATATCGACACAATAAATCTATTCCAACAACCACCCTTGTGAATATACTGAGGGTTAACATGTCAAGGATACAGTGCCTTTAGAAAGTATTCACACCCCTTTACTTTTTCCATTTTTTTGGTGTGTTACAGCTTGAATTCAAAATGCATTAATCTCAGTGTATGTATTCAACCCCTTTGCTATGGCAAACCTAAATAAGTTCAGGAGTAAAAATGTGCATAACAAATCACAAAATAAGTTGCATAGACCCATTCTGTGTTCAATAATAGTGGTTACCATAATTGTTGAATGACTACCCAATCTCTGTACCCCACACATACAATTACTTTTAAGGTTCCTCAATCGCATAGTGAATTTCAAGCACAGATTCAACCAAAAAGATCATGGAGGTATTTGAATGCCTCGCAAAGAAGGGCACCTACTGGTAGATGTGTAAAAATAAACAAAAGCAGAGGCTGAATATGCCTTTGAGCATGGTGAAGTTATTAATTAGGCTTTGGATGGTGTATCATTATACCCAGTCACTACAAAGATAGAGGCGCCCTTCCTAATTCAGTTGACGGAGAGGAAGGAAACTGTTCAGTGATTTGACCATGAGGCCAATTGCGATTTTAAAACAGTAACAGAGTTTAATGATTGTGATATATATTTTTTGGGTATGGATCAACAACATTGTAGTTATTCCACAATACTAACCTACAAGACAGAGTTTAAAACCTGTTGGGGATAGGGGGCAGTATTTGCACGGCCGGATAAAAAACGTACCAGATTTAAACTGTTTACTACTCTTTCCCAGAAACGAGAATATGCATATAAATAGTAGATTTGGATAGAAAACACTATAACGTTTCTAAAACTGTTTGAATGGTGTCTGTGAGTATAACAGAACTCATATGGCAGTCAAAACCCTGAGACAAATCCTAACAGGTAAACCTTTGCCATTGAAACACACAGTGAGTTAGGATTCATGTTTCACTTCCCAAGGCTTCCACTAGATGTCAACAGTCTTTACAAAGTGGTTTGAGTGTTCTCCTGTAAAAACTGACCGAACGAGAAGGCTGTAAACTAGGTCACAGGCGGATGGCCATGTCTACTATGATGCGCATGCGTGTGGTGACCCTTTCTTTCCGAAACGTTTTATAAGACAATGCAATCGTCCGCCTTGAATATTATTGAAGTTCTGATTGAAAAGGGCCCTAAAGACTTATGCTATACAACGTTTGACATGTTTGAACGAACGTAATTATATATTTTTTGCTCTTTCGTGGCGACAAGTCCCGCGGGCTTCGGTACATTTTGAGTAGCCTACAGAACACGCTAACAAGAAGGAGCTATTGGGACATAAATTATTAACTTTTTCTAACAAAACAAAATTTGTTGTGGACCTGGGATTCCTGGAAGTGCCTTCTGATGAAGATAATCAAAGGTAAGGGAATATTTACAATAGTATATTTGATTTTAGATGGTTCCAAGATGGCGCTAACCTGTATCGCCTAGCCTATTTTTCTGAGCATAGCACCTCGTTTATTGCAAAGTGTGATTTCCCAGTAAAGTTAATTTGAAATCTGGCAATGCGGTTGCATTCACGAGATGTTAATCTATAATTCTTTGAATGACAATATTATAATTTACCAATGTTTTCAAATAGTAATTTTGTAAATTGTAGCGCTGATTCACCAGCAGCATTTGAGGGAAAATATTTTCTGAATTTCACTGCCACTGTAAAATGCTGTTTTTGGATATAAATATGAACTTGATAGAACAAAAAATGCATGTATTGTCTAACATAATCATTTTAGCTGGTTTTCTGCTTTTGGTGACGCCTGTCTTTGCATTGACAAAACATTACACACAGCTATTTTCAATGTACTGGCCTAACATAATCTAACTTTACGCTTTCGCCGTAAAGCCTTTTTGAAATTGGACAACGTGGTTAGATTAAGGAGATGTTTATCTTTCAAAGGGTGTAAGATAGTTGATTGTTTGAGAAATTTAAATTATTCGATTTATTCTGTTTTGAATTTCGCGCATTGTATCTTGTCAAGCAATCCCGTTAACGGGATCCGAACGGGAAGGGGTATCCCCAACAGGATAAAGAAGGAAGCCTCTACAGAATAAAAAATATTGAAAAACATCGTGTTTGCAACAAGGCATTAAAGTAATACTGCAAAAAATGTGGCAAAGAAATCAAGCGTTATGTTTGTGAAAAATCCAACACAGCACATCATTGAGTACCACTCTTCATATTTTCAAGCATGGTAGTGGCTGCATTATGTTATGGGATTGCTTTTCATCGGCGAGAACTAGGGAGTTTTTTGGGGGATAAAAAGAAACGGAGTACACCTAAGCACTGTCAAAATTCTATAGGAAAACCTAGTTCAGTCTTCTTTCCAACAGACACTGGGAGTCAAATTCACCTTTCAGCAGGAAAATAACCTAAAAGACATGGCCAAATATACACTGAAGTTGCTTACCAAGATGACATTGAATGTTCCTGAGTGGTCTAGTTACAGTTTTTACTTAAATCAACATGAAACTATGGCAAGACTTGAAAATGGCTTTCTAGCAATGATCAGCAACCAACTTGACAGAGCTTGAAGAATTTAAAAAAGAATAATGGCCAAATATTGCACAATCCAGGTGTGCAAAGTTCTTAGAGACTTACCCGAAAAGACTTACCGCTATTAGTTGTTACATGTTACATTAATGTTTTATAAATGGACATTAAAATATTTGGTGTCGGAAGGCACTGTACAACATTTAAATGATTTACTGTTGTTCGCTTACAAGCGAAACCATCTCTCCCACTCTCATTTGCACTTTTTTAAGATATTAGTTTAATCTCCCTCTGAATGGAGTTTTCTTCGATTGAGAGACCTTGGAGGGTCTCTAATTAATGCTTAGACGACACTTCAGAATATTAACCATGCCTCTGGAGGGGGAGCGTTCGATTACAAAGCCCCCCCCCCCCCCCCAAAGAATCCATATAATCTATTTTTCATTAGCGCAAATGTGTTTATCTGCTTTTAGCACGCCCCTGGCTCTGGCGTGATGTCGGAGTCGGTGGTCGATCTATGCCACACCGCTTGTTAATTAAAGTTAATTTAATTGAAGTTGAATTGCTGAGATAATTAAGAGAGAAACCTCGATTACTACCCAAGTGGGCAAATAAGAGTTTCAACTTCTGCTTAAGCTAAAATTGCTCCCTTCAATGTATTTTTTTACATCGACCAGCAATAGATGTTTCACATTGTGAAAGAGGGACTCTGTGTCCTGATATTCTATAGCTTTTTTACAGTATAACAAATGGCTTTACTTTGAATGTTGTCTGAAAGTGAATAAATTGAGACAAAACTTCCAGTTTCTCTAAACACCCATTCTTTTTTCCTCCCAGCAGTCCAGGTTCTCGGCTCATCCATCATTTCAGACTTACAGTAAACCCTCTCATGCAAA
This sequence comes from Salmo salar, assembly GCF_965601325.2. NCBI lineage: Eukaryota > Metazoa > Chordata > Actinopteri > Salmoniformes > Salmonidae > Salmo > Salmo salar. Next base: position 66,490,199 of record NC_138299.1, read on the forward strand.
AACCCTTTGGATTTCAATCGCACAATCAAGTTAATGTGTTGCTTAATTAATCTTACCTCTGGATTGTTAAAAACCCAGTAGGTTCTAATTTGATTGTACTCAGTTAGGGACGCCAACTTTGAAATGCAGATGCAGGGACTAATTCTGCACTGCGATTAAACTGAACTAAATGACCCCATTCTAGAGAAAGACATTGAACATGAATCACCTGGTCTTTTAAGCAAAGGAACCGATTACTAAAACCAAAGCACAGCCCTCAAACTGGTAAAGTACGTACAAATAAGTTGTTTAAAATATTCCTCATATTAATGAGGACCATCATCCTTTTCCTCAATGGAGGAGCCTCCTCTACATCACACATACAAAACACAAAGCCAGACAGCTAAACCTAATGAAGAGTAAGAGAGTTGTCTGACCTACAGAGCAGTCGGTGCCTGTCCAGTTAGCCTCACAGATGCAGGTTCCCGTCTCGGTGTGGAAAGTTCCGTGGCTGGAGCACTGTTCAGGACACGTGCTTCTCAGGATCGCACAGCCCATTCCGCCCCAGCCCGGGTTACAGTGGCATTCACCGTGGTGGCAGGATCCGTGGCCCGAGCAGGTCGGGTCCAGACAGTCCACTAGGGAAACACGGGGAAAACAGGAGAAAGGAAAGGAGATGGATCAAGTACTGTGTATGGGATGATTTAAAAAAAAAATGTTTTACCTAGGCAAGTCAGTTAACTTCTCTAGGGCCAGTGGGACGATTTCGTCCCACCTACGTAACAGCCAGTGGAATCCCGTGGCGCGTTATTCAAATACCTTAGAAATGCTATTACTTCAATTTCTCAAACATATGACTATTTTACACCATCTTAAAGACAAGACGTTAATCTAACCACACTGTCCGATTTCAAAAAGGCTTTACAACGAAAGCAAAACATTAGATTATGTCAGCAGAGTACCCAGCCAGAAATAATCAGACACCCATTTTTCAAGCTAGCATACAATGTCACATAAACCCAAATCACAGCTAAATGCAGCACTAACCTTTGATGATCTTCATCAGATGACAATCTTAGGACATTATGTTATACAATACATGCATGTTTTGTTCAATCAAGTTCATATTTATATCAAAAACCAGCTTTTTACATTAGCATGTGACGTTCAGAACTAGCATACTTTACTAAATTACTCACGATAAACGTTCACAAAAAACATAACAATTATTTAAAGAATTATAGATACAGAACTCCTCTATGCACTCGCGGTGTCCGATTTTAAAATAGTTTTTCGGTGAAAGCACATTTTGCAATATTCTAAGTAGATAGCCCTGCATCACAGGGCTAGCTATTTAGACACCCAACAAGTTTAGCCCTCACCAAAGTCAGATTTACTATAAGAAAAATTGTATTACCTTTGCTGTTCTTCATCAGAATGCACTCCCAGGACTTCTACTTCAATAACAAATGTTGGTTTGGTTCAAAATAATCCATAGTTATGTCCAAATAGCGGTGTTTTGTTCGTGCGTTCAAGACACTATCCGAAAGGGTAAAGAAGGGTGACGCGCACAACGCGTTTCGTGACAAAAAATGCGTAAATATTCCATTACCGTACTTCGATGCATGTCAACCGCTGCTTAAAATCAATTTTTATGCAATTTTTCTCGTAAAATAGCGATAATATTCCGACCGGGAATCTGTGTTTTAGTACAAAGAGAGAGAAACTAAAAACATGGTGTCGCCCCGTGCACGCGCCTCAGCTCATTGTTCTCTGATAGACCACTTAACCAAAGGCGCTAAAGTTTTTCAGCCAGCGGCTGGAATTACATCATTCATCTTTTTCCCGGGTTCTGAGAGCCTATGGGAGCCGTAGGAAGTGTCACGTTACAGCAAAGATCCTACATTTTCAATAAACAGAGCCAAGAAGCCCAAGGAATGGTCAGAGAGGGTACTTCCTGTACAGAATCCTCTCAGGTTTTTGCCTGCCATATGAGTTCTGTTATACTCACAGACACCATTCAAACAGTTTTAGAAACTTTAGGGTGTTTTCTATCCAAAGCCAATAATTATATGCATATTCTAGTTTCTGGGCAGTAGTAATAACCAGATTAAATCGGGTACGTTTTTTATCCGGCCGTGTAAATACTGCCCCCTAGCCCTAACAGGTTAAGAACAAATTCTTATTAAAATGACGGCCTACCGGGGAACAGTGGGTTAAATGCCTTGTTCAGGGCAAGAACAAAATATTTTTACCTTGTCAGTTCTGGGATTCGATCCAGCAACCTTTCAGTTACTGGCCCAAAGCTCTAACCACTAGCTACTTGCCACCCCAATCAAGGCTGAATGAAATAAACATGTGAAAATGTTCCATAGCCACCTTATTACTAGTGCAGACGTTCAAGCTAACACATACACCATATATACAAAGGTATGTGGACAACCCTTCAAATTAGTGGATTCAGCTATTTCAGCCACACCCATTGCTGCCAGGTGTATAAAATCAAACACACAGAGATGCAATCTCCATAGAGAAACTGAAGAGCTCAGTAACTTTCAACGTGGCACCGCCATAGGATGCCGCCTTTCCAACAAGTCAGTTCGTTAAATGTCTGCCCTGCTAAAGCTACACTGGTGCTGTTAATGTGACGTGGAAACGTCTAGGATCAACAACGGCTCAGCTGCATAGTGGTAGGCCACACAAGCTCACAGAACGGGACCGCTGAGCACTGAAGCACAAAGCACGTAAAAATCGTCTGCCCTTGGTTGCAACACTCACTACAGAGATGCAAACTGCCTCTGGAAGCAACGTCAGCACAATAACTATTAGTCGGGAGCTTCATGAAATGGGTTTCCATGGCAGAGTAGTCACACACAAGAATAAGATCACCATGCGCAATGCCAAGCATCGGCTGGAGTGGTGTAAAGCTTGCTGCCATTGGACTCTGGAGCAGTGGAAACGGGTTCTCTGGAGTGATGAATCACTCTTCACCATCTGGCATTCCGACGGACTAATCTGGGTTTGGTGGATGCCAGGAGAACGCTTCCTCCCCCAATGCATAGTACCAACAGTTTGGTGGTGGAGGAATAATGGTCTGAGGCTGTTTTTCATGGTTCGGGCTAGGCCCCTGAGTTCCAGTGAAGGGAAATATTAACGCAACAGCATACAATGACATTCTAGACAATTCTGTGCTTCCAACTTTGTGGCAACAGTTTGGGGAAGTTCCTGTTTCAGCATGACAATGCCTCCATGCACAAAGCAAGGTCCATATAGAAATGTTTGCCGAGATCAGTGTGGAAGAACTTTACTGTCCTGCACCTCAACACCATCGAACCCCATCGAAGACCTTTGAATTGGAATGCTGACTGCGAGCCAGGCCTAATCGCCCAACATCAGTGACCGTCCTCATTAACGCTCTTCTCGCAGCAATGTTCCAACATCTAGCGGAAAGCCTTCGCAGAAGAGTGGAGGCACTTACAGCAGCAAAGGGGGGACCAACTCCATATTAATGCCCATGATTTTGGAATGACATGTTCGAGCAGGTGTCCACATACTTTTGGTCATGTAGTCTATATTGATCTCAGCGACTCATTGAGAATAATTTGGTGCTTATCATATAAGGCAAGATAGTTAGTTCCACAATAGCACTTGTGTCCTTTCTCTCTTAATTCACTTCACAATGAGTGCAAAAAAATATTGAATTACTCCCTCGACTCAATAACATCTTACACGTCAGGTCACTGAGCTGCAGATGTAAATCTGACAAGTTAAGTACCTCTATGTCTGATTATGGATCAATGAAGTTTAAACTAATTGAACAGGGGGAGAAAAGATGGAGGAAAAAGCAAGAGGTATTTTCGACAAAAACGAGAAATGGACTCTCACAGGTTTTGTGTACTGGAGTGCACTGAACCAATCACATTGGATGGACAATTCAGAATCAATTCCAGTCCATAGCTGTGGTAGCTAAATGGTTAGAGCGAGCTAATGCATGCAAAGTATCAATGGGGACACAATGGATTATCTGCTTGGTGAAGTTGAAAAGAGCAATTGTTTCAGCTGTCTATGTCGCTGACCGGCTGGGAAATCAAACGGCGACACTGCATATCCTTGTGGTGTACCTTGGTGACAGTTGCTTCCCTTGTGGCCGGCATTGCACACACAGTTACCCGTCACGCAGATCCCATGGCCGCCACATTGGGGGTCCACACACTGAGTAGCGGGCACGTCACACTCTGTGCCCTTCCATCCACTGTAACATTGACAGCGCCCCCTGGCGTACTGGCCATTGCCACTGCATAGGATGGGGCAGGCAGCTGTGATGGAAAGTAACAAGGTTATTAAAAAGTACATGACAATTTCTTGTAAAGTATATTATTCCATTTTGTAGCTATAGTGTTGATACAACCATAATATCAACACATCTATCATTATCTGGCCACGCTACAATGGACATGAGTACAACACTTTCTCTACAAAGATTTTATCTGAACCATTAGCCCTAACCTTTAGCCTAAACATAACCCTAAATTAAGAACAAATATCACATGCACATGGTAATCAATTCTGACAATATAGCCAATATTTGTCCTTTGAATCATGGCCATTTATTGATTGTGATATCAATACATGGATTAGGAATGTGACAAGAGAACATATATACCTCTTGAGCAGTATGGTCCACTGAACCTTGGGAAACAGTGACATGAGCCCGACACACATTCACCGTTTCCATAACAGTTGTGTGAGCACTCCATAACTGACTCTGTTGGGACAGACATTTTTTTCTAGAATTACACCAGCCATTACTGAGATATCATACCTCTAAAATATAGCCACCACATTTTTATTACATTTGACATTTACATTTTAGTCATTTAGCAGACGCTCTTATCCAGAGCGACTTACAGTAGTGAATGCATACATTTCATAAATGTTCATACATTTCACACATTTTTTCTCCGTACATCATCGAATATCATCACAATGTATTATTGGATTGGATTTCCTATCACTACTATATTGTCACATACTACGCCATCTTATACAGGTACAGTATACCACAATTCCACTCAGTCAATGTTATACATGTACGACAATGGAGGTTGCTGAGGGGAGGACGGCTCATAATAATGGCCAAAATGGAGTGAATAAAATGGTATCAAACATGGTTTTCACTTGTTTGATTCACTCCATTCCAGCCATTCCACTCTGTTTCAGCCATTATTAGGAGCCATCCTCCACTTAGCAGCCTCCACAAATTTCTTGTTAACAAACTATAGTTTTGGCAAGTCGGTTAGGACATCTACTTTGTGCATGACACAAGTAATTTTTCCAAATATTGTTTACAGACAGATAATTTCACTTAATTCACTGTATAACAATTCCAGTGGGTCAGAAGTTTACATACACTAAGTTGACTGTGCCTTTAATCAGCTGGGAAAATTCCAGAAAATTATGTCATGGCTTTAGAAGCTTCTGATAGGCTAATTGACATCATTTGAGTCAATTGGAGGTGTACCTGTGGATGTATTTCAAGGCCGACCTTCAAACTCAGTGCCTCTTTGCTTGACATGAATGGAAAAGCAAAAGAAATCAGCCAACTGATGAAAAAAAATATATAACTGTTTGGCCATAATGACCATCGCTATGGAGGAAAAAGGGGGACGCTTGCAAGCCGAAGAACACCATCCCAACCGTGAAGCACGGGGGTGGCAGCATCATGTTGAAGGGGTGCTTTGCTGCAGGAGGTACTGGTGCACTTCACAAAATAGATGGCATCATTAGGAGGAAAATTATGTGGATATATTGAAGCAACATCTCAAGACATCAGTCAGGAAGTTAAAGCTTGGTCGCAAATGGGTCTTCCAAATGGACAATGACCCCAAGCATACTTCCAAAGTTGTGGCAAAATGGCTTAAGGAAAACAAAGTCAAGTTATTGGAGTGGCCATCACAAATCCCTGACCTCAATCCTATAGAAAATTTGTGGGCAGAACTGAAAAAGCATGCAAGGAGGCCTACAAACCTGACTCAGTTACACCAGCTCTGTCAGGAGGAATGGGCCAAAATTCACCCAACTTATTGTGGGAAGCTTGTGGAAGGCTACCCGAAACATTTGACCCAAGTTAAACAATTTAACGGCAATGCTACCAAATACTAATTGAGTGTATGTAAAGTTCTGGCCCACTGAGAATGTGGTGAAAGAAATACAATTTGTAATAAATCATTCTCTCTACTATTATTCTGACATTTTCACATTCTTAAAATAAAGTGGGGATCCTAACTGACCTAAGACAGTGGATTTTTACGAGGATTAAAGGTCAGGAATTGTAAAAAACTGAGTTTAAATGTATTTGGCTAAGGTGTATGTAAACTTCCGACTTCAACTGTATAAGTGAAATAATCTGTCTGTAAACAATTGTTGGAAAATTACTTGTGTCATACACAAAGTAGATGTCCTAACCGACTTGCCAAAACTATAGTTTGTTAACAAGACATTTTTGGAGTGGTTGAAAAAAAGAGTTTTAATGACTCCAACCTAAGTGTATGTAAACTTCCGACTTCAACTGTATGTGTATTTCTGATCTGCAAGCATGATATGCCATTCCTAAAATCCTCCCATGTCCCATGAAGGTTTGAGCTTCCATATCCTGTTTGCTGTAGCCTGACTACTCCCATGCCATGTTGCCCATCTCGGTCCCAACCCATCTCAAACATTTTAAATCACACAGTGGATTTCTATATTCCTTGACACGTTTTTTTTCTCCTTTGTTAAATCTTACTTGAATGACTGATCATACCCACACAATCAACGGAATCTCTGAACTGTTTACAAGTAAATCCTCTGCGTTAATCGGACATATCCACTGACACGTCTTGCGTTCGTTCAAAAGACCAGCACTCATAAAGGGATCCCCCTCTAGGCTGGGGGCTCGTTTAGATTGCCATCTTAACACAAACGTTTTGTTTTTTATTGCTTTTGAAGACTTGTATTGGATGTTCACCACCAGGATGTCAGTTTCAACCAGGGGTTGGAACTGGTTCAGGGGACAGAGAAACGGAAAAGAATGACATTAAAAAACAATATCTGAACAAGAATCAGAAGCGGGAACCAACATGATCTATACAGTTCCGAAACATAACCTTTATTTTAAAAGCATGGGAACCGGTTAATAACATATTTTACGTTCCAGATATTTTTTACAGTCCCACAAAAAAGGCTACCTGCCCCACCGAATCATAGGCTACTGTAGCCCACTGATGTTACAAGCGTGATTCAGAAATTAGTGAGAGAGATTTTTTAATTAGAGAAGAATGGATTCACTTCTTCAATGCTAGTTAATAATACTACAGTTATCACGTTTCACATTGGATTTATTAACTACAAAAAGGTAAGAAGTGTTTTTATTTTAATTCGGGCGGCGTTCTGCACACACTAGCTTGTTAGTAGGAGTGTGTCGAGTACTCAGATAAAACGGGTAACGGATATGGAGAATTTTACGAATATGATTATGACACAAGTAATTTTGGCAATTATCTGTTTGTTGTGTGCTCCAAATAACTATTGGCTAGTTCTTCTGTCTGTAACGAAACTATATCGGTTGAGCCTGCTGCAACGATTGTATTAGAACAAGCCGCTCTCCGTTTACTCTCATATCCCCAGACAGACACACTCTGATTTCTCACTCACTCACTCACTCACACCTCACATCGCTCGCTCACAGTCACTCACTCACAGTCACTCGTTTCAGGGCACAAGTCTCCCCTTCTCCAAACATCATGTATTAATCAGAATCCGTAGCCAGTCATTGTTGTTCAATCTAATTATTTTCTGTAGACATAGGCGATGTGGTTGTTTTTGTCTGTCGACTTGGTGTTGTTTAGTAGACCTACTTTGTCTGTCCGTATAATTATTTAATTGTTGACGACGTCTTGTGATCTAAGCTCATGCTTCTTGCTATTATTTCTACTCGGCCAGGCATGTTTACCGAGCGACAGATAATTCGAAAATAAAATTACAAATGTTAATAGTTTATTTTGATTGCACAAATGTTGCAGGATAAGTGTCGGGAGAGAAAAGTTGTGCTTCTCTCGAAAGTGAAACAATATATGGGGCAAGCGAATTAGCCTAACATGCCGGCAGTAGTAACCAGCCATGCATTAGGGTTTTTACTAGCCTATTTCATTGATAAGTAAATAGCCCTAATGTGCATTTTCATCTGTCGGGGTCGTTTACCTTTGAACAATGTGTGTGAATGAGTGAAGGAATATAACGATGCGCTCTGAGATGCAATCTGAGTAATAGCGCAGTAATGCGCACTCCAGGTATAGGCTTTACGGGCACTTAAGGCGCACTTTCGTGTTTCCCGATCACAAGTAAATCCAATTACGAGTATCAAGTGTGATAAAATAGATACAATTACCAGTGGTGTATAGAAATTAAGTAAAAATACTTGAGTCGTTTTTTTTTAGGTATCTGTACTTTACTATTTATATACTGCTCAAAAAAATAAAGGGAACACTTAAACAACACATCCTAGATCTGAATGAAAGAAATAATCTTATTAAATACTTTTTTCTTTACATAGTTGAATGTGCTGACAACAAAATCACACAAAAATAATCAATGGAAATCCAATTTATCAACCCATGGAGGTCTGGATATGGAGTCACACTCAAAATTAAAGTGGAAAATCACACTACAGGCTGATCCAACTTTGATGTAATGCCCTTAAAACAAGTCAATATGAGGCTCAGTAGTGTGTGGCCTTCGCATGCCTGTATGACCTCCCTACAACGCCTGGGCATGATCCTGATGAGGTGGCGGATGGTCTCCTGAGGGATCTCCTCCCAGACCTGGACTAAAGCATCCGCCAACTCCTGGACAGTCTGTGGTGCAACGTGGCGTTGGTGGATGGAGCGAGACATGATGTCCCAGATGTGCTCAATTGGATTCAGGTCTGGGGAACGGGCGGGCCAGTCCATAGCATCAATGCCTTCCTCTTGCAGGAACTGCTGACACACTCCAGCCACATGAGGTCTAGCATTGTCTTGCATTAGGAGGAACCCAGGGCCAACCGCACCAGCATATGGTCTCACAAGGGGTCTGAGGATCTCATCTCGGTACCTAATGGCAGTCAGGCTACCTCTGGCGAGCGCATGGAGGGCTGTGCGGCCCCCCAAAGAAATGCCACCCCACACCATGACTGACCCACCACCAAACCGGTCATGCTGGAGGATGTTGCAGGCAGCAGAACGTTCTCCACGGCGTCTCCAGACTCTGTCACGTCTGTCACGTGCTCAGTGTGAACCTGCTTTCATCTGTGAAGAGCACAGGGCGCCAGTGGCAAATTTGCCAATCTTGGTGTTCTCTGACAAATGCCAAACGTCCTGCACGGTGTTGGGCTGTAAGCACAACCCCCACCTGTGGACGTCGGGCCCTCATACCACCCTCATGGAGTCTGTTTCTGACCGTTTGAGCAGACACATGCACATTTGTGGCCTGCTGGAGGTCATTTTGCAGGGCTCTGGCAGTGCTTCTCCTGCTCCTCCTTGCACAAAGGCGGAGGTAGCGGTCATGCTGCTGGGTTGTTGTCCTCCTACGGCCTCCTCCACGTCTCCTGATGTACTGGCCTGTCTCCTGGTAGCGCCTCCATGCTCTGGACACTACGCTGACAGACACAGCAAACCTTCTTGCCACAGCTAGCATTGATGTGCCATCCTGGATGAGCTGCACTACCTGAGCCACTTGTGTGGGTTGTAGACTCTGTCTCATGCTACCACTAGAGTGAAAGCACCGCCAGCATTCAAAAGTGACCAAAACATCAGCCAGGAAGCATAGGAACTGAGAAGTGGTCTGTGGTCCCCACCTGCAGAATCACTCCTTTATTGGGGGTGTCTTGCTAATTGCCTATAATTTCCACCTGATGTCTATTCCATTTGCACAACAACATGTGAAATGTATTGTCAATCAGTGTTGCTTCCTAAGTGGACAGTTTGATTTCACAGAAGTGTGATTGACTTGGAGTTACATTGTGTTGTTTAAGTGTTCCCTTTATTTTTTTGAGCAGTGTATTTTGGACTACTTTTACTTCACTACATTCCGAAAAGAAAATGATGTACTTTTTACTCCATATATTTTCCCTGACACACAAAAGTACTCTGTATATTTTCAATGCTTAGGAGGACAGGAAAATGGTTCAATTCCCTCACTTATCAAGAGAACATCCCTGGTCAAATAATGCATGTCATAACAAGATGCCCAGCGTTACAAGCCAAGCCTCCTCCACCACCTTCTCTCGCTCTCTCCCCACCTGCAAAATTTGTCACATGTCTCACCCTACACTTGTCTGTCCAATGCATGTAGTTAAACAATTATAGCTTGCCCGCTCCATAGCAAGCAGCTCTATCTGCACTGATTGGTGAAGTAATTTAATGTCGAGCTAAAGAAAAGAAGACATCTATTTTAGATCCTTAAAAAGGAACAGAAGGAACGATATAAACCGTTATTTTTGGCGGGTTCGATCCAGTCCAGAACTTTATTTTGCAGATCGGAACAAGAAAAATAATGGTTCTATTTAGTACGAAATGATTGGAAAATAATTTTGTTTCCAAACCCTGGTTTCAACAGATTCTGGCAATTTTGACATTGGATATCGATAACTCCATATCTTAAGAAACAGATTGACGGAATTCCCCAAGGCAAAACTCAGCCCGTTTTCTCTTTTCCCACAGCACAATTCCTGAGCAAGCACAACAATGAGAAGGCTGTCCTAAGGGATAGTGATGTTCATTCTATGCAAAGGCATAAAATATGCATAAGACAATTCACACAGCCCAATCAACAAATTATGCTTGCACCATATAGTCTGTAGATGTAGTTTAAATTCTTGATTAGTGTATGTATGTGGTAATCTGGCCTGCCAGTGGCAACTATCCAGTCATTCTCTAAGGAGGAAAGTTCACACAGTAACTTGGGGAAAAATAATCTTCAATAAGTACCTTAACACAAATCTACAGTGCCCTCCTCACCCATTTCTACAGGGGTGGCCCTTACCAAGGATGATGGTGTTGTATGATACTGTCTCCGGGCTCTTCCCATCATTGTAGAAGGCCAGATGCCACACCCCAGAATCCAGGTACTGGATGAAGCCAGCTTGGTGGAGGCTGACCTGGTGCTCCATCTGCCCTCTGGCTTCCGGCTCCGTGGAAGCCCGCCTCTCTTTGGCGATGAGTTTGCTGCCATCCAGCAGCTCCACAAAGTCATACTGAAGAAAGGTGGAGCAGAGAAGTCAGTTGGGACTTATTCATTGGTCACTCGACATAAGATTATGAAAATTCTGACGTGACATTCTTTGTAGTTCCAGGTGCATATAGGGAAAATATCTGTTGAAAAAAATTCTAATTTTACATTAAAGGAGCTATCCATGATTGAATTGAGTCGAAGTAAAGATTTTCCAGAAGAATGATCCTTTTCATTCTGTATGTCATTCTGTATTTCAGTCACACAAACACAAAACAGGGTGTTGAAAGAAGTTAAAGGCACATTAAAAAAGGATTTAGTATCAGAAATGGGACATGCAGCGGACACAACACAAAGCAACTCTCCAACTAACTCAGTACGGATAGGAAATAAAGCATTAAAGCAAGGGTGAGCCAAGTCAACACTCAGTGGTTTAAACCCTTTTGAGAGGAGCTGAGGGGTAGATAAGAGATATTACCCTGCTGATGTAGGCAATTTTGTGTTGGTGGCCAGGGGGCCAAGTAAGAAAAGTCCAAAACCCAAACATTCCTTTACTCCCAGATCAGTGTGTACATATTGTTTCCTTGGCAAAGGCTCATTCTCAATCTAACAATAGGAGCAAATAATAATGGACAAGAAGCCAAGCCTAGCTTGGCCACCAAATGAACCACAAAATAATTATTAGCTAGTACTTGGGAATTCAAAATATTGTTGATCATTTCTTCACAAAACCTAGTTTTAGACAATTGATGAATCATGCAGAGTAAAACAATAACAAATGTAGTTATTATTCTTTTTTTGAGGGGTAGGTGACTTTAAAGTTATTCCTCTACTCAGGCTGTGAATGCAACCAACGGTCAATATCTCTCATTGGGGTCTTTCATGCTCAGTTAAGTAAACACATCGATTTTTCTCCCTGGCAATTTAACAGACCGTTTCTAAGGTAGTGGTGGTGGACTTTGTGTCTACTAAATATTAAAGCATTAGACTTCTCACTAAAGGCTTCAGTCATACAAAAGTTATACTTACATCCAAACTGGTTCTCAAGCAGAATAGTAAAAATGTCTCACCCCTTGTTCAAGAATCGCCTTTTTTCATTTATTCAGATAACTTTTGGTTATTTGAAAAGGAAATAATCTCCAAAATATCGCTATTTTTAAAACAAGATACAGGAAGTTGGTTGCAATTTCAGTTTAATCCACCAGAAAAGACAGAACATGTAACACAACAAAAATTGTGGTTAAACTGAAATATAATATTATTGAAAAATAAATGTTTAAAACAGTTATAATCTTTGTAAATAACATCATAAATAGGACTGGTGGAGTTATGTCACACATGCAGCAAACAAAAATATATGGAAATGTCTGCTCTACCAAAAATTACAACCAACTAATTGCAGCATTACCGCAAAAATGGAAGAGGCAAGTAGAAGGGGGAAAAAAGTAAGAAACTTGTCTGTCAGCCCTGCATTTAAGACCAAAATTGGTTAAAGAAAATTGTGATGAATAGAAACGTATACCAGCTTCATTTAAGGACAACAAACATTGACAGCTGTGCCATATACCATCCATCATTCCTTCAATTCTGACCAGTTTCCCAGTCCCTGCCGATGAAAAACATCCCCACAGCATGATACTGACACTACCATGCTTCACTGTGGGGATGGTGTTCTCGGTGTAATGAGATGAGTTGGGTTTGCGCCAGACATAGTGTTTTCTTGATGGCCATAAAGCTACATTTTAGTCTCATCTGACCAGAGTACCTTCTTCCATAGTTCCAAGTTTCAGATATTATTTTCTAACCCAACCCTGATCTGTACTTCTCCACAACGTTGTCCCTGACCTGTTTGGAGAGCTCCTTGGTCTTCATGGTGCCGCTTGCTTGGTGGTGCCCCTTGCTTAGTGGTGTTGCAGACACTGGGGCCTTTCAGAACAGGTGTATATATACTGAGATTATGTGACAGATCATGTGTCACTTAGATTGCACACAGGTGGACTTTATTTAACAAATTATGTGACTTCTGAAGGTAATTATTTGCACCAGATCTTATTTAGGGGCTTCATGGCAAAGGGGGTGAATACAGATGCACGCACCACTTTTCCGTTTTTAATTATTTTGGTATTTTATGAAAATTCTTTTTTAAATTTCACTTCACCAATCTGGACTATTTTGTGTATGTCCATTACATGAAATCCAGATAAAAATCCATTTAAATTACAGGTTGTAATGCAACAAAATAGTACAAATGCCAAGGGGGATGAATACTTTTGTAAGGCACTCTATATATACAAAGAATGTATAATTATATATATATATATATATTAGTACCAGTCGAAAGTTTGGACACATCTACTCATTCAACGGTTTATCTTTATTTTTACTATTTTCTACATTGTAGAATAATAGCGAAGACATCAAAACTATGAAATAACACAAATGGAAATATGTAGAAACCAAAAAAGTGTTAAACCAAATCAAAATATATTTTATATTTGAGATTCTTCAAAGTAGCCACCCTTTGCCTTAATGACAGCTTTGCACACTCTTGGCATTCTCTCAACCAGCTTCACCTGGAATGCCTTTCCAACAGTCTTGAAGGAGTTCCCACATATGCTGAGCACTTGTTGGCTGCTTTTCATTCACTCTGCGGTCCATCTCATCTACACTTTTTTGATTACTACATGATTCCATATGTGTTATTTCATAGTGTTGATGTCTTCACTATTATTCTACAATGTAGGAAATAGCAAAAATAAAGAAAAACCTTGAATGAGTAGGTGTGTCCAAACCTTTGACTGGTACTGTATATATTTACAAAAAATATATGGGGGATTGGAAATGATGCAGACAATTACACTGATGGAAGCTACAATCTATCTGCAATATTAAAGCTGATCTACCCCCTAAAAAATATTGTTAAAAATGATTAGCTAGTACTTGGGAATTCAAACTAGTGTTGATAATTTCTTCAAAAAAACATCGTTTTAAACAATTGATAATTCATGCAGAGTAAGACGCTCAATAACAAATCAATAGTTTTTTTTATTTTCTTTTGAGGGGTAGGTGATGCACTTTAAAGTTCTTCCTCTCCTCAGGCTGTAAATGTAACCAACGGTCAATATCTCTCATTGGGGTCTTTCATGCTCAGTTAAGTAAACACATCGATTTATCTCCCTGGCAATTTAACTTTCCGTTTCTAAGGCAGTGGTGGTGGACTTTGTGTCTAGGCATTGACAGTTTCCTGCACAGCAATCGCCTTGGACATAAAAGGAGGCTTCTTTCTTTAGGACTCTGTTTGTTGTCTTTGATTTTGTTGGGTTCCTTCCTTCTTTCATCTTGTAATCCCTTCTTTCCTGTTGTAATTTGTTTTGAACTTTCTTTTTCTTTTGATAGTGGCCCGACTGAAAGAGGCTCTTCTTCAATAAGTCAAGTCAGAGAATGTCAAAAAGGTGAAGTTGAAAGCTTTTGCTCTAGAGCAAAGTGGAAAATAGCCACTGCTTGGTCACAACCCTTTAAGTCAGGGTTCCCCAACTGGCAGCCAGCGAGCCATTTGGGGAACTCTGAGCAAAAAAAGAAATATATGTACTGTATGTATATATATAATTTTAATTGTTGGACATAAAATACCAGTAAATGAGCTCCAATTGATTTTAATTTTGTAAATCTGTTCCCAACTATTACCATACATAATACGATGTGATTGTATACAAACGTAAGCAAGGTTTGAAATTATTATGCTTTAGTTGTCACAACTTCCGCCGAAGTCGGCTCCTTTCCTTGTTCGGGCAGCATTCGGCAATCGACGTCACTGGTTTTCTAGCCATCGGCGCTCCATTTTTCTATTATCCGTTTGTCTTGTTTCCATACACACCTGGTTATCATTTCCCCAATCAATCTACTTGTATTTAGCCCTCTGTTTCCCATCATGTTTTGTGTGTAATTGTTTCATGTTTTTGTGGTGTTTGATTTATGCGCTTTACTTTGGTTATGTTCCGTGGTTTTGAGCGCATTTTGATTTATGTAGTGCTCTCGTATTTTGGAACTACAATAAAGTGCACTTGGTTACATTTCGCTTCTCTCCTGCACCTGACTTTGCCTCTCATACACCCGATATTGACATTATATATGTTTGGGCTTCTTGCGGTAAATTTGCAGTCTACAAATTATTTGTAATTATGTTCCTGCCCCCCGACCATCCGCTCAAGGATTAGAATCTGGTCATTCAGTTGATGAACAGTGCTACAAATAAAACTTTGCCTTGGGACACTTCAAACACTTTACTTTGTGAAGATAAAACTGAAAAGGGGAATATTCTAAGCATGGCAGTGGATTTGTTTGTCATTTTGCAAAATTCATAGTCAGATTTTTACACCCTACTCAACAGATGTAGCATTTACCTGTGTGTGAGATGGTGGGAGACCCTTCCTCCCGTAGACCCCAACCAGTGCATTCTTCTGAACAGAGATGTTGAACTTGAGGAAGCGTGGATGTTCCATAGCCAGCCGAGAGCGCCAGAACACCCCTGGCGGTATTCCCTGACTGACCCTCCTGCCCACTTCCACTTGCCCGGTGTCAACGGAGCTGTTTTCCTGATGGGCTGCACCATTCCTGCCTGGAAGGGAGAAAGAGAGAGCACTTATCGTTCATCACCATATTCGAAAACTATACCTATACAAGCTCTCTGAAACCCCAGTTACAGTTTTACAAACATCTGTTCTTGTGTTCTGTGAACCCATTTTTGGTAAAATGATAACATTTTCAATATCACCTTGATTGAAATAAAATGATGGAGAAGCAGCCTTTAGTCATTATGCCCCAGCCTCTGGAATAGCCTGCCAGACAATCTGAGGGAGGCCAAAACTGTGGACATATTTAAAAGAGATCTTAAAAACACACCTTTTCAGCCTTGCTTTTCCTTTGGTGCTAGTTGTTCAGTTTCTCTTGTTTTTCTGTTGTTTTTCATCCTCTTATGTTTGTTGTGTAATAAATATTTCTGTTTTATTTTTATTTTTTTCCTGTGACGCACATCGCATTGCATTCCATGTCTGAAATGTGCTGTATAAATAAAGCTTGATTTGATATGATACAGACACATGGCTCACAGTCTATATCGCTGGCCCTCATGATATGAGTCCTGCTCATTAGGTGAGGCACAGTCCAACATAGAAATACAAGTGAGCTTAATTAAGCAGTTACAGATATTTCTACTTCCTGGTACAAATTCAGTTGATTATGCTGTACAAACTTCTTTATTCCCACTCAAATAGACCCTAGCTGGTTGCACCATTATGAGACTGGAACAGATCGTTCCACCATCTGTTTCCCTTTCTTTTTTGTGGTACTGGTGATTCACTAATGTTTAGGATCTAAATGTAATAGCTGATACACTACCTGATACAGTACTGTAACAATACATCAAAAGGACGGGGAGGTGCTTTTAAAAGGTTAATGTAGCTGCAAAGACACCCACTTAAACATGACTCTGCCTGAGTTACGATCAAACATACATTTGCCGACGACACGACGGCGGTAGGCCTGATCACAAACGACAATGAGACAGCCTATAACAGGGTTCCCCTTTTTTGGGGTATTTTGTTAGACATAAAGCACTGTAAAAACACCAGGAAATCAGCTCCAAGTGACCTTAATTTTGGAAATCTGTTCCCAAGTAAAATCATGCATAATATGATGTGGATCTCTATTTCAGGCGGTGCCACAGGAAGGGCCCAAAAATTGTCAAAGACTCCAGCCACCCAAGTCATAGACTGTTCTCTCTGCTACCGCATGGCAAGCGGTACTGATGCACCAAGTCTGGAACCAACAGGACCACGAACAGCTTCTAACCCCAAGCCATTACGCGGCTAAATAGTTAAATAGTTAACCAAATAGCTACCCGGACTATTGACCCTTTTTGCACTCACTTTCTTGACTCATCACATACGCTGCTGCTACTGTTCACTATCTGTCACTTTTTCCCTAGTTATATGTACATACAGTACAGTGGAGGCTGCTGAGGGGAGGACGGCTCATAATAATGGCTGGAACGGAGCAAATATAATGGCATCAAACACATGGAAACCATCTGTTTGATGTTTTTGATACCATACCACTTATTCCGTTCCAGTCATTACCACGAGCCCGTCCTCCCCAATTAAGGTACCACCAACCTCCTGTGATATAGTCTCTACCTCAATTAACTTGTACCCTCCACATCAACTCTGTACTGGTACCTCTTGTATATAGCCAAGTTATCATGACTCATTGTGTATCTATTATTACTGCATCTATTATTTACTTTTCTATTATTTCTCTATTCTTTTTCTCTCTGCATTGTTTGGAAGTAAGCATTTCACTGTTAGTCCACACCTACGAAGCATGTGATGAAAAAAAAATGATTTGACTTTTTCTCAAATGAAAAGTTAAATACCCTACTTCCGTGTACAGTGATGTCATGATCAAAGCATTAATGTTAAAATCTGTTTCCTGATAATTATTTCAAAAACCACTTAGAATAAACATGTGAGTGGAACTAAAGCAGGACTACTGAAATTAAATGTAAATAAAAATTATTTACATTTTTCTCACAATGGCCCTCCGGAGTTTAGATTATAACAGACAATATTAATCCAAAATTCTTGGTATGAATCCGTCTATGAAGTTATGTCAGCTTCCCACTTCACAGTTTAAAATAAAGACCATAAAAACCAAGAGTGGTCCATTTGTGATTTAGGTGCTCCATTAATACCTGTGAAGGTCGTTAATGTGGGTGTTTTCTATCTTTGTTTGTGTGGGTGTTTTTTGCATGAGGGCCTTTCCTGTCACTTGGCGCCAAAATGGCGCCAAAATGAAGACATACAGAGACACGTTTGCCTCCAGAGAGAAAATGGCCTGAGAAAATGGCCTGCTATCGATTGCCTTTAAACAGTCCCAAAACGAGCCTCCTGCTATCTTCATTAGCACTACTAACAAGGTTTTAAATCTAGACCAGTTTAAATCACACTAAGCTTTCACCTGCCTCCTCAAACCCAATGAATACCATCATGGCAGTGCATCTTAAATACCTAATAATGTGCAAAGATTAAGTCAGTGGCCTTTTGCTGTAAAGGGGAAGGAAGGTGGCACACGTGGCAGACATCGCATACAAAATTACCTCTACTGGTAAAGGCTGAATGGGGTACAGTATAATGATTAGGTTGTGCAAAGCTGTCTGGACAATTCAGAAGGTATCTACAGTATAGGCAAGGCTGCTTTTGGGACCATTTTTGTGC
The DNA here is from genome assembly GCF_965601325.2 of Salmo salar. NCBI lineage: Eukaryota > Metazoa > Chordata > Actinopteri > Salmoniformes > Salmonidae > Salmo > Salmo salar. The sequence goes on from NC_138299.1 coordinate 66,508,693, forward strand.
TGAGCCAAATGCATCACATTAGCAAGCCGGATGAACAAACAAACAAGCACCCAGTGCAATTTAGGGCTACAAACACATTCAGAAACTTAGAAATATGTTGTGTTCCTTCCTCAAATGTATGCTAAATATTTAGGTAAAGGGCTATCTGAATAGGTTTAGCTAAGGTCCTTACCATAGTCAGCTGAGAGTGGTGTCAGTATGTTTGGTTGAGTGGGCAAAGTCTTCACCCCTCCATTCTCAAATGTGGGTTGGTTTTCTGTTTCTTGAAGTTGCCAGTTGAGGCCGAAAAAGTGCATTGCTGTAATGTGAACAAAACAGTGGAGTATACTAGGGTTAGGGCAAACCAAATCAAATCGCTAAGACACAACACTTGCTGGACAGCATTTCCAGGAAAAAGAGATCAGACAAGACATAATTTTGTGACCTGGGGTGACCTTGTCCCCTCTGCATTAAATCCTTCTATATGTGGCCCTACATCTTCAATGTCTAAGAAATACTAAAGAGTGGGAATTATTTTGTACTAGGTTAGCTTACTATGGGTGTTCCCCATGTAGGCTAAGTGCTCTACTGTAAAACTCTACAGGGCCCAGACACAGCAAGCACAATCAATACTGAGGAGAGGAGGAACACTGCTGTGCCTCTTTAGGCACACTAGAGTGTCGGGACACAAACAGCACTGCATCAAAGAGCACAGTGGGACGTTGTACTTAAAAACCCAAACATTTGTCACCAAACATACAGGAGGAGGCAGATGAGGGTCTACTCCTCAACGCCTCTAATAAAAAGCAAGCAATTCAAAAACAAGCAATACAAGGACACCCCTAAATCAACAACAAAAAAATCTGAAAACCGAATTGTTTCTATGTGTGTTTGTGTATCAGAGAGTAAAAGTGTCTTCGAGCCTCAAACTATCTAGTTAACCTGTTGAGGACAGACGTTCCGCCAGCGGAACCCCGTTCCGCCTGCGGAACCCCTCGCCAACAGCCAATGGCATCGCAGGGCGCGAAATACAAATCCACAAAAATATCACAATTCCATTTTTTCAAACAATCAACTATTTTACACCATTTTAAAGATAAGACTCTCGTTAATGCAACCACATTGTCCGATTTCAAAAAGGCTTTACAGCGAAAGCAAAACATTAGATTATGTTAGGAGAGTACATAGACACAAATAATCACACAGCCATTTTCAAAGCAAGCATATATGTCACAAAAACCCAAAACACAGCTAAATGCATCACTAACCTCTGATGATCTTCATCAGATGACACTCCTAGGACATTATGTCATACAATACATGCATGTTTTGTTCAATCAAGTTCATATTTATATCAAAAAACTGCTTTTTACATTAGCATGTGATGTTCAGAAATCGTATTCCCACCGAAAACTTCCGGTGAATTTACTAAATTACTCATGATAAATGTTGACAAAATACATTACAATTATTTTAAGAATTATAGATACACAACTCCTTTAAGCAATCGCTATGTCCGATTTTAAAATAGCTTTTCGGCAAAAGCACATTTTGCAATATTCTGAGTACATAGCTCAGCCGTCAGGGCGAGCTATTTTGACACCCGCCAAATTCGGGGCTCACTAAACTCAGAATTAGTATTAGAAAAATTGGATTACCTTTGCTGTTCTTCGTCAGAATGCACTCCCAGGACTGCTACTTCCACAACAAATGTTGTTTTTGTTCCAAATAATCCATAGTTATGTGCAAATACCTCCGTTTTGTTCGTGCATTCAGAGCACTATCCAAAGGGTAACGCGCGAGCGCATATCGAGACAAAACAATTCTAAATGTTCCATTACCGTACTTAGAAGCATGTCAAACGCTGTTTAAAATCTATTTTTATGGTACTTTTCTCGTAAAAAAGCGATAATATTCCAACCGGACAATGTTGTATTCATTCAAAGAGGGAAAAGAAAAAATGGCGAGGTCTCGTGAATGCGCATCTCCCATCTCTTAGTCACAAGGCAGACCACTGACAAACTCTGCTCCTGTACTTTGCCCAGAGACAGGAGACACCTCAATCCGCTTTCTGAAGGCTTTAGAGAGTCAATGTAAGCCTTAGAAAGTGTCACGTAACAGCTAAGATACTGTAGATTCGATAGAGATGCAACAGAAGGACTAAATATTCGCAGACAGGCCACTTCCTGCTTGGAATCTCCTCAGTTTTTTGCCTGCCATATGAGTTCTGTTATACTCACAGACACCATTCAAACAGTTTTAGAAGCTTCAGAGTGTTTTCTATCCAAATCTAATCTAATCATATGCATATTCTCATTTCTGGGTAAGAGTAGGTACCAGTTTAAATCGGGTATGTTTTTTATCCGGCCGTGAAAATACTGTCCCCTAGCCCAAAGAGGTTTTAAGCTAGTCTAGTATTGCGTAACCAACCAAATGCAATTTTATTCCTCCAACCCCTGTCTCTGAATAAGATGCTATCAAGCTGTGTCTTGTTGTTTGGGGAGACTTGGTCTTCTATGAACACAGTGAGAGGGTGAGACTCCTTCAAAGATTGTCAGCTGTGGAGCCGTGCTGAGGAGGCCAAACTCCACCGTTTCGGATTTCTGAGTGGTTTGATCTGAATCAAAACTTTTTTCAAAACACACTCCTTGCAGGGCTAGAGGGTATAGGGTCTTAACTGCAGAAAATACATAGCTAACTCGCAAGGAGAAACAATGCAGCGGAATCAGAGAGAATGCAGAATGGGATCACATTTTTGAAAAGTTGGGAGAAATTAGATGGATGCATATGGATGCAGCCTGGTGTCAGTCATACTGAACAAAAATATAAATGCAACAATTTCAAAGAAGTTGCTGCGTTACAGTTCATATAAGGAAATCAGTCATTCATTAGGCCCTAATCTATGGATTTCACATGACTGGGCAGCCATTGGTGGGCCTGGGTGTCAAGCCCACTCAATGGGGAGCCAGGCACTGCCAATCAGAATGACTTTTTCCCCACAAAAGCGCTTTATTACTGACAGAAATACTCCTCACCCCCCCCCCCCCCCCCCCCTCCCCTCAGACAATCCTGCAGGGGAAGAAGCCAGATGTGGAGGTCCTGGGCTGGAGTGGTTACATGTGGTCTGCAGTTGTGAGGCCAGTGGGAGGCACTGCCAAATTCTTTACAACAATGTTGGCGTTAGCTTATGGTAGAGAAATTAACATTGAATTCTCTGGCAACAGCTCTGGTGGACATTTCTGCAGTCATCATGACACTTGCACACAGCCACAAAACTTGAGACATCTGTGGCATTGCGTTGTGTGACAAAACGGCACATTTTAGAGTGGCCTTTTATTGTCCCCCGCACAAGATGCACCTGCGTAATGATCATGCTGTTTAATCACCTTCTTGATATGCCACACCTGTCAGCTGGATGGATTATCTTGACAAAGGCTGAAATGCTCACTCAAAAATGTGTGCACTAAATTTGAGAATACACTTTTTGTGCATATGGAACATTTCTAGGATCTCTTATTTCAGCTCATTTAAAATGGGACCAACACTTTACATCTTGCATTTATATTTTATTCAGTATAGTTGTTTTTTGTTTACTGACTTGACTTGCTAATGTGTGTGTGTGTGTGTGTGTGTGTGTGTGTGTGTGTGTGTGTGTGTGTGTGTGTGTGTGTGTGTGTGTGTGTGTGTGTGTGTGTGTGTGTGTGTGTGTGTGTGTGTGTGTGCGCGTGTGTGTGTGCGTGCGTGCGTGCGTGTGTGTTAGAGAGAGAGAGTGAAAGAGAGAGCGAGAGATAGAGAGTGCGAGAGAGAAAGAGACCATGTGAGAGTGCATGTAAGAGCTCATGAGAGTTTCCTTGTATGTTCTGTATGTGTGGGACTGTGTTTCTTATCTGGGGGCTGGCAGAGGCAAAGTATATGAGTGTATATTGAAGCTATTTAAGACATTGCACCTGGCAGGTGTTTTGGCTGCAGATGAAAGAGAGGAAGGTGAAAAACTCAACCTGAGGCAAGTGGCAAAGAAAGCCTATATCTGTTGAACTCCCACACTCACACCAATAGGAACTCCCACTTGGCAAACACACTCATGCACTCACAGGCACACACGAACGCAAACACACCCTTAAGCCATCGGCGCACTCATAAGCCGTATAAGCGGAATCCAGAAACAATACAACCCACAAAACACACACAGTAAAATCACATGCAAGTTATGATAGAGCACGATAAAAACATGAATCACAAAAAAAACAGGGTCCAGATCATAAAGGGATAATGTACTTTTATGGCCCTCTGCTATGGAGAGCACTCTCCCCGGTCTTCTCCATTGCATCATTTCTACACAGACCTATTTCTCTCTATACGAGCATGTCATCCTGTCCTCCCTTCAGCACCATATGAATCTTATGGCAGTTCAGGAGAAAGTCACACAGACCAAGATTAAGAGTGTGTATCACTCAGGAAGACAGTTAGGACAGATAAATCTCCACCTGTTTTATCGCTATGGTCAAGCCGCTAAAGGTTAGTGAGAAGTCATCTTTGATGCATGCTGTAAAAACCTGGCAAAGCCCATTCTGAGAGGGAATTATGTCGTATAGGGGAAAATGGTTCGCTAATGAAAGAGATGAAAGCACTTCCTGAAAGACATTTGTTTCACCAGAAAGTCTTACAGCTCTCGATTCCTCGCATCCCCTCCCTCACTTCTTCTCAAAACACTTTGGAGATGAAGGCTTTCAAGTTCTTAGGATAGTTCACTTGTTTTCGGGGTTATTCCACATCAACAGATGACGTTGTCACAATGTTGCAAATAGGTTGTGAGAAGGTCAGTCATGACAAGTGACAACCTTGTGATAAACTAATGTTGTCAGTAGGGTGCTGGGTGTGTTGTTCTCTAGACAGTGTTATTGTAGGGTGTCGAGGTGAATTTAAACTGTCTGTCTTTCAGGGCTCCAATGGATAGGAGTGGGTCATGTCAGTGAGCAGGTTGACGTTTATTGTCATGAGTCTTGTCATGGAGGCAGAACTGAGCGATTTCCCCTTAGATAGGCTAGCTGCAAAGTCAAAATTGGCTATATTGTAAAAATGCATGAAAAAAAAGCTTTTTCTTCTTAATTTAAGTTTAGGGTTAGGCATTAAGGTTAGCAGTCTGGTTAAGGTTACATTTAAAATTTGTTTTAATGACTTTGTGGCTGTGCTAGCTAGTGACCACTCTGCAGAGCTGCCCCCAGAACAAGATTCATGACAAAAAACGCTAACCTGCTGTCAGTGATGCCACACTGTGGGTGTTTTATCAGAATAGCAGGATGATGCAGAGCCCTTGTCAGTGGAACTGCCATGATGTGACAGATTCAAACACGACAGTGTCATCGGGACATGTCTCTGTATCCGACTGACATACGACGACTGGTGGAATAATATCCTAAAGTCTGCAATATCTGCTCAGCAAGATAATGCAAGGTAATGCTGAAAGAGCATTATCTTACCAATTATCTTACCAATGAGAAGATCCACTTTTAGCACAGCTTATAAAGTCGTCAGTCAATGCTGATTGAGCTGACTCAAAGCCATTCAGTCAAGTCAACTTGTCTATCAGGAAGTCTCTCCTGAGAACTGAAGGCTGTTTCACCACTAAGGTTGAATGGCAAGCCATTTATATTTGTAAGTATAATATCTTTGAAAGGCCTTTGAAAATAGTTGTAGTACCCATAGTTGTCCATGTATGTAGGGATGATTGCTATTATGCTCTTTTCTATACTTAGCTTGTCTTTTTTTTGGGGGGGGGGGGGTAGACCTACAGCTATCTATACTACATAATACACAATATAAACAGAGTACAGTGCAAGCAGGAAGGGTCATGGTTAACTACGGACTAATTCAACAATGTCAATAAGGAGGGGCTATAGTTACCTATACAATAGCAGAGGATGATTGACAGCAGGACAGCCACGCCCACTGCACTCAGGGCGGTGCACCTCCAGGAACAGTGCTTGGGCGATTTTTTTAACTTGAAAGCCCCTCTAGAGAGGGTGTTTCTGGGTAGGGGGCGTGCCGGTGTGGAGTACACTGCCCCTGTTGCCATGGTGTAACCTGGGGTTGGTGTGCTAAAGAAAGGGGTTGTTCCTGTGCCCGTTTTAAAGAGGAAGTGTCTGGGGAAACAAAACAGAAAATGTATACATGAATATTAGATAATGATGAAGACAGAAAAAATATATATATTTGGTTATGTATTCCTATTTAACATTTATTTAATATAAAATACATGCCATTTAGCAGACACTATGAAACAAAGGGTCTTAGTCATCCGTGCAAATGTTTTTCATATGTGGCCCCAACAGGAATTGAACCCACAACCCTGGCATTGTAAGTACAATGCTCTACCAACTGAGTCACAGAATAGCAAACTATTTATTCAGGCTAATCTCATTAAAAGGACATCTCTTTTGTAAGAGAAAACATGGACATGTCAGTATCATGTACGAAAGGCCATTATGGGTAATTAAAGGGTTTTAATCACAAGCACTACCCTGGCTTTGTCTATTAACTTTTTAAACCCACGTGAAAATCTCTGAAATTGGCAAATTATGCCTTGATGCCTCTCTAGCTATCACATCGTCCGGCCCTCCACTAACTGTTGGTAAGAATCTTCCTGTTGTGCCACTAATCTGTTGGTGTGATTTTGGGTTCGATAAACAGAGCCATGAGGTTATAATGCCATCCTTACCGCCACTCCACAAAATGTGTCACTATATTCACAACATTGACAGTTCTGTAAGTCACTTTTGCTAAAAGCATCTGCTAAATGATTTATAAAGCTACAGTATGTCACTCAGAATGATGTGTGGTATTCAAACAGGGGTATTCACAGATCTGGCACAGACTGTATGGTGGATTCAGCAGCTTGTTTGAAAAGTTGGAGGTAAAGCATATTCATGTGTATTATGAGTTTAGGGATCTGGAATATGTCAATTTTTCTTTTCTCACAGGTTAATGGATTCAAGTCACTGATTGGTCAGAAAAAGGGGTGGGCGGCATACTTATTTCTGATTTGTGCCGTGATATTGATTTGAGCATACCGTGAATACTGGGGCCTATTTACTTGCTGCTTGGCTATGAGAATGCAACAAATGGTGCCATTTCACATTGATATTGAATAAAATAGCCAATACAAAAGGTTAGTTCACACTAAATGGATTATTGCATATCAGGTCCCACTACTCATCTGCAGAATATAAAGCACTGTTGTGTTCTGAATACCAGTCTGGTGGACATACATAGAGTAGGATAGCAGACTGCGTGCAAACAGTGGTGGCTCAGAGGAAATGTTTTTGGAAATGATTACCAAACAGAGTGGCGGTATAAATGTCTGCGGCTATACACACTGGATGACCATACGTAATCGATTAGAAGGAGCGTAAGCAAGGAAGCACATTACTATAGTAATTCGGGCAGCTCTATTGATGTGTGTGCGTTTGTGTCTGTGTGTGTGTGGGTGCGCATGCATGAGTGTGTAAGTCTCATTGAAATGGCCTTCACACAAAAGCGATAACCAAGGCAGGTTCCCTTTGCTCAACTCACTTCCTTGTAATCAGTTTGACATTTGAAACACTCATGTGAGGACAAAAGACAAAACATACAGTGGGCGGATTTGGACCTCAGCTAAGTCCCTGCTGTAGGTGAGGGAGTACATTAGAAACAATGAGCACTAGTGCCCTTTGAGTATGTAATCTACCTATTAGCCACTGCATTGTGTTAGCATCAGCATTGGTGGAATAATACGACTCTTTAAACCTTGATCCAGGCACTCTACCGATGTAGCGGGCACCTAAATCCATCTCTCTTTTTCCCTTTCACTGTCCCTCAGTCTTTTTCTCTCTTCCTATCAGTAGTTCTCCCTTCCTTGCTCTCTTTCCCTCTCACCCCTTTAATCTTTTACACTCTCTCCCTCCCCCTTCCTCTCTTTTTTCTCTCTCCCAATCGCTCTTTCACACTACCCCCCCCCCCCAACCCATGGAACCACCAGCCCTCTCAGCAGGGGACCTTGTAGCAGGTGCTAGCCTAGTGCAGCAGAGCTCATCTGTGTGATGATATTTTCAGGGGGCAGTCCCTTGGTGTTTCTGGGCCATTGTGCATGCAAAGATCAGAGTGGCACCATATTGAGATGCTTCCCCGGTGCGCTCAGGCTGCTGCACATAACTAAGTCAATTTGTTTAATTAGCATTAAGACATGAAACATTGACTTGAGAGATATGTTCATTGCGGACACAAAATACGACAATTTGTTGTTTTGATTTTTTAAATGATAATCATATAAGAAACGACAATCTTATTAAGTATTTAGTAATGCAGTTCATCTACGCAAATTATATTTAAAAAAAACATATCTACAAGAATAATTATCTTAATTTCCCATGGAAGACAGAGATATGCTCTACACTCTATTCTTTCAGGAGTGTGGCACTGATCGTGAAACTATCATTGCATGATTTTCTGACTCAAGACATAATTTCATTTTATGAGCCGACTCCCCTGACAAGCGAATCTGATAAGGACCGACAGACCATTTATAAAAGTAGCGTTTGGAACCGCAAACGTTGAATTTGTGTCATAATAGCTGTTTCAACTGCTCTTTATTAAATATGTGTGACAGAGTTCAACTGGATTCCACAGGACGTAGCAGGCAGTCAATGTATAGCCTAACTGCACCTTATTGAGAACAGTATTTATGGTATAGAAAAAATATATATGTTTTATTGTCACATACACTGGATAGGTGCAGTGAAATGTGTTGTTTTATAGGGGCAGCCATAGTAGTACAGCGCCACTGGAGCAAATTAGGATTAAGTGCCTTGCTCACGAACACAGACAGATTTTTTACCTTGTCAGCTCAGTATTTGAACCAGCAACCTTTGTCAATTCATCAGGGCATGGACTCCACAAGGTGTCGAAAGCGTTCCACAGGGATACTGGCCCATTTTGACTCCAATGCTTCCTACAGTTGTGTCAAGGTGGCTGGATGTCCTTTGGGTGGTGGACCATTCTTGATACACATGGGAAACTGTTAAGCATGAAAAACCCAGCAGCGTTGCAGTTCTTGACACAAACCGATGCGCCTGGCACCTACTACCATTCCCAGTTCTATAGGCACTTAAATATTTTGTCTTGCCCAATCACCTTCTGAATGGCACAAATACACAATACATGTGTCAATGGTCTCAAGGCATAAAAATCCTTCTTTAACCTGTCTCCGCCTCTTCGTCTACACTGATTGAATTGGATTTAAGAAGTGGTATCAATAAGGGATAATAGCTTTCACCTGGATTCACCTGGTCAGTCTATGTCATGGAAAGAGCAGGTGTCCTTAAGGTTTTGAACACTCAGTGTATAGTGCACACTATATAGATATCGTAAATCAATTTCAAACATTTGGTTAACTTTTAATACTAAACTGATATGGGAGTACATCACATATAAATAATAATTACCTGGCAAAGTGTATGGGGTCGACTTTCCTCTCGAGGAGAAGAGTAAATCACACAATAATGGATTCAGTAGTGCCTTTATATAACGGTAATTGAAAATATCCGTATTTCTATAGAGCCGAGCGTTAAAAAGTGGAACCTGAGTGGTTGAAAGCCCTCCACACACGTATAAGTTGTGAATGTGTCCATGGTGGTAAATAGTCTGGGACAGAACAGAGCAGGCAATAACAAAGTTATATTGGCAACTAATTGAGCACTTTAATGGAGGAGCTGGAGTGTTCTTAGAATGAATTGGAACAAAAGCTTGAGTGGAATAATTTCTGAAGAATATCTATTCGGTTAGGAAACCTGCGTTTCTCACTTTGAAAGTATTAATTGGATTTAATTCAAATTGCGTCTCAAAGCCTAAAACTCGTACATATTTACTAGATTTGTGTAAAGTTAATACATTCGTTAATTGTTCTAAGTCGGGTATTTTCCTACAACATGAGGAGGAAGAGTTAGACTTTGCTTGAGAGTCCGAGTATTTCAAGCCGTGTTTTGTTGGTATAGAAATGGAGGGAAGCAGGTGACAGCTGATATCATAAAACATCAGCCGTTTAAAATAGTTATACATGTCTCCTTGTGCGCTCAATATTGGGACATGACAAAAAGAAATGCACAGATATGACCACTTGTTGAATTAGGCCTTTCAGGAAATGAGTCAGTCTATTGCCTTTTGACAACATAGGCAAAGGGCTCTCAATTAAATGTCTGCTTTGAGAAGATATCGAGAGATAGACTTAACACACGGTTTAATGGGAGAGTCTAATAAAAACACATAAATGGGACCCACACCTTTCCTCTTGGATAAACACATTAGTGATTGAATGCAGCTTTTCAATAAGTTAAAATAACAGTTTGTTATGAAAGCAATATGGAATGGGGCCAAATTTGAATGCAAATGCTTTAAATACCACATCCTTAATGGGGGCTATAATACGATGAATGTATTATAATGAATCATAACATTAGCTAATGTGGTCAATCATTGTGATTGTCCTAAAAAGCCATGCTAAAGTTATAGGAGAATGGGTAGTACAGGCACGTTCTAAATGCATGGAAATGATAATACCCCTGAGACTTTTTTGGTCCCATTGAATTAGTTATTACTATGAGTTGAACAGAGAAAATAAGTTCAACGATTTCTGTAGGTATCTCTATGGGGGTTAACTGAACCAAAACCAGCATGCTGAAAGGCTAATGCATGTTATCTGGTGCTCTTGTTTACATTGAACAACCTAGTAGTTTACTGGACAAATATAGTTGTACGCATAGCTATGGCCATCCCATAAGCCCCATGATGTCACCATGACACCCAATTCCCTCCCACAGCGAGGTACTTGCTTTAGAGTAAAGTGTGCAGATAGTGATTTCTACCCTGGGCTGATGATAGAGGTGTGCATATGGTTTTGTCAATACCGGCAAGGCAGTAAAGGTCACACCAATGTTAGTATTCAATTACCGTGTTTTCCTCGGCATGGAAAAACAAATGCTACATAACCCAATTGATTTGGTCCTATCCTGAGAGCATCTTACTGCATGATGCTAAAGAAAAATTCCAAAATTCCACATGTATCTAGATTGTGTAGGAGTACTTTGAGCAAGGGAAACGTCGAGCTGGAATGGATTCATCCACTTGTGTCCTTTCAAAGTACAACGTAATATACTTTCCTGGAATGTTATGGACATTTTGATGCCCTTTATGGCTTGGAAAAAAATAACACTGATGTTTTTTTGGTGTGGGGAAATGCTAGGCAGAGGCACTTGAGAAAGTAACTTCTTGTGTAGGACATCTTAAACTGAAAATGATCTATTTAGATCGAAGTGCCTTCTTGTAAGTTTTATCAATTTGAATTCACACTGGCAAGCCTCTGTAAACCTGTGCTATTCCATTACCTTATCGCTTTGGATCATATAGAAAGTTGCAAATCCATCTCCAGGTCATATTTCCTTTCACCTCAAACGTTTTCTGGTGCTCTAAAGAGATTAACTAAACTGATGAGGCAAAGTCCTACCAGAGGCCCTCTAACCATCTCTTATTGTTGATAAGCACAATGTACAATTGTCCATTTGGTTTCTTTGAGAAATAGTGTGGCCCTATACGAAAGAAAAGACTCACCTAGTTGGCATACAGTTGAAGTCGAAAGTTTACATACACCTTAGCCAAATACATTTAAACTCAGTTTTTCACAATTCCTGAAATTTAATCCTAGTAAACATTCCCTGTCTTAGGTCAGTTAAAATAAAGTCTTGATCCTAAGAATGTGAAATGTCAGACTAATAGTAGAGAGAATGATTTATTTCAACTTTTATTTATTTATTTCATCACATTCCTAGTGGGCCAGAAGTTTACATACACTCAATTAGTATTTGGTAGCATTGCTTTTAAATTGTTTAACTTGAGTCAAACGTTTCAGGTAGCCTTCCACAAGCTTTCCACAATAAGTTGGGTGAATTTTGGCCCATTCCTCCTGACAGAGCTGGTGTAACTGAGTCAGGTTCGTAAGCCTCCTTGCTCGCACAGGCTTTTTCCGTTCTGCCCACAAATGTTCTATAGGATTGAGGTCAGGGCTTTGTGATGGCCACTCCAATACCTAGACCTTGTTGTCCTTAAGCCATTTTGCCACAACTCTGGAAGTATGCTTGGGGTCATTGTCCATTTGGAAGACCCATTTGCGACCAAGCTTTAACTTCCTGACTGATGTCTTGAGATGTTGCATCAATATATCCACATATTTTTCCATCCTCATGATGCCATCTATTTTGTGAAGTGCACCAGTCCCTCCTGCAGCAAAGCACCCCCACAACATGATGCTGCCACCACCGTGCTTCACAGTTGGGATGGTGTTCTTCGGTTTGCAAGCCTCCCCCTTTGTCATCCAAACATAACGATGGTCATTATGGCCAAATAGTTCTACTTTTGTTTCATCAGACCAGAGGACATTTCTCCAAAAAGTACGATCTTTGTCCCCATGTGCAGTTGCAAACCATAGTCTGACTTTTTATGGCAGATTTGGAGCAGTGGCTTTTTCCTTGCTGAGCGGCCTTTCAGGTTATGTTGATATAGGACTCGTTTTACTGTGGATATAGATACTTTTGTACCTGTTTCCACCAGCATCTTCACAAGGTCCTTTGCTGTTGTTCTGGGATTGATTTGCACTTTTTGCAGCAAAGTACATTCATCTCTAGGTGACAGAAAGCGTCTCCTTCCTGAGCGGTATGATGGCTGCCTGGTCCCATGGTGTTTATACTTGCGTACTATTGTTTGTACAGATGAATGTGGTACTTTCAGGCGTTTGGAAATTGCTCCAAAGGATGAACCAGACTTGTGTTCTACAATTTCTTTTTCTGGGGTCTTGGCTGATTTCTTTTAATTTTTCCATGATGTCAAGCAAAAAGGCACTGAGTTTGAAGGTAGGCCTTGAAATATATCCACAGGTACACCTCCAATTGACTCAAATGATGTCAATTAGCCTATCAGAAGCTTCTAAAGCCTTGCCATCATTTTCTATAATTTTCCCAGCTGTTTAAAGGCACATTCAACTTCAGTGTATGTAGACTTCTGACCCACTGGAATTGTGATACAGTGAATTATAAGTGAAATAATCTGTCTGTAAACAATTGTTGGAAAAATGACTTGTGTCATGTACAAAGTAGATGTCCTAACTGACTTGCTAAAACTATAATTTGTTAACAAGAAATTTGTGGAGTGGTTGGAAAATTAGTTTTAATGACTCCAACCAAACTGTATGTAAACTTCACCTGTATTAATCATGACAACAGTGGTGTGTTTAAGGGTAACAAGGGAAACCTGGCTTCCCCAAAAAATTGACAAAGAAAGAATTATGTATCATTCGTCTCTCTTTGTTTTCATAATTTTTCTTAAATCAAATTTAAATTTGCATCTCACTGGAGAAAGCATCCAAGCGAGGGAAACAGCGGCACTCTGTCTCTGTATGTGTAGGCCATCTATCTGATGCTGTCTGGTTAAAAAGAGTTGCCACCCGTAGCATTGAATGCCTCCCTTGATAAATAGCCAATCAGCCTTGAGCTTAAATGTGCGAACTCAACTGTGAATGGTCCTGGCGCACCAAAGAAAAGTGAAGCCAGTTTGTATTTGGTTTCATTCCTATCACATCGAGAGAAATATGTAATTAACAGAAACAACTTGGTGGCTAGCTAGCTACAATTGTCCCTTTCCTAAAATAGCCATGGGTTTGGACTTAATTGTGGTTTTACTTCATTCTCCATACTGGCCATACGGCGATTCTGATACAACCATAAATTAATTATTTGTGCCCCTGGACTGAGAGGACAGAAGTTCAATATGTAGCTAGATGTAAAAGGCTTATGTTAACTACCTAACTTTGCCCATGAAAGGAAGCTAGGCTAGGCTAGGGAGCAAGCATTTTAGCCAGGTAGCCTAGCACAACAAAAAAATAAAAGGGTGTACAGTATGACAGAGTCCGTTTCATCAACTTGAGAGGATGGCATTGACGTTTCTCTACAAGTAGGGTGAGTCATGTTTTTTCTACCTGAACGAACACACATTTATCTTACTAAATAGTTTTTGGTTTCTGTTGTCACTGTATAGACTAAGTATAGGTGATCTAATGATGAAATGGTGCTGGAATAGTGGAGGCATCTCCTGTTTTCTTTGTGACTTGTGGAAACTCTGGTTATAAAATCAATAGTTATTTAGTAGTCCAAAAAATGTCAGAAACATTAACTTGCTTGACCATGTTGTGACTTTGTTACATTAAAAACAAGGAAAAGAGCGCACGCTGCTGCTCATGCGCCCGGGTGATTTTATTATAACGCTTTATTGTTTAAAGAAATTGGCGTTTTTTTCACTATGTAATCATGACATGGGGTGGTTCAATGACACATGTACACTGCCTTCAGAGAGTATTCACACCCCTTGACTTTCTCCACATTTGGTTCTATTGCAAAGTGGGATTCAAATTGATTTCATTGTCATTTTTGGTCAACCAGCTACACAAAACACTCGAATGTCAAAGTGGCCAAAAAAAATAAAATAAAAAAAATCGGAACATTTATATATATAAAAAAATGCATTAGATATGTTGTTACGCGGAGCGAACACAGGAGAACCCAAAAGCAGACTCAGATGCAGAAGCAGGGATGAATGAACCAAAATGTTTATTGTACACAGAGAGATAGTGCAGAACGGGGGTAGCTCAGATGAGTTGCAGAAAAACCCGAAGTGTAGAGTCAGGTTGGAGTTGAACAGGGTAAACGAGTCCTGAGGGGAATCCAAGGTGGTGGTGAGTGAAATCCAGAGCAAGGTGGTGAGATGTGGTACAGGAGACAGGAGCCAGAGAGAGCGGTAACGGCAATGAGAGCACAAAACGGTGTAAGGCAGGGAAACAAGCACAGCAACAGGATCTTGATAAACAAAAGGCCCGGATAATAACTGACTGAGCACAGATTACAATCTGGCAGAGTGGAAATGTCAGGAATGAGTATTTGTAGAAGTCTTGATTATGGAACGAATTGCAGCTGATTGGGATCTGCTCTGACTCCAGCACACCGGTCTCCAACCACACAAACAGAGAGGGAGAGAGTACAGGGGGAGAACTGCAGGTCAATAAGACACCGGACGAACACCAGAGGGCATAGTAAGAAAAGATGTGTCAGTACCCCCCCCCCACGGATGCCACCTGGCGCACGACCCGGTTTGTCTGGGTGTGAGGTATAAAAATCCTGTACAAGGGAGGGATCCAGAATGTGACAGCGGGGCACCCAGCAGCGCTCCTCAGGCCCCTATCCCTCCCAGTCCACCAGATACTGCCAACCACGGCCCCGACGGCACACATCCAAAAGTCGCTGGACAGTATAGGCAGGATGGTCATCGATGAGCCGAGGGGGTGGAGGAGCAGCTGCAGGAGGTGACAGGAACAGACTGGTTTAATTAAAGATACATGGAAGGCGGGGTGAATTTGAGAGAGTCTGGGAGTTTCAGATGAACAGCAGAGGGGTTTATGACATTATCAATTTAATTATGCTTAGATCCGGGGCGATAAGTGAGTGTGAAGTTGAATCTTCCAAAAAACAATGCCCACCTGGCCTGCCGAGAGTTAAGACATTTGGCGGTCTGGATGTAGGCTAGATTTTTGTGATCCATCCACACAATGAAGGGAAGGACTGAACCCTCTAACCAGTGACGCCACTCCTCAAGAGCCAGCTTAACAGCCAAAAGTTCCCGGTTGCCTACGTCAATTTCTTTGCAGGTGAGAGCTTGCAGGACAAGGCCCAAGGATGGAGCTTCTGATCCGAGGGAGAACGTTGAGACAGGACTGCACCTACCCCAGTGTCGGAAGCGTCCACCTCCAGGACAAACTGGAGTTCTGGGTCTGGCTGGGAAAGGATTGGAGCAGAAGTAAAGCGGTGCTTGAGTTCCCGGAATGCTGCCTCTGCCTCAGGGGACCAGTGGAATGGAGTGGAGGTGGAGGTGAGAGTGATGAGAGGAGCTGCCAAATGACTAGTCACGGATGAATCTATAAAAATTGGCAAACCCCAGGAAACGCTGTAACTGCTTCAGATTTGCAGGCACAGGCCACTCTGACTGCCCTAACCTTGACAGGGTCCATTCGTAGCTGTCCTTGAGCAATAACGTAACCCAAGAAGGACACAGGAAACATGACTCACATTTCTCAGCCTTGACAAACAGCTTATTCTCCAATAGCCTTTGGAGAACGTGTTGCTTGTGAGCCTCAAGGTCATTCGAAAAAAATAAGAAATGTCATCCACATAGACAAAAACGCCCAATGACATCCCTCAGGACATCATTAACCAGGCTCTGAAAAACAGCAGGGACGTTAGTGGGACCAAAAGGCATAACCAAGTACTCGAAATGTCCAAGTGGTGTGTTGAATGCCGTTTTCCACTCATCCCCTTCTCTGATGCAGCCAACGTGATAGGCATTCCGGAGGTCCAGTTTAGTAAACACTGTGGCATCATGGAGGGGGGCAAAAGCCGAACTGATAAGTGGCAAGGGATACTTGTTCCTGACAGTGATACTATTCAACCCATGGAAGTCTATGCATGGCCTCAATGACCCATCCTTCTTCTTGACAAAGAAAAATCCAGCTCCCACTGGAGAGGAAGAAGGCCTGATATGTCCGACTGCAAGGGAGTCCTGGATGTATTCTTCCATGGCTTCTTGCTCGGGGCGAGAGATTATACAACTTGCTACTAGGGAGAGGAGCTCCAGGCTGAAGCTTGATAGCACAGTCGTATGGCCGATGAGGCGGCAGAGATGGGGTGTGGTGCTCACTGAATACAGGAGCTAGACGGTGATATTCTGGAGGAACAGAAGACAGGTCTGGGGGTTCTGGAATGGACTGGGGTGCAGGCAAGGCAGGAGGAATGGGCAGAATGTAGACAATTAGAATGTCAAAAAGTACTCCAAGTAGTAACACTTCCGGTGGGCCAGGAAATCTGTGGGTTGTGTAGCTTTAACCATGGATGGCCCAGATCCAGAGGTGAGTGAGAACAGTCGATTATGTGGATCTTTTCCTGGTGATTTCCAGAGAGACACAGAATAACAGGAATTGTTCTCTCCAAAACACAGAAGAGTAACTTTCCATTGAGAGCGTTGGCATCTAGAGGTGAATCAAGCAAAACAGTGTCCACTGAGTAACAAACCCTCGGTCCAGAAAACTCTCGGCAGGCAGAGGAAAAGCCTGGCTCTGCCACACAAGGTTGGCCTCAAGCAGGGGTCTGGGAGATGATGGGCAGGCGATTTGGCGCAACAGTATATCCCCCACTACCGCTGAGCCCCTCTCTTTTGCTGGACGCAGGGAACAAGTGGAGACCAGGTGACCAACATGGCCACAACATAGACAGCTTCTAGTACTGATACTCCGCTGCCTCTCCTCTGGAGATGGACGGGTCTGACTGAGCTGCATGGGTTCAGGATTAGAACCTGCCTGATGATGTGATGCAGTCGGAGAAATTGAGCAAGGCACAGAAGAAGCCGTTATGGGACATGCAACCCTACCTCCCCTCTCCCTCCGACGCTCACGGAGACGGTTGTGAATGCGATTAATAGTGAGAGAAATTAGTTTGTCAAGTCCATCAGGCTCCTCTCTGGTCATCAACTCGTCCTTGCGGGTCTCAGTGAGTGCGTTCCAGAATGCTCCCTGAAGGGCCTTATCATTCCAGCCGCTCTCTGCGGCGAGGGTGTGGAACTCACATGCCATCTCAGCCACACTGAGAGCCTTGACGAAGGGACAGAAGTCATTTGGCAGCATCCTTTCCACAGAACGGGTGGTCGAAGACCTTCCTCATCTCATCAGTGAATCCATTGTAGGAGAAGCAGATAGATGACTCTCTCCCAAACCGCAGTGGCCCAGGAGAGCGCTGCTCCCCAAAGGTAGCCAATCAAAAAATACATCTTGGCTCATTCACTAGCATAAGAGTAGGGCTGTTACTCAAATACTAGTGAACATTGTACAAGAAAGGCTCTGCAAACACCAAGATTGCCATCATAACGCTCAGGAGTCGGAACAAAAGGCTCCCGGGGTGGAGAAGAGGCTCCGTGAAAACTTTGTTCTCCAGCAGGGTTTGGTCATGTTGCTCAAGAAGGGTGCCTTGACCAACAAGAATTTGGTGAAGAGTAGGGGAGTCTGCTGGGTTCATCTCTTGGCCAGATCATACCGTTACGCGGAGTGAACAATGGGGAATCAAGAGCGGACTCAGATGCGGAGACAGGGATGAATGAACCAAAATGTTTGTTGTACACAGAGAGATATGGAGTGCAGAACCGGGGTAGCTCAGATGAGTTGCAGAAAAACCCGAAGTGTAGAGTGAGGTTGGAGTTGAACAGGGTAAACCAGTCCTGAGGGGAATCCAAGGTGGTGAGTGAAATCCAGAGCAAGGTGGTTGGGTGGTGAGATGTGGTACAGGAGACCGGAGCCAGAGACAGAGCAGTAACTGCAATGAGAGGACAAAACGGTGTAAGGCAGGGAAACAAGCACAGCAGAGCAACAGGATCTTGCTAACAAACAAAAGGCTAGGATAATAACTGACTGAGCAGAGATTACGATCTGGCAGAGTGGAAGAGGCAGGAATGAGTATTTGTAGAGGTCTTGATTTATGGAACGAGTTGCAGCTGATAGGGATCTGCTCTGACTCCAGCACACCTGTCTCCAACCACATAATCAAACAGAGAGAGAGAGAGAGAGAGAGAGAGAGAGAGAGAGAGAGAGAGAGAGAGAGAGAGAGAGAGAGAGAGAGAGAGAGAGAGAGAGAGAGAGAGAGAGAGAGAGAGAGAGAGAGAGAGAGAGAGAGAGAGAGAGAGAGAGGGTACAGGGGGAGAACTGCAGGTCAAGAAGACACCGGACAAACACCAGAGGGCGTAGCAAGAGCAGATGTGACATATGTATTCACCCCCATGAGACAATACATGTTAGAAAATCCTTTGGCAGTGATTACAGCTGTGAGTCTTTCTGGGTAAGTCTCTAACAGCTTTGCACACCTGGAGTGTACAATATTTGCCTATTACTCTTTATAAAATTCTTCAAGCTCTGTCAAGTTGGTTGCTTGTCATTGCTAAAAAGCCATTTCAAGTCTTGCCATAGATTGTCAAGATGATTTAAGACAAAACTGTAAATAGGCCACTCAGGAACATTCAATGTCGTCTTGGTAAGCAGTGTAGATTTGACCTTGTGTTTCAGGTTATAGTCCTGCTGCAAGGTGAATTGGTCTCCCAGTGTCTGTTGAAAAGAAGATGGAAGAAGGTTTTGCTCTAGGATTTTGCCAGTTCTTAGCTGTATTCTTTTCTGTTTCTTTTTATCATAGCAATACCCATAACATGATGCAGCCACCACTATGCCTGAAAATATGAAGAGCGGTACTCAGTGATGTGTTGTCTTGGATTTGCCCCAGACATAATGCTTTGTATTCAGGACAAAAAGGGTATTTCTTTGCCACATTTCTGCAGTATTACTTAAGTGTCTTGTTACAGCAACAACCATTAAACTGGTGAAATCACTGAACAGTTTCCTTCCTGTCCGGCAACTGAATTAGGAAGGACAACTATCTTGTAGTGACTGGGTATATTTATACACCATCCAATGCCTCATTAATAACTTCACCATGCTCAAAGGGATATTCAGCGTATGCTTTTTATTTTATTTTTACATATCTACCAATTGATGCTCTTCTTTGAGAGGCATTGAAAAACATCCCTGGTCTTTGTGGTTGAATCTGTGCTTGGAATTCACTACTCGATTGTGGGACCTTAAAGATAATTGTATGTGTGGGGTACAAATATGGGGTAGTCATTCAAAAATCATGTTAACGACTATTATTGCACACAGAATGAATCAATGCAATTTATTATGTGACTTGTTAAGCACATTTTCACCTCCTGTACTAAAGGGATTGAAACCTTATTGACCTTATTGTACTTTGCTCTGTTCATCTTTGCCTCGATTCTGACTTCACCGTAGGAATGGTGCCAGGTTTCCTGCAGATGTGACGCTTGGAATTCAGGTTCAATATTGGCTTCATCAGACCAGAGAATCTTGTTTCTCATGGTCTGAGAATCTTTAGGTGCCTTTTGGCAAACTCCAAGAAGTCTGTCATGTTCCTTTTACTGAGGAGTGGCTTCAGAGTGACCATCGGGTCCTTGGTCACCTCCCTGAACAAGGCCCTTCTCCCCCGATTGCTCAGTTTAGCTGGGCGGCCAGCTCTTGCAAGAGTCTTGGTGGTTCCATACTTCTTTCATTTAATAATGATGGAGGCCACTGTGTTCTTGGGGATCTTCAATGCTGCAGACATTTTTTGATACCCTTCCCCACATCTGTGCCTCGACACAATCCTGTCTCAGGGGTCTACGGACAATTCCTTCAACCTCATGGCTTGGTTTTTGCTCTGACATGCACTGTCAACTGTCAACAATTTTATATAGACAGGTGTGTGCCTTTCCAAATCATGTCCAATCAATTGAATTTACCACAGGTGGACTCCAATGAAGTTGTAGAAACATCAAGGATAATCAATGGAAACAGGATGCACCTGAGCTCAATTTCATGGCTGAATACGTACTGAATACTTATGTAAATAAGATTTCTGTTTTTTATTTTTAAGATCTGTTTTCGCTTAGTCATTATGGGGTATTGTGTGTAGATTGTTGAGGATTTTGTTTATTTAATCCATTTTATAATAAGGCTGTAACGTAACAAAATGTGGGGGTCTGAAAACATTCCGAAGGCACTCTTAGGTTTTACACAGTCAAATGTAACATGTACAAACAATACATGTGACATCAATATTAAAACAATGTAATAATAAATACAAATATACAGTAATGAAATATATGCAAAACATTGACATTTTTGTCATATAGCAGATGCTCTTATTAACTTTTAAGGGCCAGGCCCCTTTTATCTCAATGTCCGCCTGAATGACGTGCCCAAAGTAAACTGCTCAGGCCCTGAAATCAGGATATGCATATAATTGGTACCATTGGAAAGAAAACACTTTGAAGTTTGTATAAATGTTAAAATAATGTAGGAGAATGTAACACAATAGATACGGTAGGAGAAAATCCAAAGAAAAACCAACCAGCATTTTTTTGGAGAGAGAGACCATCCTCTTAGAAATGCAAGAGAAAGGTCATATTGTAAAATAGCTCTCTGGATGCAATTCCTCTGGCTTCCACAGGGTGCCATCAGTCTATGTTCAAGGTTTCAGGCTTGTAACTTCAAAAACGAATAAGAAATAACAGTGTTTGTAAGAGGACACAGTCTTGGAAATCCGTGTTTTTGCGTGCCATGGCGAAGTTGCGCACCTGCTAAATTGAATCTTTATATGTGAATGTATGAAACCTGTGCCGGTGGAATTGTTTTTGGA
Source organism: Salmo salar (assembly GCF_965601325.2). Classification (NCBI taxonomy): domain Eukaryota; kingdom Metazoa; phylum Chordata; class Actinopteri; order Salmoniformes; family Salmonidae; genus Salmo; species Salmo salar. The sequence continues at coordinate 66,530,073 of NC_138299.1, forward strand.
TGTGGGGCGCCATCCTCAAACAATCGCATGGCATGTTTTTGCTGTAATAGCTACTGTAAATCGGACAGTGCCATTATATTAACAAGAATTTAAGCTTTCAGCCGATATAAGACACTTACAAGACACTTCAACTTTATATGTGAATGTATGAAACCTGTGCCAGTGGAATTTCTTTGGAATGTGGGGTGCCATCCTCAAACAATCGCATGGCATGTTTTCGCTGTAATAGCTACTGTAAATCAGACAGTGCCGGGACCCTTTGGAAGACAAATCAGAGGAAGATTTTCAAAAAGTAAGTGAATATTTCATCTTTATATGTGAATGTATGAAACCTGTGCCGTGGAATTTTTTGGGGATGTGGGGCGCCGTCCTCAAACAATCGCATGGCATGTTTTCGCTGTAATAGCTACTGTAAATCGGACAGTGCCGTTATATTAACATGAATTTAAGCTTTCAGCCGATATAAGACACTTATATGACCTAAATGTTTAAAATCCATAATAACTATTTGAATTATTTGAATTACGCGCTTCCAGTTTCCAGTTTCACCGGAAGATGTCCCGCTAGCGGGACACCAATCCTTGTTATCAAGGGCGACTGACTGGTAAGTGCATTCATCTTAAGACAGATGGTTTAGTCAACCACATATCACAGTCAAATATACAGGACAGGAACATTCCATTCCAGCAAAACAATAGATATATAGCGTTTTGTAGAAAAAACAAATTTTCACACACACCTAAAACCTATGAATTATAAAATCTGAGAACAGTAATATTTTACTTACACATGAAGACACCCATGATAAATCATTTTTAATGAAAAAACTAAAATGTGCAAAATTGGTGGATATAGAGTTATTGAAATAAACTCTTCAAATGTATTTTAATTTTTTTTGCAAACCCAGACCTTTCTGACCAGTTTCGACTGAAATTGTTCACCATGAACTGCACTAGCTTGATAAACAGTTCTGGCTCTTTTAATTTGGGCTAATTTGTCTAATTTGATCCTCATACAATAACCAAACTAATTTCTGAAATCACAAAGTTATGTAGAAGGTGACATTAGCCCTGTTCGCACAGGACTTGCATTACTTTAGAATGTCGGTTATATAAAAAACAGTAGGTTATTCTGACTGGAATTATTACTCACCCCATGTCATCTGCTGCATTAAATTGTGATTTCACAAATGATTTGCTTGTCCAACTGTTTCGTTATTGTATAAGGATCGATTTAGACAAAATACTGTCTGTACAATTTAGCTTGCTAGACAAAATGAAATTGCAAGCACTGTTTGATCAAGTTAGCTAGCAATGAGGTAGCCCAGCTAGCAACAAACAAATTTGCTAGCTAGTGCAGCTCATGATAACAAGGGGGCCCCCTCAGTTGAAATTGGTCAAAGAGGGGTCTGGATTCACTTAAAAAAGTTAATTTATTGACTTCCAAAACATGCACCTTAACTGACAGCTGTGTTGTTGATTGGCTGTTGCACAAAGTTGAGATGTTTTAACTGGATGCAACCAAGTAGCAGATGAGTTGCTTATTAGTTGCAGGGGGGGTTTCACAGAGCAATCAAGAAGCAACTGAGCTGCAAGCAACTAAAATTGTGTGTAAGTTGTGTTGTGTAACTGCAGCCTAAGGAGACATAAAAGAGATGCACCCATGGCCGGCCTTAGCATTTTAGCGGGATTTGATTGGGGCAGTTTTAAAGCTAATTTCCTGCAATTCTACACAGTTTGCCATGACTTATGCCATGTTAATGATATCTGAGTGAGCGTGACTAACAAAATCAATGGGGGCCCCCTGGAGGTCAGGGCCCCTTTAGACAGCTGGCAAAGACTAACTTACCAATATTAAAATTGGCTAATGGCTAATTGAGTGACTATCAGTGACTGACATAACAAGTGAACTGCTGATGCACAACCAAAGTTAGAACATACACCTTGTGTATTCTACTATTCTAACACCCAAAAGTAAATTGAGACCCCAACTGGGGGTGGCTAATGATCTCGAACCAAGTAGGCTGGTGGTTTGGTTACAAATGGCCATACTCAGCTTTCTACTCTTGTTCAGTCTCCATTGCTGCCCACGAACATAAATGAAAAGGATGGCACAAAATAGTCTAACACCTCCATAGTTAAAAATCAAGGATCAAAACAATGTCCCTGTCGAATTATGTCATCGGTCGAAGTCTTAAAATCCCTAGCCGTTTTTCCGGGAAATGAAACCTAGTCCTGTTTCGGCAAATGGAAAACAAACAAGAGCCAGCAAGGCTAGTTTGTGCTGGTTCCGGCACAACCTGGCATGGTTTGGTTATTCTAATGCAATTTCTTATGCCTGGGGCTGACCCGGAAGCACCAGAAGATGCATAGCGAATCGTACACTCAAATTGCAGCGCACCAATCACATTCTTCACTACAATTAGATATGAAGCTTTCCAGTGGGAATACTGATCTTGCAGATGATTCATTCCCCAGAGGTGCAGTGGGTCGTCACTTCCCCCATATTGTATTGGATGTCACAAACTGTTACAAATCCTCAGGTGCATTGTGGGTCACTCACCTGCTCTCCAGGGCCACATTGCTGTCCAGGACCCAGCTGTCCTGCAGCTGGACACATTCAGCTGTGCTCTGCAATTCAGCCGCCAGGCCAGCCGAGGGGGGCGGGCTCAGGCTCCGCTGATTGGCCAGCGAGCCGCGGCTCAACGATGTAATTGACGGGTGCTGTTTGTGGTGAGTGGGCGTATCTGGTGGTAGAGGAGGCTGGCCTTGTTGACTGGACAGTCTGTCTTCTGTTGAAAGGGAAACAGAAAGGAGATTGTAAAGGAGACTGTAAGCACATAATGATAACACCTGAATGTAAAACTAAAACCTTGTACTCAGCTAAGTATAGTACAGTTGCCTGGCATGGCATTGGGTTGTTACTATCTTGTGGGGGAGCTGCCTGCAATAGGTTGGTGATTGTGTTCGGTATAAAGCCGTGGCCATCTGACGGACAAAGAAAAAGTAAATTCATCCTAAAAGTGCACATCAAATGGATGAGGTGACAATCACAACATGAAATAAGAGCTTTTTATGGAGACACACATTTCAATTGTAGAAAACACAAAATGGCTGAAGGTTTGGTACTCTTTAAACCAGAAAGTAATTTAGAGAGGCAGCTGTTTCTTTTGGGGTGCTTAACAGAATGTTTCACGTTTGATTACAGTTCGAGAAGGCTCTCAAATAACTAATGACCAGAACATCCATTAGAGTGCTCAGAGAACAGGTTTTCCAATTTCACACAAAGCTATGTAATAGTCCCCCGGAATGACATGCCATGATTATCCATCCATCGTTGTAGTTAAGAGGTAAAATCTACAAAGCTGACATTTATGATTCGCTCCAGTAAATTCCAAATGGAGCTTGGTTTTAAGGGGCTAGGGCAATCTTTGAGATGATTGACAAAGTCAGGACTTTTCTTATTCTATGTCTGCATTAACAGTATAATTTTTAAAAGGGTAAACAGCAGGAGTTGAGATGTTAGAACAATGCTTGGTCGCATGCTGGATGTTCTAATGGTCAGCTTATAGCCTTCTAATGGTTTCTATTTGTTATTTTGGCGATTCCAGCCCTGCATAAAGACTCAAAAACATTTTGACAAGTTATGGCCAGCAACATGGACTGTGGTAAAATAATGACAAGAGTGAAGGCCAAAAATAACAACTTTGTTTGAAGGACATCATGCATTGTTTCAGTGGGGCTGCCCATTTTAGTGGTTATGCAAATGTTGTCCTTGTCGATGTGCATTTGCCTCACTGCGCCCGTAGACACAATGCAAATCTTCAGTGGCTGACCTACGTTGCTTCCGCAAGGCTGAGGAAACGCACGCAAGTCATTCAGAAATTATTTTGTACAGGAATTATTTCTCTTCTGTAGAATTCATTATGGACTCTGGGCCTCTGGGAAGGGCAGGCAATAGTTGATGTGACAGTGCTCTATTCCAGGGTTATAACCTATGTAGATATTGCTTTAATACCATGCATACTGAGCCACATTTATGAGTAACATGAACAAAGCCAAACTTTTAATGTAAAAGTAAATCAATGAAATGTCAGTAGCTGTTCCATTGTTTAGATGGGTAATAGCATTGTTAAAAGACATCAATAATGTTAGACATTTCAGTACACTGAAGTGATGGGAGGAAAGAAATCTATAGTTGCACGCCACAATAATATTTTGAATGATATTATATCAATACTTTCACTCCAAATATCGATTTGAACAAAAAATATACACTAAGCAAAACCATAAAATGCAACACGCAACAATTTCAAAGATTTTATTCAGGTACAGTTCATATAAGGAAATCAGTCAATTGAAATAAATTCATCAGGCCCTAATCTATGGATTTCACATGACTGGGAACACAGACATACATCGGTTGGTCACAGATACAGGGCGTGGATCAGAAAACCAGTCGGTATCTGGAGTGACCACCATTTCCCTCATGCAGCATGACACATTTCCTTAGAGTTAATCAGGCTGTTGATTGTGGCCTGTGGAATGCTGTCCCACTCCTACAGTATTCAATGGCTGTCCGAAGATGTTGAATATTAGCAGGAACTGGAACACGATGTTGTACACGTCAATCCAGAGAATCCCAAACATGCTCAAAGGGTGACATGTCTGGTGAGTATGCAGGCCATAGAACTGGGACATTTTCAGCATCCAGGAATTGTGTACAGATATGGGGCTGTGCATTATCATGCTGAAACATGAGGTGATGGAGGTGGATGAATGGCACTACAATGGACCTCAGGATCTCATCACGGTATATCTGTGCATTCAAATTGCCATCAATAAAATGCAATTGTGTTTGCTGTCCATAGCTTATGCCTGCCCATACCACAACCCCACCGCCACCAAGGGGCATGCAGATAAGCTTCCCTGAGATGGTTTCTGACAGTTTGTACAGAAAATATTCAGTTGTGCAAACCCACAGTTTCATCAGCTGTCCGGGTGGCTCATCTCAGACCATCCAGCAGGTGAAGAAGCCAGATGTGGAGGTCCTGGGCTGGCGTGGTTACACGTGGTCTGTGCTTGTGAGGCCAGTTGGACGTACTGCCAAATTCTCTAAAACGACATTGGAGGTAGCTTATGGTACCAGCTCTGGTGGACAATCCTGCAGTCAACATGCCGATTGCACACTCCCTCAAAACTTGAGACATCTGTGGCATTGTGTTGTGCGACAAAACTGCACATTTTAGAGTGGCCTTTAATTGTCCCCAGCACAAGGTGCACCTGTGTAATGATCATGTGATTTAATCAGCTTCTTGATATGCCACACCTGTCAGATGGATGGATTATCTTGGCAAAGGAGAAATTCTCACTAAAATGGATGTAAACAAATTGTGCACACAATTTGCGATAAATAAACTTTTTGCGCATATGGAAAATTTCTTGGATAATTCGTAAAAACCAAATAACTACACAGATCTTCATTGTAAAGGGTTTAAACACTGTTTCCCATGCTTGTTCAATTAACCATACACAATTAATGAACATGCACATGTGGAAACGGTCATTAAGAACTTAACAGCTTACAGACAATAGGCAATTTAGGTCACAGTTATGAAAACTTAGGACACTAAAGAGGCCATTCTACTGACTCTGAAAAACACCAAAAGAAAGATGCCCGGGGTCCCTGCTCATCTGCGTGAACATGCTTTAGGCATGCTGCAAGGAGGCATGAGGACTTCAGATGTGGCCAGGGCAAAAATGTGCAATGTCCGTACTGTGAAACGCCTAAGACAGCGCTACAGGGAGATAGGATGGACAGTTGATCATCCTCGCAGTGGCAGACCACGTGTAACAACACCTGCACAGGATCGGTACATCCGAACATCACACCTGCGGGACAGGTACAGGATGGCAACAACAACTGCCCGAGTTACACCAGTAATGCACAATCCCTCCATCAGTGCTCAGAATGTCCGCAATAGGCTGAGAAAGGCTGGACTGAGGGCTTCTAGGCCTATTGTAAGGCAGGTCCTCACCAGACATCACTGGCAACAACGTCGCCTATGGGCACAAACCCACCGTCTCTGGACCAGACAGGACTGGCAAAAAGTGCTCTTCACTGACGAGTCACGGTTTTGTCTCACCAGGGGTGATTGTCGGATTCACGTTTATTGTCGAAGGAATGAGCGTTACACCGAGGCCTGTACTCAGAAGCGGGATCGATTTGGAGGTGAAGGGTCCGTCATGGTCTGGGGCAGTGTGTCACAGCATCATCGGATTGAGCTTGTTGTCATTGCAGGCAATCTCAACGCTGTGCATTACAGGGAAGACATCCTCCTCCCTCATGTGGTGCACTTCCTGCAGGCTCATCCTGACATGACTCTCCAGCATGACGATGCCACCAGCCATACTGCTCGTTCTGTGCGTGATTTCATGCAAGACAGGAATGTCAGTGTTCTGCCATGGCCAGTGAAGAGCCTGGATCTCAATCCCATTGAGCACGTCTGGGACGTGTTGGATCGGAGGGTGAGGGCTAGGGCCACTCCCCCCAGAAATGTCCGGGAACTTGCAGGTGCCTTGGTGGAAGAGTGGGGTAACATCTCACAGCAAGAACTGGCAAATCTGGTGCAGTCCATGAGGAGGAGGTGCACTGCAGTACTTAATGTAGCTGGTGGCCACACCAGATACTGACTGTTACTTTTGATTTTGACCCCTCCTTTGTTCAGGGACACGTTATTCCATTTCTGTTAATCACATGTCTGTGGAACTTGTTCAGTTTATTTTTCAGTTGTTGAAACTTATTTTCATACAAATATTTACACATGTTAAGTTTGCTGAAAATAAACGCAGTTGACAGTGAGAGGACGTTTCTTTTTTTGCTGAGTTAATATAGGTAGCTTTAGAGCTAGTCGGCTGTACCTGCGCCAAAACTCTGGTATTTTTCATCCTATAGTATGCTAATAATCGGGAAGCAAGTACAGGGAGTGAATTTAATAAATAAACTAACATGGAACAAAACAAAAGACACGAGTAGCGTACAGTTATGAAACATAAACAAAAACAATAACGCCTCAGGAAAGAACCAAAGGGAGTGACATATATAGGAGAGGTAATCAGGAAGGTGATGGAGTCCATGTGAGTCTCATGAAGCTCAGGTGCGCGTAACGATGGTGGCAGGTGTGCGTAATAATGAATAAACTGGCGACAATGAGCACCAGAGAGGGGGAGCGGGAGTAGACGTGACATATAGCTTGTTCTCCATCCTCTTTTAAAATAGTGGGACATGTTTTCAGAACTTTTATTTTCATGATCAAAAATGCAGCAGACATACAGTGAGCAATATGTTTGAACATCAAATCAAAATCAAATCAAAACTTTGGAAACATTTACTTGTCATGAATGTCTTTGGCGCCGAGACAAAGGTCACTCAACATCTTCATGTTAATTTAATAGACAGTGACTGCACATCTCAAGTGGTCTCCACACCTTATCAAGTCAACTGTACCGTGACGATGTTAAGCAATCAAACCAATGTGCACCAGTGAGCTTCGTCACTAATTGCCACCCATGCACTAAGGCCTTTGTGAAAAGCGAGGTGTGAGAGAGTGCCTTGCTTATGTGCTCACACGTGCGTGTGAGAGGATGTGCACACGATTGCATGTGTTGAAGTCTGTGAAACAGTCTTGGAGACAGCTTGGCATTCTCTTACACCAACACACTCAGCAAATTATCCTGGTCTTTTAAGAGTGCGGAGCGCTGGGATGGGGAATACAGATGAAAAAGCTATGCTTTGAAATCAGATCAAGACTCTCCTCATGGACTCTCCTCCATAATTTCTCAATGTCATCTTGTCATCATCTCAGTCAGACGAGATGCTTTAAAGGCTCTTTTTGATTAAACACTGCAATGCTGGCTGCTGAAACGACAACCTCATTCAGATCTTAATGGCGCTTGCGATATCTATCAAACGTCGGGTTTATGAAGCGTCTGTACTTTCGCAAGAATGTGTCTAGAAGTGGATCTCCCTTTGGTTTGTTTTTAATTCTTGTTTTTTTTTAAGAATATGTTCCGGGAACAGTAAGTAAAATATTTTCTTTTCTTCACAGGGCATAAAGATGATTACCATTAACCTCTAGTTGTTGTTCGATGTCTGATCCATTCTCAACAGCTACACTGACCAAAATTATAAACACAACATGTAAAGTGTTGGTCCTATGTTTCATGAGCTGAAATAAAAGATCCCAGAAATGTTCCATATGCACAAAAAGGTTATTTCTCTCAAATGTTGTGCACAAATTTGGTTACATCACTGTTAGTAGGTATTTCTCCTTTGCCAAGATAATCCACCCACCTGACAGGTGTGGCATATCAAAAAGCTGATTAAACCGCATGATCATTACACAGGTGCACCTTGTGCTGGGGACAGTAAAAGGCCACTCTAAAATGTGCAGTTTTGTCACACAACACAATGTCACAGATGTCTCAAGTTTTGAGGGAGCATTCAATTGGCATGCTGACTGCAGGAATGTCCACCAGAGTTGTTGCCAGATAATTTAATGTTCATTTCTCTACCATAAGCCGCCTCCAATGTTGTACATCCAACCGGCCTCACAACCGCAGACCACGTGCATGCCGTCATGTTGGTGAGTGGTTTGCTGATTTCAACGTTGTAAACAGAGAGCCCCATGGTGGCGGTGGGATTATGATATGGGCAGGCATAAGCTACGGACAATGAACACAATTGCATTTTATTGATGGAAATTTGAATGCACAGAGATACCGTGACGAGATCCTGAGGCCCATTGTTGTGCCACACATCCGCCGCCATCACCTCATGTTCTAGCATGATAACGCACAGTCCCATGTGGCAAGGATCTGTACACAATTCCTGGAAGCTGAAAATGTCCCAGTTCTTCCATGGCCTGCAGACATGTCACCCATGAGCATGTTTGGGATGCTCTGGATCAACATGTATGACAGCGTGTTCCAGTTCCTGCTAATATCCAGCAACTTCATACAGCCATTGAGGAGGAGTGGGACAACATTCCACAGGCCAAAATCAACAGCCTGATCAACTCTAAGTGAAGGAAACGTGTCATGCTGCATGAGGGAAATGGTGGTCACACCAGATACTCGCTGTTTTTCTGATTCACACCCACCCCTACCTTTTCTTTTTAAAGTATCTGTGACCAACAGATGCATATCTGTATTCCCAGTCATACGAAATCCATAGAGTAGGGCCAAATGTATTTATTTAAATTGACTGATTTCCTTATAATCCAATCAAATCATATCAAATTGTATTTGTCACATGTGCCGAATACAACAGGTGTAGACCTTTTTTATTTCACCTTTATTTAACCAGGTAGGCCAGTTGAGAGCAAGTTCTCATTTACAACTGCGACCTGGCCAAGACAAAGCAAAGCAGTGCAACAAAAACAACAACACAGAGATACACATAAACAAACGTACAGTCAATAACACAATAGAAAAATCTATGTACAGTGTGTGCAAATGTAGAAGAGTAGGGAGGTAAGGCAATAAATAGGCCATAGAGGTGAAATAATTACAATTTAGCATTAACACTGGAATGATAGATGAGCAGATGATGATGTGCAAGTAGAGATGCTGGGGTGCAAAAGAGCAAGAGGGTAAGTAATAATATGGGGATGAGGTAGTTGGGTGTGCTATTTACAGATTGGCTGTGTACAGGTACAGTGATCAGTAAGCTGCTCTGACAGCTGATGCTTAAAGTTAGAGAGGGAGATATAAGACTCCAGCTTCAGTGATTTTTGCAATTTGTTCCAGTCATTGACAGCAGAGAACTGGACGGGTGGGTGTTGCTATGGTGACCAGTGAGCTAAGGTGGGGCTTTACCTAACAAAGACTTATAGATGACCTGGAGCCAGTGGGTTTAGCGATGAATATGCAGTGAGGGCCAGCCAACGAGAGCATACAGGTCACAGTGGTGGGAAGTACATGGGGCCTTGGTGACAAAATGGATGGCACTGTGATAGACTACATCCAGTTTGCTGAGTAGTGTGATGGAGGCTATTTTGTAAATGACATCCCCTAAGTCAAGGTTCGGTAGGACAGTCAGTTTTACGAGGGTATGTTTGGCAGCACGAGTGAAGGTGGCTTTGTTGCAAAATAGGAAGCCAATTCTAGATTTAATTTTGGATTGGACATGCTTAATCTGAGTCTGGAAGGCAAGTTTACAGTAACCAGACAGCTAGGTATTTGTAGTTGTCCACATATTCTAAGTCAGAACCGTCCAGAGTAGTGAAGCTCGTTTGGAGGTTTGTTAGCACATTGTCCACCTTACAGTGAAAGGGGTAGTCGGCGCATGTGACAAAGAACTTTTGATTTGATTATATGAACTGTAACTCAGTAAAATCTTTGAAATTGTTGCACGTTGCATTTATATTTTTGTTCAGTATAATAGGCCCTTGGCCACAATTGGTTTTCTGGGATTTGTTTTGATATCTCTTTTTCTTGCGATAACCATTAAAGCAGACTTTCAAGGTTTCTCAGATTTTCTCTCTTCTGAAATATCTCTTTTTGATTATACCATTTGTTCTGAATACAAAGCACAATATTTAACACAGAATCAGGACACAATTAAAAGTTGTTTTGCACTAGACAAACCTGAGGACTATAAGCTTGGGCCAGCATGGTAAAAGGCTTTAAAAACATTGTGAAAGGACTGCAAATGTTTTAAGGCACTTAAGAGTCCATTAAGTGACAGAAGCAACTGATAATGGCTATGAAATGGCATTTACTATGACTATTTTGCCCTTCACCATTATGCAAATTGTAGGACAGTATCACCATTCCATTCAAATGAATAAAACCAGGATGTCCCATTGTGACCATTGAGGGCTTATAGTCTACCATTTTGTAGCTGGTGAATAATTATGAACATCTCCGGACCCCAACCTAGACTAATCTTTTAACATTTGACCTAGCCTAGTCTTCAGTTTTAGTCACTAGAGGCACTATTGTGTCAGTTAAGGCTTTTAAGTGTGTTATCAGGCTATGTGTATTACAATGACCATCTCAGGTTGGATTATCGGAGCTAGTCTATAGTATTAGCAGTGCTCTATAGTTGAGGGGGCAGCTTGGAGTCATATTGGAGGGCCTGGGGGAGTGAACTGAACCCTGGTGGAATCCAGAAACATTAGAAGCACCTTGCCCCGGATACGTTTTCGGGATTTCTTCAGCAAAGAGAAGGGTTGGCGTTTTCAACTATAAGGGCCTGAGGTTTTCGAGAGCTCCTTTTGAATTCCATCATACTTCCTGCTTTACCTTACCCTGTTAAACACACAAGCCCTCTCATTACCCAGCTTCTCTTCCCATCACATCAAATTACTTTTTTTCCAATTAATTTAACTACAGGAAGTCACAGTGTAATCAGCGTTTCAAATATTATATAATTATTGCACCAGTATGAAAGTATAAAGAAAAAACCCTTAACACAATCAGTGGTTTTTCTTTCTCCCTGATCATATATGACAAATTACAGATCACCAAAACAAGGATCACTACTTAGCTGTTGCTACTGACATGTATAGTTATTCATAAGTAGCAAGCAGTTCAATGTTGACAGATATTATCTCATTGCCACAAAAAAATGAAGATTATGTGTTTCATTTTAGCTGATGCACCCCCAAAAAATATAATATGATTCAGTTCATCCTAATAAGATAACACCGGACTAATACTTAAACTTCCATCTGTCCACTGGTAAGTATTCAGTTAATTTGCCACGTGATGGACAGGAGAAGAAAAACAGCTCTTGGTGTCATTACCCAACCATTAGACTGCCAATTTGTCCTGCCAGCATTATGGGTTCAACCAGGTGCTCGATGCACAGGTCTCTTCTTCACTGAGGTGCTGTCATGACCTGGATCAGTAGTGCCATTACTCAGTATAGTTGCCTCGGGTTGTCATGGTGATGGACAGATAGAAGCAGGAAATTAATCATTGTCGAGAGTTTGGGACGAGTGGAGGCTGGCAAAGGAGTGGCTCGACAAATTAAAGTGAGCTCCAAATGTATTGGGACAGTGACACACTCCAGCACTTTGGATTTCAAATGATACAATGACTGAGGTTATAGTGGAGACTGTCAGCTTTGAGAGGGTGCTTTCATCCATAAATCAGGTGAACCATTTAGAAATTACAGCACTTTTTGAACATAGTCCCCCCATTTTAGGGGACCAAAAGTATTGGGACAAATTCACTTATGTGTATTAAAGTAGTCAAAAGTTTAGTACTTGGTCCCATATTCCTAGCACGCAATAATTACATCAAGCTTGTGACTCTACAAACTTGTTGGATGCATTTGCTGTTCGTTTTGGTTGCGTTTCTGATTATTTTGTACCCAATAGAAATTAACGGTAAATAATGTATTCTGTCATTTTGGAGTCACTTTTATTGTAAATAAGAATAGAATTTGTTTCTAAACACCTCAACACTAATGTGGATGCTATAATGATTACGGATAGTCCTGAATGAATCGTGAATAATAATGAGTGAGAAAGTTAGATGCATAAATATCATACCCCCAAGACATGCTAAGCTCTCACCATTACAATAACAGGGGAGGTTAGCATTTTTGGGGGGGGGTATGTGTAATGGAAATTATATGATTAAAGAAAACTGACAAATCAAATAAATCAATCCAAACTATGTAGTGGCCATTTGATGAATGGAAAGAGACACATTACAAACGTTTAATGACCTTCGGAGATTATCATGCCAAGCCATAATAAGAATGGCGCCGGAGGCCATGGCTGGTGTTTTATTGGCTCCTAAGCAATTGTGCAATTTGTGTGGTTTTTCGCATGGTTTATAACTTATTTTGTAGGTAATGTTGATGATACCAGCTCTTCTGAATGAAAAGAGCTTCTGGATATCAGAACAGCGATTACTCACCTCGAAATGGACAAATATTGTTTTCTTTAATGTGTCTGACATGAAGAATATAATGTTGTTCCCAGACAAGGCCCAAATCGCCTTCATTCGCATGAAGAAAATAAGGAAATACAGGTGGCAGAGATCAGGGTGCCTTACGAGAATTTGTTGGCGAGTAGGTAACCCGCCTCTACCATATGTTCTATTGGCCTATGTGCAATCACTGGAGAAAAAACTGGATGAGCTCCGTTCAAGACAATCCTACCAATGGGACATTAAAAACTGTAATACCTTATGTTTCACAGAGTCGTGGCTGAATGACGAAATGGATAATATATAGTTGGCTGGGTTTTCCATGCATCGGCAGGACAGAACAGCTACATCCGGTAAGACGAGGGGTGTGGGTGTGTGTCTACTTATCAATAACAGCTGGTGCGCGATTTCTAATATTAAGGTAGTCTCGATGGATTGCTCGCCTGAGATAGAGTACCTCATGATAAGCTGACCACTTCAATACGGAAGTGGTCAGACGACGCGAATTCTACGCTACAGGACTATTTTGCTAGCACAGACTGGAATATGTTCCGGGATTCATCCAATGGCATGGAGGAGTATACCACCTCAGTCACCGGCTGCATCAGTAAGTGCATTGACAACACCGTCCCCACAGTGATCGTATGTACATATCCCAACCAGAAGCCATGGATTACAGGCAACATCTGCACCAAGCTAAAGGCTAGAGCTGCTGCTTTCAAGGAGCAGCACATTAATCCGGACGCGTATAAGAAATCCCGCTATGCCTTCAGACGAACCATCAAACAGGCAAAGTGTCAATACAGGACAAACATTGAATCATACTACACTGGCTCTGACGCTCGTCAGATGTGGCAGGGCTTGCAAACTTTTACTGACTATTTAATGCTCGCTTCGAGGCAAGCAACATTGAAGCATGCATGAGAGCACCAGTTGTTCCGGGTGACTGTGTGATCAAGCTCTCCGTAGCCGATGTGAGCAAGACCTTTAAACAAGTCAACATTCACAAGGCCGCGGGCCAGACGGATTACCAGGATGTGTACTGAGAGCATGCGCGGACCAACTGGCAAGTGTCGTCACTGAAATGTTTAACCTTTCCCTGACCTAGTCTCTAAAACATACACATTTCAAGCAAACTAACATAGTCCCCGTGGCCGAGAAAGTGAAGGCAACCTGTCTAAATGACTACCGCCCCGTAGCACTCACGTAGGTAGCTCACATCAACGTCGTCATCCCGGAAAACCTAGACCCACTCCAATTCGTATACCGCCCCAACAGATCCACAGATGATGCAATCTCAATCGCACTCCACACTGCCCTTTCCCACCTGGACAAAATGGAACAACCATGTGACAATGCTGTTCATTGACAACAGCTCAGTGTTCAACACCATAGTGCCAACAAAGCTCATCACTAAGCTAAGGACCCTGGGACTAAACACCTCCCTCCTGCAACTGGTTCCTGGACTTCCTGACGGGCCGCCCCCAGGTGGTAAGGGTAGGCAACAACACATCTGCCACACTGATCCTCAACACGGGGGCCCCTCAGGGGTGTGTGCTTAGTCCCTTCCTGTACTCCCTTTTCACTCACAACGGCGTGGCCAAGCACGATTCCAACACCATCATTCATTTTGCTGGCGACACAACAGTGGTAAACCTGATCCCAGACAATAATGAGACAGCCTATAGGGAGGAGGTCAGAGACCTGGTAGTGTGGTGCTAGGTCAACATCCTCTTCCTCAACATGAGCAAGACAAAGGAATATTGTGGACTACAGGAAAAGGAGGGCCGAACACGCCCCCATTCACATGGGCTGTCGTGAAGCGTGTTTCAAGTTCCTTGGTGTCCACATCACCAACAAACTATCATAGTCCAAACGCACCAAGGAAGTCATGGAGGTGGCACGACAACAACTTTTCCCCCTCAGGGGACTGAAAAGTTTTGGCATGGGTCGTCAGATCCTCAAAAAGTCCTACAGCTGCACATCGCGAGCATCCTGACCGGTTGCATCACCGCCTGGTATGGCAACTGCTCGGCATCCGACCATAAGGTGCTACAGAGGTTAGTGCGTAAAGCCCAGTACATCACTAGGGCCAAGCTTCCTGTCATCCAGGACCTATATACTAGGCGTGTCAGAGGAAGCCCAAAAAATTTTCAAAGACTCCAGTCAACCAGGACATATACTGTTCTCTCTGCTACCGCACGGCAAGCGGTACTGGAGTGCCAAGTCTAGGTCCAAAAGGCTTAACAGATTCTACCCCAAGCCATAAGACCACTGAACAATTATCAAATGGCCTCCCAGACTATTTGCATTGACGCCCCCCATGTTTTTACACTGCTGCTACTCACTGTTTATTATCTATGCATAGTCACTTTACCCCTACCTATGTGTACAAATTACTTCGACTAACCTGTACCCCCGGACATTGACTTGGTACCGGTACCCCTAAATATAGCCCCATTATTGTTATTTTATTGTGTTACTTTTTTGGGGGGGTCAACAATGGTATAGCTGCAATCACTATCTACAGTCAATGCTTCACTGAAAATCCTGAGACAAGTACTCTAAAGACTGCTTTTGATTAAAAGAGATAAATGACAGCTATGAGGTTGAAACATAATCTGACAGCATTATAGAGGGATACAGGAGAGGAAATCAAAACTTAACTTTTTCTGAACCAGTGCTTCCCAAAAGATGATACCCCACTGTCCAGTATAATCCCCAGTTGTATTGTGACATTGTAGTGGTTGGCATCCTGCTTTCTAAGGGAAGGTTTACAAGGCCAAGGCTATAAATTGATATCCTACTATTACAGTGCTGTTGGACAGGGACCAGGGTATACTAGAAGAATTCCAAGCCTGGGATATGGCTCTTCCAGGCGAGGCAGTTCTTATCCACGATATTGATCTGCTCCCCCACATTCATACACCTCTACAAATAAGCACACAGGCTCACACACACACACACACACACACACACACACACACACACACACACACACACACACACACACACACACACACACACATCAAAAGACTCTCCGAACCAGTTTGGCTTTCATGATGTTTTCCAATCTTCCTTCATACCAACGCTCTCCCTATCTCCATATCCCCCTCTCAGCATCCCATGTACAGCAACCTGTGTACCCTCTAATGCTCCAGCCTGTACAAACGGCATTATGATATGGCCCCAGGCTCCACGCAGAGCACACAGTCAGTCTTGAACATTGCAAATGCTTGGGACTAGAAACAAAATAAGACGGTGTTGGTTTGCTGAGGCAACAGAGCAAACTGAGCCAACTCCAACTGGTCAATATAATGAATAGAACCTTCTCGGTTGAAGCATACAATCGAAGCTATGCGTTATATGGGGATTATATAGATTGTTAAAACATTTATAAATTGCATGTTTGTATGCTTCATATTATAGGAAGACAGTTGGCCTCTTTCTTAATTAGGCCTAGCCAGATACATATGAATCCGATTTTGAAATCTGGGCACGCAAGTAGAATATTTTGAATACATTGTTATCATTGCATGGTTTAGGCATCAAAGTCAGATTAGTGTGTGTATCTCAACTTTCGATTCAGCCATTTGTCTTTCAGACTTAGTCAAGCACACAATACACTCACAATAAAACCCCCATCCACTTTGTGAATCCTTTCCGTGGCAGTAGGCTTTAGTACCACAATTCATTAGTGAAATTGTCCGGTAAGTTTATGCTGCTGTGTAACAGCCTTTGATTCTGAAAATGTGTTTCCTTTCATGTCAGACCTTACCACATGTTGGGTACAACTGGAAACTCAACTTACTGTCCTTCAAATGTGTCTAATGCAGCTTTAACTTACAACAGCAGACATGCATTGTCTGTTTTCCAGTCTTGATTCACCAAAGACAACATCCGTCTAGGCCTCATCTGTCATGTATCAGACCAAACCTAACATTTCACTTTGCTTGTCAGCCATTGATTTTTCACCTCAATGTTTTCTCCAAGAGGCATCCCACTCATACATATAAGTCCTCCACTAGATTCTGGAGAATTGTGGAAACAGCATAGGTTGTAGACAGATGTTTTTCCTCATGTACAGTGGCTTGAGAAAGTATTCACCCCCCTTGGCATTTTTCCTATTTTGTTGCCTTACAACCTGGAATTAAAATAGATTTTTGGGGGGTTTGTATCATTTGATTTACACAACATGCCTACCACTTTGAAGATCCAAACGATGTCTTATTGTGAAACAAACAAGTCTTCCCTGTGGCTCAGTTGGTAGAGCATGGTGTTTGCAACGCCAGCATGGTGTGTGCAACGCCAGGGTTGTGGGTTCGATTCCCATGGGGGGCCAGTACAAAAAAAGTATATGCATGAAATGAAATGTATGCATTCACTACTGTAAGTCGCTCTGGATAAGAGCGTCTGCTAAATGACTGAAATGTAAATAAGACAAAAAAATTGAAAACTTGAGAGTGCATAACTATTCACCCCCTCAAAGTAAATACTTTGCAGAGCTACCTTTTGCAGCAATTACAGCTGCATGTCTCTTGGTGTATGTCTCTATACGCTTGGCACATCTAGCCACTGGGATTTTTGCCCATTCTTCAAGGCAAAACTGCTCCAGCTCCTTCAAGTTGGATGGGTTCCACTGGTGTACAGCAATCTTTAAGTCATACCACAGATTCTCAATTGGATTGAGGTCTGGGCTTTGACTAGGCCATTCCAAGACATTTAAAAGTTTCCCCTTAAACCACTTGAGTGTTGCTTTAGCAGTATGCTTAGGGTCATTGTCCTGCTGGAAGGTGAACCTCTATCCCAGTCTAAAATCTCTGGAAGACTGAAACATGTTTCCCTCAAGAATTTCTCTGTATTTAGTGCCATCCATCATTCCTTCAATTCTGACCAGTTTCCCAGTCCCTGCCGATGAAAAACATCCACACAGCATGATGCTGCCACCACCATGCTTCACTGTGGGAATGGTGTTCTCCAGGTGATGAGAGGTGTTGGGTTTGCACCAGACATAGCGTTTTTCTTGATGGCCAAAAAGCTCAATTTTAGTCTCATCTGACCAGAGTACCTTCTTCCATATGTTTGGGGAGTCTCCCACATGCCTTTTGGTGAACACCAAACATGTTTCATAATTTTTTCTGGCCACTCTTCCATAAAGCCCAGCTCTGTGGAGTGTATGGCTTAAAGTGGTCCTATGGACAGATACTCCAATCTCCGCTGTGGTGCTTTGCAGCTCCGTCGGGGTTATCTTTGGTCTCTTTGTTGCCTCTCTGATTAATGCCCTCCTTGCCTGGTCCGTGAGTTTTGGTGGGCGGCCCTCTCTTCGCTGCTTTGTTGTGGTGCCATATTCTTTCCATTTTTTTATAATGAATTTAACGGTCCTCCATGGGATGTTCAAAGTTTTGGATATTTTTTTATAACCCAACACTGATCTGAACTTCTCCACAACATTGTTGGCCTGTTTGGAGAGCTCCTTGGTCTTCAAAGTGCCGCTTGCTTGGTGGTGGCCCTTGCTTAGTGGTGTTGCAAACTCTGGGGCCTTTCAGAACAGGTGTATATACTGAGATCATGTGACAGATCATGTGACACTTAGATTGCACACAGGTGGACTTTATTTAACTAATTATGTGACTTCCGAAGGACATTGGTTGAACCATATCTTATTTTGGCGCTCCATAGCAAAGGGGGTGATTATTTTCACATTTCACTATTTTGTGTACAGTTGAAGTCGGAAGTTTACATACACTTAGGTTGGAGTCATTAAAATTTGTTTTTCAACCACTCCACAAATTTCTTGTTAACAAACTATAGTTTTGGCAAGTCGGTTAGGACATCTACTGTGTGCATGACACAAGTAATTTTTCCAACAATTGTTTACAGACAGAATATTTCACTTATAATTCACTGTATCACAATTCCAGTGGGTCAGAAGTTTACATACACTAAGTTGACTGTGCCTTTAAACAACTTGGAAAATTCCTGAAAATTATGTCATGGCTTTAGAAGCGTCTGATTGACATCATTTGAGTCAATTGGAGGTGTACCTGTGGATGTATTTCAAGGCCTACCTTCAAACTTAGTGCTTCTTTGCTTGACATCAATCAAAAGAAATCAGCCAAGATCTCAGAAAAAAATTTGTAGACCTCCACAAGTCTGGTTCATCCTTGGGAGCAATTTCCAAACGCATGAAGGTACCATGATCATCTGTACAAACAATAGTATGCAAGTATAAACACCATGGGACCACGCTCAAGTCATACCACTCAGGAAAGAGACCAGTTCTGTCTCCTAGGGATGAACGTACTTTGGTGCGAAAAGTGAAAATCAATCCCAGAACAACAGCAAAGGACCTTGTGAAGATGCTGAAGGAAACAGGTACAAAAGTATCTATATCCACAGTAAAACAAGTCCTATATCGACATAACTTGAAAGGCTGCTCTGCAAGGAAGAAGCCACTGCTCCAAAACCGCCATAAAAAAGCCAGCCTACGGTTTGACACTGCACATGGGGACAAATATCGTACTTTTTGGAGAAATGTCCTCTGGTCTGATGAAACAAAAATAGAACTGTTTGGCCATAATGACCATCGTTATGTTTGGAGGAAAAGGGGAGAGGCTTGCAAGCCAAAGAACACCATCCCAACCGTGAAGCACGTGGGTGGCAGCATCATGTTGTGTGGGTGCTTTGCTGCAGGAGGGACTGGTGCACGTCACAAAATAGATGGCATCATGAAGTAGGAAAATGATGTGGATATATTGAAGCAACATCTGAAGACATCAGTCAGAAAGTTAAAGCTTGGTCGCAAATGGGTCTTCCAAATGGACAATGACCCCAAGCATACTTACAAAGTTGTGGCAAAAATGGCTTAAGGACAACAAAGTCAAGGTATTAGAGTGGCCATCACAAAGCCCTGACCTCAATCCTATAGAGCATTTGTGGGCAGAACTGAAAAAGCGTGTGCAAGCAAGGAGGCCAACAAACTTGACTCAGTTACACCAGCACAGTCAGGAGGAATGGGCCAAAATTCACCCAACTTATTGTGGGAAGCTTGTGGAAGCCTACACAAAACATTTCACCCAAGTTAAACAATTTAAAGGCAATGCCACCAAATACTAATTGAGTGTATGTAAACTTCTGACCCACTGGGAATGTGATGAAAGAAATAAAAGATGAAATAAATCATTCTCTCTACTATTATTCTGACATTTCATGTTCTTAAAATTAAGTCCAAATAAAATCAGTTTATATTACAGGTTGTAATTCAACAAAATAGGAAAAACACCAAGAGGGATGAATATTTTTGCAAGGCACTGTAATGGGGAGGTTTGGATGGAGTCTATATTAAATATGTGCTTCCCACGGGGGGCCAGTACGGAAAAACTTTTTTTTTAATGAAATGTATGTAAGTCGCTCTGGAAAAGAGCATCTGCTAAATGACTAAAATGTATGTAATGCTTAAAATATGATTTAATAATGTATCAGCTGAGTATTTTTATTTATTTAAGCAAGTCAGTTAAGAACAAATTCTTATTTACAATGACGGCCTAGGAACAGTGGGTTAACTGCTTTGTTCAGGGGCAGAACGACAGATTTTTACGTTGTCAGTTCGGGGATTTGATTTAGCAACCTTTTGGTTACTGGCCCAACGCTCTTACCACTAGGTTACCTGCCGCCCCCAGTATAAGGACTAATATATGAACTAAATGTATATAAAATGTTCTACTGTAAATATTTTCAATTAAACACCTAATGATACTGGATCACTAGGAGAGCAGTAGTTCAGAATTGTTCTACAGGATTTGGTCAATCCTCTATCCTCCATCCATGTGCTTCAAGTATTTCATGATCTATGAATTTGAAAGTGGTCACATTTCCCATGCCCCATCCCTCATCTACCACAAAAATGTCAGGAAATTACATTTTGTGCCTTTTAAACAGCTTTTCTAGGAATGAATACAGCCAGAAGTGACTCAGCGGTATGGACAGTTTGCCTGCTGGTGCAGTAAAGCCTATGTGTGGGTGGTAGGAGAGTGCTAACAGAATGGGTACAACGAGAATGATAAACAGATAAGCAAGTGGGCTGAAAAACACTGCATATTATGTTCATGGCCTCCATACACTTATTGAGCTTATATGCAGAAACAAACGGCTCTATTATTTACCATGTCAGTCTTTGTTCTTGTTGTTGAAAAATAAGATCAAATCTCGCCCTGGCCCTATGCAGCATTATTCTCCACTTTTCCACAATGTCATTAGCTATAAATCATACTGGCAGAAATCTATTAGCATTTTAGCAAGCCATCATGGCCTTGTCACCTCTCCCATTTCTCATCCTGGTGCATCGCAAATTGCATATCAAGCTCTGACCTGCTGATAATATAATGGAGTCTTTTGAATTTGCCATGAGTGTCAAGAAAGGGAGGAGTATTGTGCAGGCCGCAACCTACTCAAAACAATTCACTGCAGAACAAAAAGTACAACAACATTTATTTTACCATTCATCTCAATTCATTTTTCCATCTTTATACATAGTGTAAATTATTTATTTAAAACCATATTTGCAATTCAAGACACTTTGCTTGTTCTTCACCCGGGCTAATCTGGTTTGCTTTCTCCAATTAGATAAGGAAATCACGTAACTAACACGTGGTATTTCAATTCAGCTATAACAATCTGCTCCACACACTCTTCCTGTTTCACCAAACGCTAGCAGTGGGAAGTGAAGCTTGGGACATGTGGTCCCTGCTGTGTTCCTTAACACTGAAATACAAGACTCATCTGAATCTTGCTCATTAGGATATGAAATACATCATGCAAAGTGAGGAAAGTGAGGAGAAGGCTCACAGGAGAAAATGTGAATAGAAAAGGAAATTTGTGACATATGGTTCTGTGAAATGATGAGTTATCGGCTTTGAGAGGAGCAGCTGGAAGTTTCCTGGAAGTATAAATATTATATGGCTATAGTGCATGTTATATTATGTCAGCAAAAGCGTTACTAGTATAACCAACACTTCTAGAGCCACTTCTTTGGACCAGGGGTTTAATTTGACCTTGAGCAATGATGCCAATAAAAGCCATTCCAAATTAGCCTCTTTTCCCTCAACTTTCTTGGAAAACTCCTGGCTGGTATTGTAGGTGAGTACTGGGTGATGGGATGTACCTTTTGAACACAAGAGTGAGCGAGCTATGAGTGACAGGGGAGGAGGATCAAATAAATCTTTTGGAACAAAAACAGGACACATAACAAACCAGGTTCAGGATGCTGTGGAGAGGAGAGATGCACCACAACTCATGTCAAGATCTCCTCAATGCCAGCAGAAATAAGTAAATAAAACCATATGACCTGTTTTTTTTCCAATTATGTTGATCCAAGCACAATATTGATAATATGTCAAGTCTATATGATGATGATGATTGGTTGTAATGAAATCTGGGTTTACGTTGTTCATTACATGCAGCGTTGGTTGGAATGCTAATCTGGGTTTACGTTGTTCAATACATGCAACGTTGGTTGGAATGCTAATCTGGGTTTACGTTGTTCAATACATGCAGCGTTGGTTGGAATGCTAATCTGGGTTTACGTTGTTCAATACATGCAGCATTGGTTGGAATGCTAATCTGGGTTTACGTTGTTCAATACATGCAGCGTTGGTTGGAATGCTAATCTGGGTTTACGTTGTTCAATAGATGCAGCGTTGGTTGGAATGCTAATCTGGGTTGAAGTTGTTCAATACATGCAGCTGTCATGACGTTGGCCTGTGGGTAAGGTTTATGACCCCCCCCCCCATAAATACCTTTCTCTCTTCCCCTCTCTGAATCTACTGAAGGACGTGAATAGCCTGTGTTAAATATAGAGAGTCTGGGAACATCAAACAAATGGGGAAAAGGAACCATATTTTGTTAATAAAACCAGTTGGAAATATGCTTGATAACGTAATGAGTATGGATTTCATTTCAGTTGTCATCTGAGACATTATGATTGATGACAGGACGACATAAACTGTACCTGGGAAAGTATCCACCCTCTAGTTATCAGAGTCACATGGAATTGTTATGCAATTGAAATGTTTGATATTGAAAATGTTTGTTAGGAGATTAAATGTAATTTTAGCTTCCAAACGAGAGAATTGGGTTTTCATAAGGAAAGTGCCCTGCTCGATCAGTGGCCCAACCCTGTGAAGAGACATGGGTTATAAACGATGAAACACCTCCCTCCCCCTCTCCACTATATAATCCTTTGACGAAAAGATAACCACGTTGTTCCAGTACGGGAGGTCTGCAGCCTCTAGGTTAGAAGGACACACATGTCAAGTACAGAACTAAGCCAACCTCGGCGTGAGCTCTGGTATGAACTGGTATGAACTTTGAGCGTATTCACTACAGAAGTGTTACTTCCTAGCCGTTGAGTTAGCAGCGGCCGCTGTAACGTGGGCTAGGAAAGGACGGACGACGGATCCAGTCTAACAGACGGACGAAGATACCACCACATATCCAATTTACCACCAGAGACATTCTTCCGAAAACAGGGAGATCTGTTGGCCAACCCGGCCAGCATCTACGACCAATCTACCGAAGCGCAGCTCAGAGTAAATATTTATTGCATTTTCCTTTTCCAATTGGGCGGTAATTTAGAATGCATAAGATAATGTATTTACGATAGCATAGCTGCTGTTTCTGTGTTCCTAAATCTTCCCGCTCTTTCATTCAAGCCCAACCCCCTTTCCTTTGTGTAACTAGCTTTCATACAGGTTCCGTCCACCAGGACGTTTTCTGTATGACATCATTGTATTCTGTGTATTTGTAATTCTGTGTGATTAGTTAGGTATTTAGTAAATAAATAATTAAACCCAATTTTACAGTGCCTTCTCCACTTGTTAGCAGAGTATACTCTGCTTCCTAAGAATTTAACATTGTTCAATGATCCGAAAAGCGTCTGAACAGACATTTTTGGCGCCCCCTGTGTGGACTCTAAAACTAGGCCGCACGTTTGGGTAATTTCGATAACACATATTTACATTTACATTTAAGTCATTTAGCAGACGCTCTTATCCAGAGCGACTTACAAAATGATATGATATATACATATACATATGGAGCCCCCGTGCGAGGAATCTAAAATAGGATGAACCTTTTATTTTGATTCAGCATATATAAAATTGAAAAGCAGATTACATAATATACCAAGTTGATTATATACATTATGGGAATTGTAGACTGGAATTATTGGTGCGTGTGTGTTCCGGAGAATAGCCTCCGTGTTGTGCTCTGACGTAGTCAGTGGGTAGCATAAACTATACATGTATGTATGATGGCTGATAAAGCTATCTGAGAAATAGCGCGTTTGGCCAAACGCTTAGTATTTCTGCCTCTCGCGTTTCAGACGCGTGTTGACTAGGTCATTATTAATTTCTCGAGCGAGGACAAAGAGCCAGCCGATTGAAATTTAGGAGAGATTAGCTTGACCAGCGATAAGTATCTCTCTGTCTCTCGCGTTTCGATGCGAGTAGACCACGGTGCGTTTCGTTGTTTCCCGCGAGTTCCGGTTAAAACATCGTCAAATATCGCCGAAAAGGGTTGAACATAATACGTTATAAGTAAAACCTTTCCCTTGCCAAGGGAATCCTATGTTGAGCATTTTTTCAGGCATAAAGTAGTATTAGCTTGCTCGAGATGCTAAGCTAACAAAGGGAAAACAGCCATTGTGTTTTGTGCCACATTGTAAGTCATCCGACTTGCGGAACGAAAGTCCCGCCCTGGGTACTTCCGTTTGATTTCAGTGTGTGCCCTCTGAAGAAGTCACCAATACTTTCCTTCAAATAATTAGTCAGGTGACACTCAAGTCGTTACTCGTGATATCCAGACGGATATCGATGTCTTTTTCAATTGAACTAATAAGTGAAATTGCCAGATTTACATTCTCAAGTTTAAATAATATCCAAATTGATGAGTTTTCTAAATGAGACATTGTAATCTTTTTCCACATTAACCTAGATGAATAAACCTCTCAGGTTAATTAAAGTTTAAATCCCAAATAGCCTATACAGGTTTGATTTATCATTAAAATTGATCAATCAGTAAAATTTGGTTTTTGCAAAACCCATTCAGTAATCCAGTACTGACAGAAGT
Source organism: Salmo salar (assembly GCF_965601325.2). NCBI lineage: Eukaryota > Metazoa > Chordata > Actinopteri > Salmoniformes > Salmonidae > Salmo > Salmo salar. Next base: position 66,555,149 of record NC_138299.1, read on the forward strand.
CCCGCCCCCGCGGGAATCCCATGTGGCTTCGGCCCAAGGAAGAAGTGTACCATAGTGGGAAGTGCTCCCAACATTTAATCTACTGTTTACACTTATGAAATCCAATCAATGGAGATTGTATGGGTTATCATCTCATTCAATTTAATAAGTTAAATTGTTGAACATACCTTAACGTTCTTACAATCAAATGAGACACTTTTAAACTTCCCATATTAACCTGGATGAAGCAACCTCTCAGGTTAATTCAAGTTTAATACCCAGATAGCCTACCCAGGTAGGATTAATCATTGGCATTGATTAATTAATTCAATTTGCTTTTGCAAATTCATTCACGTCCAACTTCCACATTACTGGTACAGTACTGATGGTTCGTCAACATCTATAAATAGATTAAACTTGTCTTTGCAGCTTCCAATGAATTCCAAACCCAAACATTGAAGAAAAAAAATAGGAACATTTTTCCTCTAAATTTTTCTAATAATGTGCAAGCTACCAAAGGAGGTGGTCACCACTCCTCCGCTAATTAGTGAACCTCCACCCATAAAAGGATTGATCTCTGACCTCAGCAGTGATACCAACCCTAATTATGCCATTAGAAAAACAACAGCCGAAATTGCGAACGCTCTCCAAAATCAACCATCAAATACAGGCTTTGTGACTGTTCTCTCCACTTTAGCACTTATGTATCGCCATCAAAGGTTGGCATCGGTCCAATACCACAGTGCACAGCTGAAGCACGTGCAAAACATGGCTAACATGAGGGCACAGGTGGAGAGAACTGAGCAACTATTGACAAAAGCAGGAAATGAAAACATTCTGCTAGTCGAGGAACTGCGTTTGAAATCGGAACAATTAAAAGTAATTGCAAATACTTATGACGATAAACGAGCACAAACTCTCCAACAAAATCGTCATCTGCAGGAACAACTCGATTTAGCCAAAACTAAATGCGATGTAGTCCACGCCAAACTTGATAAATCTGTCGAGTTATCTACAAACAGGAACGCGCAATTTGATAACATGCAGGCAGTTTTGTTGAACGTTACTCAAGGTAACAATGTTCTACTCCAAATTCTGCAGACCAAAGACGATCAGTTGATGAACACAATGACAAAGTTGGATGACAAATCAGCAGAACTTATTGAAGTCGCTGACCAAATGAATGATGAGAGAACTCAGGTGATGAGGATGGAAATATTGATTTCTAAGCAAGCAAAGGAAATCTCATCACTGAATCTCTCGCTCCGTACTCGAGACCTCTATCTGCAAACCATGACAGATAAGTTTGAGACCGAAAGGAGCAGGTGTGACACTCACGTGTCCAAAATTGGTACTCTAAGCGCTCAAGTGGACTCTGCAATGCAGCAGAAGACCACCCTTAGGTACCATCTGGAGGAAGTCCAGAATGGTCACGCTCTACAGCATGACTACCCATCCAAGCAACCGGAGTCCGGTACTCAAAGGAGTGAAGACGATAGGTTTCAGACATTGCCTCCATCATGTGTCCCTCAGTCTTCTCCTCTTGGCCATTCGGCACTGAGTAATATGGAGCCTCTTGGCCAACAAAGCAAAATCTTGGCTTCTCATCTTGGCCTGTCGGCCCCAATCTCTCCACAGGATGAAGCCAACCCTCTCCGCCCGCTTGGCGCGGAATACCTTGACAAACTCGTCAAGAATTTCCCCACCTTTGACCCCGTTCCAGGTCAGCCAAACGATACTGAGACGTTCCTAGCTGACATAGAGGACGCGTTGGGTGGCTACCCGAATGCTACGGGTTCTGACAGGGTTTACCTGTTGAAGCGAACGTCGAATAGACACGTGACGAGGTTCATTCGCCTACAACAGCAACACGTGCTAAATGACTACGGTAAACTTGCCACAGCTTTGAAATTAGAATTCAGTGGTTCTGCGACTCGCAAACACGATAGCTCACTGGCTAACACGGTCAAACAAGCTCGGAACGAACACCCACAAGCTTTTTATCATAGGCTTCGTTCAGCTTACTTTGGCCTACTCACGGAAACAGGAATGGAAGAGCTGTTACCATTCAAACAAATGTTTCTGTCGAACATGTATCCCACCTTCATTACCTACTTGGGCCCTGCAGCCCACGTTGGCTTGCCTATCTTACAACTCAGAGAGCTTGCAAGCACAGCTTTTGAGGCATCAAAAGTTCACAACGCTAAGAGCCCTGACCACTCGGTTTTGAAGTTTAACCAGGAGCACTCACTCCAGTTAGAGGGTGCATTATCAGGTATTGGAGCGTCGAGAGATGATGCACAACAACAATATCTACCACAAAACCATGATTCCAATAACCTCCGCGGTCGAAATAACTGTAAAGTACGTAGCCATCAACATGACTACCGCTACAAACGACCCGTTCGCTACGTTCCTGCACCCAACCCACAAAAAGTGTCAGAGCACAAGGGTAACAAAGGGTTGAAGGACGATCAAAACGTAGACCAATGTTCTCCAGAAGTCCCACTACGGGAAGAACTAAAGCGAGAACAATTTGAGAAAAGGGTAAAAGATAAGTCACAAGGACTAGACGGGGAATTACCGGACACCAGGTCCGCAGAAATTAACACCCATAACAAGGACGTTAAAGTTCAAATTTCTCCCGCTCTCATTCAAGACCCTATCCAGGGCCCGCTTGATCAAGAAACAAGCCCCCGGGCTTTGTCTGTGGACTCTGATACAAAAGTTGCGAAGAAAAAGGTAAAACGCTTCGTTAAAGCCAAGCCCACTCAAAATCGGAAAAGTCAATCTGCTTCCACCTTGAACAGAAAATGCACATCACGTCGTTGCGAACGACCACTCCACTTTGTGGGGAATATGTCCACGAACCACAAATCTAAACGGCCATACCTGGAAACAGTCCTGGAGGACTGCTTAACTTGTCATGCGCTAATTGATTCGGGTGCGACAATATCACTCATCTCTCAAACATTGTTTGATGATCTCAAAAGGGCTTTGAAGCCAACTAAACGTTGGTTAAAAGTGGAACGATGCGACACTACACTTCGAGGGGTCACTCAGACTACCTCGCCTCTCACATTGAGAGTCATGCTGAAACTACACTTCCAGGACGTATCGCTCGTTCACCCTGTGTATGTTACCAGCCTCGAAACTGTAACCCTGCTACTTGGAGCAGACTTGATGGATCGGTTACTCCCATTGATGGATTGGAAAACCAACCAGGTATGGTCACAGGCCACAGTGCCTTCTCCACTGACCACACTGTCTTCCCCTAACGCTAGCTGCAATGCAGTCATTCACGAGGGGTATCTGTCGAAAGCACCCCTTTGGGAAAAGACGTTTAGAAACCTCTTGGTACAAAATCCGATCCAAGGAGATATTACGATATCTCGACAAATTCCATCAGCCAATCTGATTGACCATTCTTTTCATGATTTCGAGCCCGTAATCTCTGTGAATGAGCAACTTCCCTCCTCCTTGCAGTCGTGCAATACGGTAGTTGAGATGAACTTCTCTTGCCCTTCGGACACTTCCGCAAGCACTGCGGCCGTCTCAGCAAGAAAAACATTGATGCGCAGAGTACACTCTGCTTCCGATGATACACCTTCCGCTTTGTTGGGGACTGTCACCCCTTACAATGACACTAATGGCGTCAGTCCAGCAACTGACCCGATGACTCCCACTGGTGAAACACTTTGCGATATCACAGACCGATATCCTCGTCTCAGTTTGCAGGTACTGAAGAGGTTGCCACACGCGGACGCGGTGGTGACTGACAGACCTCGACAGCCACTGAGGGTGTTGAAGCACAAACACCAGGAGATTTGGTTGAAAGGTTACAGCCATTCTCATAATAACGCGGCCACTGACAACTCGTACATAGGGTCCGACCTTTTCGTTTGCGCCTCGGACACCAACACCACCCGCTGGTGGGGGGGTCCCGGGACACAAAGGGGGGGAATAGTAGCCCAGACCCATGATGAGCCTCATCGAGGCCGGTGGGGGGGTCGAGACTACGGACAACACCGTACGAGGCCGCCAGAGCATAAATCAAATCTAGTTGTAAACTCCCCTATGAGAACAGTGAGGAGCAGACAGGCCCCTAGACGGGGAGTATCTTAGAACACGTCTAAGATAGTACTGAGGTGTACCACACTGGTCGTAAAGGAAGTCTAATGGACTTGTCCACCTCCAAAACAAATGGCAACAATAATCATTCCTTGCCATGTGTAGGTTCAACTACAATACAACTAGTAATATGCTCCAATCATGTGTTCCGGTAGATAATATTTCAGAATAAATCGGTAGGACAACTGCACCCCTTGAATACCAGTACCAATACCACAGTCAGTCCAGCAACACTCAGTAAGAGGATTAGTAACCTCACAAGTTAAATTGCTATTGATAATAGCGACATAGGAGTCACTCAGAGTGCAACACGGGGAAGGGAATCTCCATTGCACTCTTCCAATGGTTAACACATGCCACTAATAAATAGAACCCTCCGTTCAGGAGAAAATTATTAGAAGTCATGAACCATGATCACACCACGTACGACTGGTCTAATACTTAGAGTACTTCCGTCGTGAGGTTAGCTCCTCCGTGGATAACATAGCTATGAAATTGACTTCATACCTACTGCCACTACAATAGTGGAAGACTATTGTAGAAAACTACTACAGACTCCCTTGACACCAATTCTGACTGACCTCCAGGCATTGACCTGAAAATTACCTGACTATGTCAGACTCATTCTGAACAAGTTGTAATCTGCCAGGATACTTGGTTTTCTTCCCTTGACATGCGCGATTGTGTAAGCATAAACGCACATGCACAACGGAACATCCAATTAGGACTTATGCTAGGATCACTTAAGGGTCCAAGCAAAATACCAGCCTTAGTAAAGTTGAACATTTATTTCTAGGCCTTTCACTCTACAGCACTCACCAGTTTTCTAACCAGAAATCCATAGGTCATCCTGTAGACTGCCCAAAACTAGTGCCTTACAGCTGTAGACTTATCATATAGTTGTCAACTTAGGATAGTACCCTAAGCGCCACCCCGCAAATTAGGAAAGCCCTAGATATGACAGACAATGCCATGATAGGGTCATTTTGCCAAGACCATGGACGTAGATAGAATACAGTCCAATTAGATGATTAGGGTGGCATAACTATATTTTGTTTTGTTTATGCTTTCATTCATTTTGTTTCATTTTCTTCGGCACATAGAAAGTGATAGAGCCATAAACAACTCCCCCATACAACCATCAGTTAGTGCCACAACGCCGCTCATTTGGGGGGAAATGTAATGATATATTTCATGAGTGTGTGTGCGTTGTTAACATCTGCCTAAGTTACTGCCCAGATATTCCAGTCTGGACGACCAGACGACGGGTCCGGAACGGCGATCCCAATCCGGACATCCGCTGCCGAGCCATGGAACAGACTTCTTCATTTGCAGAGACCCTACCCGGGTCGACCACCAGAGGGGGGACTGCAATAGCAACCACCAACTGGACATCTACTGCCCAGCCTTGGAGCGGATTTCTTCATTTGCAGACACCCTACCCGGGTCGACCGCCAGATGGGGACCACAACGATGATCCACAACTAGGACAACCCACGTTCATTTTTATGTTGGGTTGTAACATGGAGGTTAATCGCAAGATTGAACCCAACCTGGGGGGACTGTCATGACGTTGGCCTGTGGGTAAGGTTTATGACCCCCCCCCCCCCATAAATACCTTTCTCTCTTCCCCTCTCTGAATCTACTGAAGGACGTGAATAGCCTGTGTTAAATATAGAGAGTCTGGGAACATCAAACAAATGGGGAAAAGGAACCATATTTTGTTAATAAAACCAGTTGGAAATATGCTTGATAACGTAATGAGTATGGATTTCATTTCAGTTGTCATCTGAGACATTATGATTGATGACAGGACGACATAAACTGTACCTGGGAAAGTATCCACCCTCTAGTTATCAGAGTCACATGGAATTGTTATGCAATTGAAATGTTTGATATTGAAAATGTTTGTTAGGAGATTAAATGTAATTTTAGCTTCCAAACGAGAGAATTGGGTTTTCATAAGGAAAGTGTCCTGCTCGATCAGTGGCCCAACCCTGTGAAGAGACATGGGTTATAAACGATGAAACACCTCCCTCCCCCTCTCCACTATATAATCCTTTGACGAAAAGATAACCAGGTTGTTCCAGTACGGGAGGTCTGCAGCCTATACGTTAGAAGGACACACATGTCAAGTACAGAACTAAGCCAACCTCGGCGTGAGCTCTGGTATGAACTGGTATGAACTTTGAGCGTATTCACTACAGAAGTGCTACTTCCTAGCCGTTGAGTTAGCAGCGGCCGCTGTAACGTGGGCTAGGAAAGGACGGACGACGGATCCAGTCTAACAGACGGACGAAGATACCAGCACGTATCCAATTTACCACCAGAGACATTCTTGCGAGGACAGGAAGGTCTGTTGGCCAACCCGGCCAGCATCTACGACCAATCTACCGAAGCGCAGCTCAGAGTAAATGTTTATTGCATTTTCCTTTTCCAAATGGGCGGTAATTTAGAATGCATAAGATAATGTATTTACGATAGCATAGCTGCTGTTTCTGTGTTCCTAAATCTTCCCGCTCTTTCATTCAAGCCCAACCCCCTTTCCTTTGTGTAACCAGCCGTCATATCTGTTCCGTCTACCGGGACGTTTTCTGTATGACATCATTGTATTCTGTGTATTTGTAATTCTGTGTGATTAGTTTAGGTATTTAGTAAATAAATAATTAAACCCAATTTTGTACTGCTGATTCAACTTGTTAGCCAGGGTTCGTGAAGATAACCAAGAATTTACAACTTTCATTATGAGACTGAAAATAAAACAAGGGTTAATATTGACTGCTATCGATGTAAAATATTACAAAGTATTTTAAGAGTTTATTCGGAAGATAACGGCTCTATAAACGTTCTTCCGTGGTGCCCCGACTTTCTAGTTAATTACATTTACATGATTAGCTTAATCAGGTAATATGAATTACAGAGAAATCATTTTATAAGTTAGCATGTCATATCACTTAATCCGGCATAGCCAAAGACACGAAACAGCGTTGGTTGGAATGCTAATCTGGGTTGAAGTTGTTCAATATGCAGGATTGGTTGATGACCAATAAGGATAAGGATTGGTTGATGACCATAAGAGTTAAAGATTTTTTTCTAAAACACTTGAGAGCCTATGCAATCCAAATGATGGTCAACCAGACCTTGATTTGAAGTGCTCTTGGTTTTCTGAGCCTTTCTGAAGTGTAACTATGTCGGGGACTAGAAAACCTGGGAAAGACTTGGCATCTGATTTGCAGAATCCACGCTTCCATTTCAATTCATTCAGTATGTTGTGTCTACAGTACACCTTGTGGCAGAGCAACCTGATGACAGTGCACTCTTATGGAGGTCAATAACAGTGGTGGGACACTTTTACCCAGTGTCTTTGTGTTCCCCTTAGTGACAGCATCTCATTGTCAGGTGTTTAGCATGATAAGGTATTTAGCCTGATAAGGTCACCACACCCAGAGGGGATTACTGGCTGATTCTCATCAATGCAATGCTTTAAAAACAGGTTTATCCAACGTTGTAGCCTGGATCAACCAATCTAAATGCTAAGTCTCTCTCTCTCAGGAGAATGGAAGCCTGGGTGTTAACACATACGGATAAAGAAATCAAAATCAGCCATAAGGATTTGGATGAGTTAAAATACAATTAAATGACCCTTGCACTTTTTTATTTGTCATAAGGACCTGGGAAATATATTGATATTGCTAACAAAGTCAGATAAGATGTAAAGCCAAGATAGTGATGCTACAGTGTGACTGGAGAGGAATCCTGGCTGCTCCTGTCCAACAACAGTCCCTCTTTCTCTGCCACGTCGCATTGCAGCTCCCTGATTTGAATTTGTGCATTCGTTCGGACAGAGGCTAGATGCTAAGATGTTCATTTCACTTGCAGCGACTCTAGGCAAACAGAAAAGAAAGCATTTATACATATGGGGATGCATCTGGAATGAGATTCATAATTTAAAAAAAAACATTATTTCACCTTTATTTAACCAGGTAGGCCAGCTGAATAATCAGCTTTTAAAAAGTGTCTGGTTATAATTAACAAGTCCTGTTTCGATACTGTTCTCTGAGATAATGGAAATAACTTTTGACATACTGTATCAAGCTTGTGACTCTACAAATTTGATGGATGCATTTGCTGTTTGCTTTGGTTGTGTTTCAAATTATTTTGTTCCCAATAGAAATTAACGGTAAATAATGTGTCATTTTGGAGTCACTTTTATTGTAAATAAGTATATAATATGTTTCGAAACACTTCTACATGAATGTGGATGCTACCATGATTACGAATAATCCTGAATGAATCATGAATAATTATGAGAGAGAAAGTTGAACGTATAAATGTCATACCCCGCCAAAAATGCTAACCTGCCTTGTTATTGTAATGGTGAGAGGTTAGCATGTCTTGGGGGTATGATATTTGTGCGTCTAACTTTCTCACTCATTAGTGCTAGCTGCAAGTTGCTACAAGTAGGCCTACCTTCAATCTACAAGCGCAAGTTTTTCTCTCTTACTGTCTACCATAGTGGCACACGTCACAGTCCCGCTCCCCTACTCCACTACTGCCATCTAAATAATGAATACTCTGCCACTTGCGGTAATCCTCCGGTAGAGCTAGCCCATAAATAGCACGGATCCAGACAGAAAACACTCAACTTCCCCATTCACCTTTCAAAACACATAAAAACACTTTTAAAAAATGGTCCCTTCTGGTATTGCAAGTCAGTGACCTGTACTGTACACAGGTTTGCGGGAACATGATTTGCTTCAAGTGTTGAGTGATTGTGATCATTTAATGTCTTAAGCACTATATCTGGGTTGGGAGTTGAAAGTTTGCTCAGCATCCATTTGAAGACGACATCAAAGTAAGCCAACTATTTTAAAAGGCAGCAAAATCTCAGTGAAAAAGGTACAGTAATGGCAAAAGGCACCTCTGGGCTTCCTGTGATGGATGGGTGTGTGTGTGTGTGTGTGTGTGTGTGTGTGTGTGTGTGTGTGTGTGTCTGTGTGTGTGTGTGTGTGTGTGTGTGTGTGTGTGTGTGTGTGTGCGTGAGTGAGTGAAGATTGACAGGCCGGGGTAGAGAGAGAGAAAGAGTCGGATGAGAACCACAGATACAGAGAGAAAGAAAGAAAGAAAGAAAGAAAGAAAGAAAGAAAGAAAGAAAGAAAGAAAGAAAGAAAGAAAGAAAGAAAGAAAGAAAGAAAGAAAGAAAGAAAGAAAAAGAAAGAATGAGGCAGAGACAGAGGGGTGAAAGTGAGAATATATAAAAGGTAGTGTTAATTAGCTGGAATGTTTGCCCTCTTCCAGGAACTCCTTAATGTTACGCCAGAGAAATACCAAAAGAAATATCTTCTTAAGTGGCCTTTTACAGGAGGACTCAAAGGCTTCTCCCGCTCTCCCCCCCATCCTGTGTCCCTGATTAATGCAAAGGGTACAGGCGGCCGTGAGGGGGCGCCAATGATATCTGACATGTCCTATTGTATGCAAGCTCTCAGCCAATTACCAGGCAATTATTGTTTTTATATGTACATAGGACTTGACGTTAAGAATTAGGTCTAGAAATATTAATTTATGTTAACAGTTTTGCACAATATAGACCTCACCTATGTGACTAAAAGTGGAAAATATTTCTCTAAATGTTTAACAAATGGAAATGAGTAGAACAAATCGGTATCGAGGTCATTTCATAGCTAGCTTTAAACATGGTTACAGACGAAAATATCAAATAAATATTTTTTTTTGTATGGGTGCCATGTCTTCTCATCGGCGCCTGGGTAGTAGTTGTTGGGGGGGTTAACTGCCTTGCTCAAGGACAGAACTGCCCCCATTTATTTATTAATAAAAGTAGCTAATTAGAGCTGTGACACCAGGGGTGGGGGGCTAGTGTCACGGATAATCATAAACATAAAACAAAGTAGCTAAATGGCCTTTTCTACCTACAGAGATGGCACCCACCCGCTGGCTTTACAGTTGGGATAATGATTGCCATAACTATGCCGGTGAACAATTTGAGAGAAGGACAATGCCCTCTGCTAGTATCATTAAAATAAGTTAGGTGCCATCATTGTACAATATTTGCAGAATGATCAAAATGCTAACAGGTTCATGTCTGACAATTATATCCAAAATTAAAGAGTAACTAATGGGTTATTCTCAAATCATTTCCAGGAGAGAAATACTGATACATACAACATTTAATTATGAAACAAAACAATACACTACAACGCTGGTTTGTAAGGACTGTGTGGGACAATAATATGTGCCCATGTTACTTTTCACGCCCATGGTACCACATACCAAATTATGTAAATTGTAAACAGAATTTACCAAATTCTGATGAAATACAAAACTGCACCATTTAATTCACTGGATTATATCATACCGTATCATAACATCAAGAAACTTTAGGAAATAAACATTGTATTACCGTTCCATAAGAGTTTGGACCATATATATATATATATATATATATATATATATTTTTACACTCCTGCTGTGTATTTCGTCACGTAAGTACAGTATTTAGATGAATTCCTTTAAATCACATCCAGCACTAAAAGACACAATCTGTAACTCATGTCCACTCAACAGTTCGGCCCCTACGCATCTTTACAAACTGTGAGGGTGGGTTTTGGAACATTTAACTGCCATTGGGTGATTAGGATTCTGTGATAACCACTTCCAAAACCACTCATTATCTTTGGTTTTGGTGGGCTTTTACAAAATAATTCCACAATGTTAAAGAAATGTCAGTCACAATTACATTGTCAAGTCCCAACCCCACAGTCAACAAGCAGGTGCAGGGGCAGCACTTTTGACAGGAAATTTAAATTAGAGATTGTCTCTTTAGGACATAAAGTGATATTACAGTTGACACTGGAAATAGCAATAAAAAAAAAATAATAATTAAACTGCATAATGTATATGGGCATCATGGATAAAGGATCAAATCAGACTTGAACATCAATACATCATGAATTGAATAAAATGAATATGTGAACAGCGTAATTTAATCATATCCCTCTTATTCAGGTAGCAGCTACAAATACAGTTACTTTGCTCCACCTTTTGGCCTTGGCAATAAATCATAGCTGTAGCTCCAGGGCAAGACCTCATATGACGCAATACCCACAGAGAAAAGCTTGTCGAGTTTACCCACTTGTATTTACCTGTCATCTGTAAATATATGTGGATTGCAACTGTATGACCCGGTGTGACGCCCTAGCTTATTTATCTGTGATGAATCTCTACTGCTTAATGTTGGTCGCCACTTTCCACACACCTATTACTCTGTCTTTACAGCTAGTGCTCGGCTAAGCACTTCAATCTGTCACCGTCTTCAAGGTCATGACATAGACCCCACAATGGTTAAATCAAAGGAGTAAAGACCCAGGAAGCAATATCTACCATCCAGGCAAGATTTGTCGTAGCCATTACCAAAACATATTGAAGGAGAGTTTCGATTGCATTGGCAATGTGCAAGTAGTGCAGACTGCAGAGAAACATAAGAATAGCCGTTTCTGGAAGACGACGGGCCTAATAATACCCATTATCGGTCTCTTTCAATATGAAACAACTCTAAAAGGCTTAAAGCCAGCCTAAAATTTCCATTCAACATTTTATGTACTTATTTTTGATTTGTAGAGCATAGGTCAACAAAAATCCAGATTAATTCCATGAGAAAATGCATCGGACTGAACATTGCCAATTGAATAGTAGGCTACGTCAGAGGCTGGAAATTTTACACAAAACCTCTGGGCAAGTGTATAGTAACTTGAGTCTGTAGAATTCCAAACTGCAATCTGTCTCCAATTTACTTGCAATGTAAATATTCCCAGCTTCAGTGGACATGGTTCTAGCCAAGTGCATATGAATGATAATGTGGTATTATCAATTTAAAAGTGTAAAGCTGGTGTCTGGTATTGATAGGAATCTAACAAGGAAAAATAGCCTTGATATTTTGACAAAAACAATAATTGAGGGCTCTATTTTAACAAACCTAAAGCAATGGTAAATCTAAGGTTTGGCAGTAGCGCTATAGGCCCGGGGCAGTGCCAGAAATATTTTCTATTTTCACTGCAGGAATTATGAGCACAATGGTGCGAAAGGGCTGGGTTTTGAGGAATAAATTAATTATAGGTGTGAAGAGGGCTTGGCCACTCACTGGCCAAGCCCTCGTCACAGAATATTCTCTTTCTACTCCATTGTGGATAGATACACTGTATTATACTGAACAAAAATACAAACGCAGCATGTAAAGTGTTGGTTCCATGTTTCATGAGTTGAAATAAAAGATCCCAGTAATGTTCCATATGCAAAAAAAGCGTATTTCTCTACATCCCTGTTAGTGAGCATTTCTCCTTTGCCAAGACAATGCATCCACCTGACAGGTGTGACATCTCAAGAAGCTGTGCAGTTTTGTCGCACAACACAATGCGACAGATGTCTCAAGTTTTTAATTCCGATTGACTGGGCTTGGCTCCCCAGTGGGTGGGCCTGGCTCCCAAGTGGGTGTGCCTACGCCCTCCCAGACCCACCCACGGATTGCCCCTGCCCAGTCATGTGAAATCCATAGGTTAGGGCCTAATTAATTTATTTCAATTGACTGATTTCCTTATGTGAACTGTAACTCAGTAAAATCTTTGAAATTGTTGCATGTTGCATAATTATTTTGTTGTTCAGTATAAAAACGCATAGGCTACAGTAACGAGTAATTGCAATAGTAAAAAAAAAATAACATCCAGTGTTTGCTTAATATGTTTGGAGTGTTGACAGTCAACATTGTTGTAATTGGCTTCAAACAACATAGGGCCTTTACGCCAGGGGTTGGAACCACTGTTCTGACCGACTAGCAAAATAAAGTTCTGAACCGGTTCGAACCACCAAAAATGTCTGGTTTATATCGTTCCTTTCTGTTCCTATTTAAACTATTAAATGACTTGACCAGCACCATAGAGCAGCTTGCTATGGAGCGGGTAAGCAATTGAATCTGTATAGGAAAGTCTAAGAGCAAATTGCATTTTGACGTAACAGCGTAGATTAATCATAATGAAAGAAACACACACACTGTGCTTCCAGTCACAGTATAGGGCGCGAGATGAAACTGACATTTTGCAGATGAAGAGAGAGCGAGAGAGGATGGAGGAAGATTGCCTTGAAGCGCTGGGCATTTTGTTATGACACGCATTATCTGAATTAGGGCCACAGAATTATACCTATGGAGGAGCAGCTTCTATGGAGGAACTTTGAATGTCTTCTGAGTTAGTTTAACATCAGACCAGAGCAAAAGTTAGCTAGCTAGATGGCTAACATACGTGTGTGTGCAGAGCAGCACTATAAAAAAAATATGTCTTACCTTTTTGTAGCTAATAAATCCATTGTGAAACCTGATAACTATAGTATTTTTAACTAGCACTGAAAAAGTTAATCCATTCTTTTAATCATCTCTCCCTAATTTCTGAATCATGCTTGTAACGTCGTCAGTAGGCTACAGTAACCTATGCTTCCGAGGGAAGAGGCAGGCAGTCTACACACACTCACACCCACTGGCAAAGATTTCCAGCTTGCAGGCAGAGGCTGGAATAAGTTTCTGAGTGACGGCTTTGTATAGGCGCATTGTTGTGATTTTTGTGGGACTGGAAAAAAATCCTGGAGTGTGAAATAACGTCATTAACCGGTTCACATGCTTTTAAAATAACGGTTCTGTTCCAGAACAGCATAGATCACTTTCGTTTTCGGTTTGGGTTCTGTTCCTCAAATAATTTCATTATTTTCCAGTTTTCGGGTTCTGTTCCTTGAACCGGTTCCAACCCTTGCTTTACCCCGCACACTCAAACAACAAATACCAGGCTCCTGTGCATTTTATTGTATGTGTAAGACACATTCTCAAAAAGCAAGATATAGCCTTGTCCTACCATTGATATGGCGTTATAGGACTCAATATCTTGGTAAATGCATTGGGCAGTTCATTATGAAGAGGAGAGGCTATGCTTGGTTTTTAGTCAAATGAAACAAAATGGGAAAAAAATATTTATGTTTCTAAATACGAGGTTTATGGGCACAAAAAGCACATATCTATTGTTCCATGTGCATATGGGGACTGTGCATCACGGTTGGATAGGCTGCGCTTCTGTTGTCAAAATCAATGCCATAACCAACCTCGTTACTGCTAAGACCAGCTTTCGGTCTTAAATATCCCCATCAATGCATACTGAAATTGCCACTTTGGCATACGTTTTTAAGGACACACCTCAGATATTGCCACCCCTCCCACCTCAGCGTAAGCTCATATAAGACAGGTAAATTACCAATCCTGTCGCTATGGTTTGACAGTAGAAGAGCGCCGGCTTTAACAGGTCAAAATAGCAAACAAGCATGCATTTAACAATTGTCAGACGAAATTAGAGCCCAGAGTCTCCTTAATAACTCGATGATCAGTGAAAGGATAGGGAGGGATATACAGTGCTGCAGTCCAACTAAGGCCCAAGCAAATGGTTGAGCAGTTACATTCACGCTGACAAGATATGCATGCCTTTCATAAACTAAACCATACAGTATTGTACCACGAGTTAAAAATTGCTATTTTCTTGCATAACGTATCCAACAAATTAGTTAAGACAGAGAAAACTAAGCCGTAGAATGTAAGGAACAATAAAATACAATAATCATCTTTCATGCTTTTCTCATCAACATTTGAAAGCATATCCAGTGCCAAAGTTCAGGTTTTACCTTTGGCAATGACTGTGGCTATTCCCTCAAGAGTTCCTAAGGAGCTCCACTTCTTAGAGTATTTCTGGCTTTGTAGTAGATGTAAAAATGCCTTGGGTATCCTCTTCGCTCGAGTTTTGATAGATACTACAGTCACACAGTGCACTGGAATGCTTTCGTTTGCCTCATTGACGCATTCAGTTGCTGGCTGCCACAAGGGTTAAAACCTACTGGACCGGGAAGTCACACACACACACACACAAGCATCGTTCTAGTTGCCAACCTCTCCTGCTGCCTGCATCCTTTCTCCTCCTCCTCTTACTCAATGTTGGACATCTCTCGCTTCTCTCCTTTACGTAAGACAGTAGAGAGAGTGCTGAAAGATTTGCACTGCTCTATCACGGATCGTGTTACAGTGTCTGGCTCTAGCTGCACTCACAGACAATAGGCTGAGCGTTGCGTGTGTGTGTTCACCCCGCATAAGTATAGAGAAAGAAAGGAGAGGGGATGGAGACTGCCACCAGCTAAATCTAAACCCTGGGGGGGTGGGATATTGTGTTTGCCCTAGAAAAGCATCTCCAAGACATCTCGATAGGTGACATACATTGACAATAGAGAAACAGTGACATGAATTCACATGGGGGACTGTGTGGTAGTCACTCAAGTGTTCCTGACCTAAAAGTGTCACCTTATGCACTGTTAAAGCACCGTTTTGATATTAACTTATCCATCAGGGTGACATCACTGCCATAATAGCCCCAATGTTTTCAACTGGGTCAAACAATTATAGATGAGATGTCTCTTTGTCCTAATGCGTTGTTAATTACACCATAAGAAGTTAAAGAGATAACGTGCTGAGATATACACAAACAATATTAGTCATTTAATTTGCATTATAAATTAACTCAAAATCAAACAACTATACTGTAGGCTACATATTCTGTTAATTTGACCATAGACTTTCTAGGGAAACAAGAGCAATTCATTCCCATCATGAAAGAGCCAAACATTTATAGATTTTACTCTTCCTTTGTCAGTATGGACAGTCTACATAGAATGATTAAATCATGTTGGATTATAGCAAAAAATAGTCTGAGTATTTATTAGTTACTTTGTTGTTTGTTTACTTGTTTGATTTTGGATGTCACTTGAGTCTTGACAAAATAGGATATTAATGTGACTTGGTTAAAGTAATATTGTTCATTTAACTTTTAACATGCCGTGAAGGGGACATAAAGTGTCCTCAATCTCTAATTAGGCTGTGAAATGTATTTGGGAATGTTTATAATTATAATAAAAAAATTATAGAAACTGTCAATTTGACCTCTTAACACATCTGTATAAAATGTTGAGCAAAATCGAGGAATTAGATTAAGCTTTAAAAATGCACACTTAGTAGTAGGTTGTTTTTTTTGTTGGGGGGGTCTTTGAATGTGCAAAATACAACAAGGAAAGGAACAGGTGCCCAGACTGGCCTAAAGTACTTTGCAGACTGTACATCGGATTCAGTGTTTTATAACTATCATGTCAAACTGTGCGATGTTACCAAATGTATATTTTGATATTAACCTGCCCAGATTGTTCAATTGGCTTCATTTAATCGATTGGCTTGAGAGGCTATGTCAGCCGATGTAGGCTCCATCAATTGCAGCGGTGTATTTGATCTGCCCATGTGCCAGCACCAGCTGCCCATGTGCCAGCACCATTGTTCTTCTTGCACAGCATGTAAACGTTTAAATCAAACTATTATATTAATCTGACTATTCACATGAATCATATTATTTTGTGCATACTCAGTGCCGGCCGTGTTCCAATTGGTCAGTCACTGGGATCGGCTCGTAACACCAGCCACACTACACGATAAAGGAAAATAAATCTGTTGGAGCCTATGAAGGCACGTAGTGGTACTTAAAATCAGCAGACCTAGACCATGTCACACTGAACGAGCCAAGACGTCCGACAATTGTTTATAACCTAAGAATTAGCCCACGACGTGGACATTATCATGACATAAGAAATCTAAAATCATCTAAAAAGGCCTTAAATCAAGCCTGGTTAGTTTTTTTTGTCTATGAAGTGCAATGAGCAACCACAACTGACCACAGATTACCATTGTGTCCTCTATTGTAGTAGTTCCCAAACTATGGGTTGGGACCCACTCGTGTGCTGCAGCAGGGGTCCAGGTGGGTCACAGGATGGCATGTTTCGTGCATTGCAAAAATAATAATAAATAAATAAATAAATTGGGGGAATACATTTTCAGGATGGAAAAACGGTTTCAGTTTAAACTTAAACGACTAAAACCAAATGTTTTGAATATAAGAACACAGCATTAGCGATGTAAAAATGCGTAGAATAGCAGAGATTTTGCTGAAAAACAAACATTTTCTATTTGCTCCATGGCAAAATGTGTAGAATTGCAGGAAATTTGCTTTTATACTGCAACATTTTCTCTCCGCTACCAAGATTAGATTTTTGGTGGGTCACAAAGCAAAAAAGTTTGGGAATTCCCACCATTGTACATGTACATTCCTTGAAAAATACAAAAATCTATTTGCAATAAATTGCTCTTGCAGATATGTGTGGTTGATTGAAAAAATTATGGTAATGGTCTAGATTCCATTGTTGCTATCAGTAGTGCACTTCAGTAGTACACCTATGCATATCCTTTCCCAATGGCAAACATTCTATTGCATTGAATGTGTTTTTTAAATATTTCATGGTCTGAGGACAAACTATTCCATTCAACACTCAGAAATGTTATTTTGACCTAGAATGCATAATATAAAAACATGTCAATACAAGCAAGCCAAAATGGACACCTGAAGTGAAGTCTTAAAGGGTGCACTATCGATATTATAATCATTTGACAAAATCGGGGCTGAATCATAAGTAAAGGAATTAATTCCCCCCTGTTGTTATGGCTAAATAAATGTAATTTTAGGTTGTTTTTCACCCAACGCTGTAGTCTATTTGCACAAGGAGGAATGCATTTCACAACTTCATTTCAATGCATGCGTTTGCGTGTTATGGCCAAGCATATTTTTTTGCATATTTCTGGCTAGAAGATTGAGAACATCAATTATACCTGATTATATTCATAGCTCATTTAACCTCTTGACGGTTGCCTAGGATAGGGGGCGCTACAGCGATTTTTGAAAAGAATTTGTGCCCATTTTAAACGGCCTCCTACTCAAACTCAGAAGCTAGGATATGCATATAATTAATACTTGTGGATAGAAAACACCCTAAAGTTTCTAAAACTGTTTGAATGGTGTCTGTGAGTATAACAGAACTCATATGGCAGTCAAAACCCCGAGACATATCGTAACAGGAAGTGGAATTCTGAATTGCGGACTCAACTTCATCACTTTGCCTATAAATCACACCGTGAGCAATGGTTCATTGAGCACTTCCTATTGCTTCCACTAGATGTCCCGAGTCTTTACAAAGTGATTTGAGCCTTCTACTGTGAAAACTGACAGAATGAGTCTGTGGAACGTGGTCACATGAGGAGGGCCATCACCATTATGACGCCCGCGCCCCTGGCTACCCTCCCCTTTCGAAACATTTTGAAAGACAATGTAATCGTCCCCCTTGAATGTTATTGGAGCTCTGGTTGAAAAAGGCCCTAAAGATTTATGTTATATAACGTTTGACATGTTTGAACGAACTTAAATTTTTAAAAAAAATGCATTTTGTTGAGAGAGAAGTCCCACGGCCGACGGTACTTTTGGTGCAGCCTTCAGAACGCGCTAACAACAACAAGCTATTGGGACATAAAGGATTAACGAAAATACATTTGTTGTGGACCTGGGATTCCTGGAAGTGCTTTCTGATGAAGATAATGAAAGGTAAGGGATTATTGACAATAGTATACAAGACTAGATTTGATATGCGATTGTTCCAAGATGGCGCTGACCTGTATTGCTAGCCTATTTTTCTGAGTATCGCATCCCCTTTTATCGCAAAGTGTGATTACCCAGTAAAGTTATTTTAAAATCTGGCATTGCAGGTGCTTTCAAGAGATGCTAATCTATAAATCTTAGAATGACAATATTACATTTAAAAAATGTTTTCGAATAGTAATTTAGTAAATTGTAGCGCTGTTTCACTGGACGCATTTGAGGGAAAATAGTTAGTCAACGTTACGTGCCGATGTAAAATGCTGTTTTTATATATAAATATGAACTTTATCGAACAAAAGAATGCATGTATTGTGTAACATGATGTCCTAGGAGTGTCATCTGATGAAGATTGTCAAAGGTTAGTGCTGCATTTAGCTGTTTTTTGGTTATTTGTGATGCATGTGGTTGGTCGGAAAATGGGTATGTGGCTACTTTTACGATATACTCCTCTAACATAATCTAATGTTTTGCTTTTGCTGTAAAGCCTTTTTGAAATCGGACAACGTGGTTCGATTCAGGAGAGGTGTATCTATAAAACGATATAACATAGTCCTATATTTGAAAAAAAAACGCCCAGCGGTTAAAAATCTATTGGGCATGTCATTATTCATGATAATCAATGTACAAGAGGTGGATAATATTGTTCCGTCAGCGATCCTCCACTAATAACTTATACTTATTTGCAGGTGTATTTGAAAAGCGTACTCTAGGATATTGCTCAAAGTACAGGGCTCAAGGTAGAAGTTGTGTCTATACACAGACCTAGGATCAGATTACCCAACCCAAATCTTAGCCCTAACCATTAGGAGAATGAAAATATACAAACCCTGGACAAGCAATTACAGGCAATGTCTACCGAATCCTAGAACTACTATGTTAAAAAGATAGCATGAGGATGGTTGGATGGTTAAGGAATACTAAATGGGTCAAAGGCATGTGCAAGTTAATGTCTAGGTCCCTCAAGACCCTGTTCAATGTAAATGTACATATACAGTAACATGTTAACACATATCATTGACCTAGGTCATGCAGTATGGATATCAAAAATACTGCCTAATGATATCATATTTCAAAGCAACAACTGGATGCTTATGCCAAGGCTAACTTGCCTTGAAAATGACTTGTGAGGATATAAAATTAAATTGTATTGGTCACATACACATGGTTAGCAGGTGTTATTGCGAGTGTAGCGAAATACTTGTGCTTCTAGTTCCGACAGTGCAGCCATATCTGACAAGTAATCTAACAATTCCACAACAACTACCTAATACACAAATCTAAGTAAAGGATGGATAAAGAATATGTACATATAAATATATGGATGAGCCATGACCGACCGGCATAGGCAAGATGCAATAGATGGTATAAAATACAGTATATACAAATGGGATGAGTCATGCAAAATATGTAAACATCATTATTAAAGTGGCATTAATAAAGTGACTAGTGATCCATTTGTAAGAGTGGCCAATGATTTCAAGCCTGTATGTAGGCAGCAGCCTCTCTGATATAATGGATAGGCCTACATTGAGAGCGCTTAGTTAGGGGAAATTATATAATTGGGACCTTTGAGGAGGGAGAGGTGGTGGGCTTGGGCCTGGATGGTCTGTCTGGAGAATAAATATAAATCTGGTTAGAATGTCTTGCCTTTGACAGTCACCCGCCGCTATTGAACCACTCTCTGTCAAATCAGGCGTATCTCCAAAGCCCTAGGATAAACAGCAACCTATACAGTCAAGTAGCTCATTTTCACAATAGCTGTACGTACAAACAAGAAAGAAAAAAGTGTCTGCACTGGCCAAGATACGGCAATGAATTTGGACTCAGTAAACAGTACCAAGAAACTAGCCTGAATTTTCTTACTTATCATCCCTCATTCTAAAAGCAAAAGAGAGCAAGAGGGGGAAAAATAATACAAAATAAAATCCTCAAAATGGCGGGTATTCAGTTAGGGTATGACAGGTTTTCACTCTGGGTTTTGGAGTTTGGAATTTGACATGCAGAGTATGTCTGTTGCAGACACAGACGTTTGTTATGGAGAAACGCCTCATAAAAAGAGAGGACGCCTCAGTGCTGTTGTGGTTCTTTGGTGTTTACTCCTCCAGCTGCCCTTTAGAATATGGATTATGTGGTGAGGCAGTGCCCAGGGACCACTCCATGGGGGGGCTAGGGTGGGTGCCTGGCTCCCGCAGACAGCCTGCGGAGACCCCTATGTGAGGGGGACGCGGAGACTAGCAAAGAGCCCCCAGTTCTCAAGGCCGACCTCATTGAGATCCCACGGACGGATGCTTCTCACACTAGCCCATACGCTAGTGTCTGAAAGAAAGGGAGCGAAAAGAGGTTGAGAGAAAAAGGGAGGGAGGGGGCCACAAACTCACAGTCAAAGCAGAACAGAAAATGGGTTTGCAGCATTCGAATGCTGTCCGCTGTCGCCAATCATGCCATTCCACAAACTATTGCGCTGTAAAAAATAAGAAAATTAAACTCCCAGCGGGTGTAGCTATTGCTGATTTACTGTTCAAACAGTCGGATGTAACAATAACGATGTGACAGCTACGCTGCAGTGCGGCCCCGCCGACTGAAGTTAACCAGAGGTCCTGGCATTGAGCGCCGGCTCAGACACAATGGTCTGAACAGTAGGGCGCCGGGGCTGTGGCCGCTAGCGTGGCATGGCTAAATGGAGCAGGTGATTTTCCATCAACCTCCGGCACAGCCAATCACGATCGAGCAACCGTGTCCCCAACGAGCCGAGAGGGAGGAAGGAAAGGGACCGGGAGTATGGAGAGGAATCTGACATTATGCATTATTTACACACACCGCTACGGCGCAAAGACCTCGACAAAGGGTAGGCCTTCTGAGGTTCCATCAATGCCGACTTGTTTCCGATCCATTATTGATGGCAACAGTATGCCGCATACCTTTCCCTGATTTACTGCATTCTGTTATTGTTACTTTAATAAAGGTTATTTCCAGTAAAGTAATTCACCATGGGGGAAATGCTCTATAATATTGCAACAGTATTTCTTCCAAATTGAAAACTTTAGCATGAAAGCTCTGGGAGGACACACTTATTTTATGGTTCTGTTTCCACTATTTCAATTGCTACCTAGAATTGAATAGATCTCCCCACCTCCACCCAACTTGGGATACGGGAACGTAACTCAAAGGGAGTCCACGTCTGAGGTATGGATCCCATTACCAATTACCATGTTATGAACGTTACATATAGAAACTGTATATTCCAAATGCAGTTGCAATCGCAACCTCTGACAATGAGCCAAATTAGGGAATGCACATCCAATACTGTTGTAACCAAATATGTATGAACCCCCCCGGGGATGATGGCTCCCTGGCTTTTAACTTGAAGGCAATTGCTTTGCATTTCATGGTGTCCAATCCAAGATTATTACCAGGCGCACTTCAAAAGATTTTCCCTCAATCTCCCCGGGAAAACAATCAATCTGCTAATTATACATGGTTGGGACAGTTGGCAATGTTCCCTTGGAGGATCCACACGTCTCCGACTGATCTGCAGTCGATCCCCAGATTGTGGCTAATCATCATTACTGGCTGCTGAAACAATGACTTTCTTTCAGTCATTGGAGCTTCAGGAAAGACACCAGGGATCTAGGAGTTTTCATAATGGTGGTTTGGGGCTTGAGTCTGGATTTATAGGAATTAAGGCGGTGACTCGCAGGGGTCAAAAAATGCTTTTTAAAGCAAAAAAAAGAAAATAAATCCAAGTTCTTATTTACAACTGCGGCCTGGACAAGATAAAGCAAAGCAGTGAGACAAAAACAATGACACAGAGTTACACATAAACAAACGTACAGTCAATAACACAATAGAAAAATATGTATACAGTGTGTGCAAATGAAGTAAGGCGGTAAGGCAATAAATAGGCCAATAGTATCAAAGTAATTACAATTTAGCAATTTACACTGGAGTGATATATGTGCAGATGAGGATTTGCAAGTAGAGATACTAGTGTGCAAAAGAGCAGAAAAACAAAAACAAATATGGGGATGAGGTAGGTAGCTGGTTGGATGGGCTATTTACAGATGGGCTGTGTACAGCTGCAGCGATCGGTGAGCTGCTCTGACAGCTGACGCTTAAAGTTAGTGAGGGAGATATAAGTCTCCTACTTCAGTGATTTTTGCAATTCGTTCCAGTCATTGGCAGGAGAGAACTGGAAGGAAAGGCGGCCAAAGGAGGTGTTGGCTTTGGGGGTGACCATTGAAATATACCTGCTAGAGCACATGCTACGGGTGGGTATTGCTATGGTGACCAGTGAGCTGAGATAAGGCAGAGCTATGCCTAGCAAAGACATATAGATGACCTGGAGCCAGTGGGTTTGGCGACGAATATGTAGCGAGGACCAGCCAACGAGAGCATACACGTCGCAGTGGTGGGTAGTATACGGGGCTTTGGTGACAAAACGGATGGCACTGTGATAGACTGCATCCAATTTGCTGAGTAGAGTGTTGGAGGCTAATTTGTAAATGACATCGTCGAAGTCAAGGATCGGTAGGATAGTCCGTTTTACGAGGGTATGTTTGGCAGCATGAGTGAAGGAAGTAAGAAATAGGAAGCCGATTCTAGATTTAACTTTGGATTGGAGATGCTTAATGTGAGTCTGGAAGGAGAGTTTACAGTCTAGCCAGACACCTAGGTATTTATAGTTTTCCACATATTCTAAGTCAGAACCATCCAGAGTAGTAATGCTTGTTGGGTGGGCTTGCCCTTTATACCAACTTAAATTGATCTAGATGGTATACTGTTCTTCTCTCAGCACATATCAAAGCTGCAGGCTAACATTAAATCTAGACTTGGTTTCCTCTACCGTAATCACTCCTCTTTCACCCCAGCTGCCAAACTAACCCTGATTCAGATGACCATCCTACCCATACCATTCAGCCATTAGATTTGCCACCGATGCTCCTTATAGGACACTTCACTGCACTCTATACTCCTCTGTAAACTGGTCATCTCTGTATACCCGTCTCAAGACCCACCGGTTGATGATTATTTATAAAACTCTCTTAGGCCTCACTCCTCCCTATCTGAGATACCTACTGCAGCCCTCATCCTCCACATATAA
Source organism: Salmo salar (assembly GCF_965601325.2). Taxonomy (NCBI): domain Eukaryota; kingdom Metazoa; phylum Chordata; class Actinopteri; order Salmoniformes; family Salmonidae; genus Salmo; species Salmo salar. Next base: position 66,578,966 of record NC_138299.1, read on the forward strand.
CACCCGTTCTGCCAGTCACATTCTGTTAAAGGTCTTCCAAAGCACACACATCCCTGGGGTCGCTTCATCTTTTCAGTTCACTGCAGCTAGTGACTGGAACGAGCTGCAAAAAACACTTAAACTGAACAGTTTTATCTCCATCTCTTCATTCAAAGACTCAATCATGGACACTCTTACTGACAGCTGTGAATGCTTCGCCTGATGTATTGATGTCCCAACCTCTTGCCCTTTATGCCGTTGTCTTTGCCCAATAATGTTTGTACTATGTTTTATGCTGCTACCATGTTGTGCTGCTGCCATGTTGTGTTGCTACTATGTTTTCATGTTGTGTTGCTACTATGCTGTGTTGTCATGTGTTGCTGCCATGCTATGGTGTTGTCTTACTGGTCTCTCTTTATGTAGTGTTGTGGTGTCTCTCTTGTTGTGATATGTGTTTTGTCCTATATTATAATTTTTGGGGTAATCCCAGTCCCTGTCCCTGTAGGAGGCCTTTTACCTTTTGATAGGCTGTCATTGTGTCACGCCTGCTCCCACTCTCCCTCCCTGGCGCTCGAGGGTGCCAGGCTGCCCAGCATTACGCACTCCTGCCACCATAATTAAGCACATCTGCTTCCCTCATCACACGCATCAGAGTCATTGGACTCACCTGGACTCAATCACCTGTGTATTACCTCCCCTATATCTGTCTGTTCCCCAGCTCTGTTCCCTGCTTCTGCATTAATTGTAAAATGTTGTTGTGTTACCCAGTTCTGACACTGTTCCTGTCCTGTTCCATGTCTGTGCAAAATTAAATGTTCACTCTCCGTACCTGCTTCTCTACTCCAGCGTCGGTTCTTACACATTGTAAATAAGAATTTGTTCTTAACTGACTTGCCTAGTTAAATAAAGGTAAAATAAACAAATGAACTGAGTTTGACAAAATCCACTCCTTTGCTTTTATGTAGAAGGCTTGAAGTTCAGTTCTGGTGACATTCTACTCCAAAATGTATTTAAATAAAAATTCTGACACCATCTAAAATACAATTTCCACCTCCAGAAATGAGCCCAATAACATATTGGTAATTTTTTATTTTATTTTAACAATGTTAAAATAATTTAAGATCATTTTTTTATTATTTTATTTTATTGAATATCCGAAACGTACAATATACTTGCAGTGAAGCCGCTCAACAACTACACCACATCAGTCATCCAACAGACTCCCATTGAGAGCGACACACAGAAGCATCCAGGGGCAATGCCCTGCTCAATGGCAAGTTGACAGATCTCCCACCAGGCCAGAAAACGTGAACATGAACCCTCCAAGATCCCCCCACAGTTCCCCAATAGCTGTCCCTCAACCATCCTAGACCCCGCCCACAGTCCCCCCGAAGAAGAAAAAAAATACAAAATACGATTAATTCCATTCCCCACCCCCACGAACCCCTCAATGCACCAACAGCCAAGTATTGAACTAAAGAGAAAAAAGAAAAAGACAGAAGAAAACAGTAAACAACAATGCAAAAAAAAAACAACAACAAAAGAAAAAAACAAAGGACAACTAAAATCATAACACCAATGCCAACTGTATATGTTTGAGTGCATGTCTGGCACTATTAGATGAGTGTGTGTCCGTGTATCTGAATGAGAGTGTGATGCATGTGTACAAACACGTGCACGGCATCAGCCTCAGGCAAACCGGCATTAGTTGTAAAAACACTGCCCCTCAGTGTCATTCAAACACACTTTTTATTATGTTTTATTTAGACTTTATTTTTTACTTTTATCTTTGACCATCATTCTATGTTCCGCACAGCAACTCCACTCCCACTTGTCTCCAATTCCACATCCCAACCCTCAGCTTCCCTCAGCCCATCCCACCTAGCTCTGCTGGCCACCCTCTTCAGATTTCTACAGAACATATATATCTTTCAACTATGCTGTGATGTTTAACGTACAATTTCAATCTATCTAATTGAATAGAATCCACAGATTGCGAGTTGAAGATAAACACTTTAACTAAGAGTATTAGTATATTAGTAATTGACTGACCGGGTCTCACCAGATCTCCTAACAGTACAATCTCTAGGGTAAATTTTAGATCAATGCTATGCATTTTCAGCCATTCCTGAACCTGAGATCAGAAACAGGCTACCTGAGGGCACTACCAAAATAAATGGTCTATTGATTCTGTATCCTCACAACAAAATCTGCAGAGCTTCGATGATTTTATGCCCCAAATATTCAACATTTTGTTGATGGCAAGAATTCCATATAATAATGTTAGCTGAAAAGCACGAAGTCTTGAATCTTGCGTCGTTTTATATATCAACTCATACACCATGAAATCGTTACATCAAAAATCTCTTCCCAACTATTTTACAATCTGTATGGCACAGTTGTCAACATCATGGTCCTCAAATAAAACTGGTATACTTTCCTGTTTATGCTCTTTTTATTCCTCCGCCAGTTTTGATCCTTTATATTAGGCAGACAGACCAGTTTCCTCCCACTGCCACCTGCCTCCTCCAATTTTGAGGTAATGCTGTAATCAATTGGTTGTACTCTTGGATTGAGCAGACCTTCCCGTACAATTCTGATAACTCCATGAAGGACAAAACTCTACCATTCCAATTTACAATATCATTTAAGAACAAAATACACTTTTAAATAAATACAGGTATTTTATTATATTTACATTACATTACATTTTAGTCATTTAGCAGACTCTCTTATCCAGAGCGACTTACAGTAATGAATGCATACATTTCATTTCATGCATTTGTTTTTGTACTGGCCCCCCGTGGGAATCGCTCCCACAACCCTGGCGTTGCACACACTATGCTGGCGTTGCAAACACCATGCTCTACCAACTGAGCCACAGGGAAGGCCAGCACATTTGAGTTCAGCCATAATATTTGTTCTATCTTTTCAGGGGGAAGAAATTGAAGCCAGCCAGCCAGCCAGCCAATGCTTGTATGAAAAAGAGATACATTGAAAAAAGTATAACTTTCAATGAATTGAAAATGAGACATGGCAATCTGCATAAAGGCAAAAAGGCCCTTTTTAAACAATGGATGAGCTTTTCTTAGTAATCTACTTGAGAATCATTTAGGGTTCTGGTAAAACTTTTGAATAAGTGAAGCTTTTAGAGAGAAGCTTAGTGCTTCTATATTTAATAATCTCAACCCACCCAATTCATATTCATTATATAGATAGGCATGCTTTATTTTGTCTGGTTTAGCGTCCCAGATAAAGCAAAATATTTTTTGCTCATATGATTTGAAAAACAAATCATCAGGAGTAGGCAGTGCCATAAGTGAGTAAACTGAGATATGACTAAGGACATAATTTTTACCAATATGGTATATAGCCTATGCATGGTCCATATTATCAGGTATGCTACTAGCAATAAGCATTATCACCTGTAGCCCAACTGACGCAGCATAGCGGCTATAAATACATGCTGTAGGCTGAAGCATGTTGTTTGTCCATCTGCATTTACCCCATTGGACACAACATCCTGATCGACATTATTATTTTTGGGGTTTCTATTACAAAGTATGTCATAGCTCTTTTAAGACGCCATTGCCCCTTTAGGGGCTCTGTTGCGCAGTTCCACATAACCCATGCCAGAAACTCCGGTTGTAACTGCATTTTTTTAAACAATGAAGTAGATAAATAAACATGGTAGCAATGGAAAGGTTTTCACAATTGCTGTGCATTGACCGCTTGTCAATGTTTCTCTCCCAACTTGAATGCACATGTTTATCTTGCATAACAACAAGCCAAATCAGTTAAGAACAAATTCCTATTTACAACGACAGCCTAGAACAGTGGGTTAACTGCCTTGTTCAGGGGCAGAACGACAGATTTTTACCTTGTCAGCTCGGGGATTCGATCTAGCAACCTTTCGGTTACTGGCCCAACGCTCTAACCACTAGGCTACCTGCCACCCCCAATAACATAACAAAAATAGAAGCACTGGCAATGTACATCCTGAGTGATAAAATATAGGATTTGAATTACTTCGCCAGCAGTTCCAATAGGCTACACACCTCTGAGTTGAGCACCGTGATAGACGGTTTGATTCCCTTCATCTGAGCATTGGAGTGTCAGCAACAATCATTATTTCATAGAATAGACATGCTTCTATATTAGGCTATGCCATCTTCAAACAAGCCCTCCCATTAGAGATTTTGCGGTCTACACTGATCTCAAAAACGAGCTCTCCGGATCCGTATGATGGAAATCCATCGCAATGACGGAGAACTTTAACCCCTGGACTCAGACCCAACCCGACCAAATGTGTACTCTGGTTGCCCAATCAAAATTAAATTCACTTCAGTAGGTAAGGTAAGGGAATGAGACATGTTAAAGAAGGATTTTTAAGCTTTGAGCCAATTGAGACATGGATTGTGTATGTGTGCGATTCAGAGGGCGAATGGGCAAGACAAAATCTTGGACTGCCTTTGAACGGTGTAATGTGGTTTGTGCCAGGCAGTTTGTGCAGCAAAATTTTTGGACGGTGTTCTTAATGGTTGTACACTCAGTAGCCTAGATTTTGTGTAAATACGTCCAGCCAAATACAGTGGGTAGCTACTAAATGTAGATAGTTGCCAAGAAATAGGTAGCAGTTGGCTAAATGCAAACAAAGGAAGCATGATTAAAATATACTAGGTGGAGGATAATTCATTACCACAGCACATTACAAGGGGAGGCAAAATATAGAGGCATGAGAGGACAGTTTGACCCATCATTGGACACAATGCTTTAAAAATGGAGGCCAGATTATGAAAAATGACTTGTTCCATGCAGTGCTTAAAGGTTAGGTCTGTATTACACGCAGAGCCAAATGTCAGCAGTATCCCCTGAAAGAGTGGACTCCAATATTAATGGAGAGTACAGGGAATCAGCTTCCCCTCCCTCCAAACACATAATTAATTTAGTTGTCAGCCAGCACCTGGTGCAGGGAAAACCTACATCTACAAACTAAAAGATGGAGCGAATACGGCCCTCTCCAATATTCAGTCAGTGTGGCTAAAATGGATGTTGCTCACACACACAGGACTTAGATAATGAAATATCAACAGACTAGTGTTAGGAAATGCAGAGTAGTGTGCTACTACACAACTGAAGTTGTCTCCCTGGAGACATTAGCATAATGCTACGTTTTCTTGCTAATATGTCACCCTTGTTTTGCTTCTTAGCTACCTGTTGCTCTGTCCCCACAGTCCAAAATGAAGCACACATCCAGCATCATAAAAGTATTGTTATCTACAAGCTACATGTGTTTGTTCATGTTTACAAGGATGTAAGCAACTGCCATTATCTTACTCTGAAAAAGTGCAACACCTCCAGTGTATCCTTTTGCCAGAGGATCTTGTTTAGACCACAGGAAATGCAAGGAATTCATTATACTGGACTTCCACTACACTGTACTTCCTCTACACCACTATATTAAATGTGTGGACAGCTAGCCCACTAAACAGTGTGTATGGGTTTCTATACTGTAGCATGATGTTCACATTGGTGTGAAAACAGGAAAAGCGCAGCAGGCTATATTACAAAAGGGAAGACGATACATTGTAACAGAATGCTTGGATGATGTAATGTATTATGTAGCATGTTATCAGTCCCACCACCAAAGCTTAATCTGAAGTATAACACGGCTTCTGTGTTGAGGCCCACTACGTATTGTATTATTTGGGAGTAATGTTGTTCAACCACAGTAAATATCTTGTGTCATGCAGCAGAGGGGTGGAAGAAATATTCTCTCTACAAACATTATAATGAAGTCCCAAATGTCATCCTCATACTTATTTCAAGAGAAAACTCAGAGAAACTACTCCAGAAATATTATGCTGTCCCTTGGTGCATCTTTTAAAGTGGCATTCAGCAGTAGAAACAATAGAAAATCATTCTCCCTGCCGTTGTTTCGATAAAAAGATGAGGGATAGGGCTAGGGAAATGTAGCCATTGTCAAATTCATAGACAGAGCTATGGACGCAAGGACTGACCATTTATGATATCAAAATAAATTTGTAACCATGTTTTGAGGCATTTATTTTGTTAACCAACAGAGTAAAACAAGCTTATACACCGAGTGTACAAAACATTAGGAACACCTACTCTATCCATGACATAGACTGACCAGGTGAAAGCTATGATCCCTTATTGATGTCAAATCAATGTAGATGGAGGGGATGAGACAGGTTAAATAAGTATTTGTAAGCCTAGAGACAGAGGGTGAATGGCTAAGACAAAATATTCAAGTGCCATTGAACAGGGTATGGTAGTAGGTTTCAGGAGCACCGGTTTGTGTCAAGAACTGCAACGCTGCTGGATTCTTCACGCTCCAGAGTGGTACACCAGCCAAAGGACATCAAGCCAACTTGACACAACTGTAGGAAGCATTGGAGTCAACATGGGCCAGCTTCCCTATTGAATGCTTTCGACACCTTGTAGTCCATGAGGGCAAAAGGGGTACAACTCAGTATTATGAAGGTGTTCCTAATGTTTTGAAATAAGCTCATGAGGCATTTATACGTTTTATTCTTCAAGAATCCATGGGTATATATCATTCATTTATAAGTAAAAAAATATATGTAACAACTGCTGATTGCCTCTTTAAGTGATTGGAAAACAAACAGTTCGATTAAGAAGGAGCCTGGACAGACAAATAATTTATAATTTTTTTAGGTATTTTTCTTAAAACTGCATTGTTGGTTAAGGGCTTGTAAGTAAACATTTCACTGTAAGGTCTACACCTGTTGTATGTGACAAATACAAATTGATTTGATAAACATTGGGCGTGGGGAGAACCGATAATTCCCGTTTATTGCATTTTTACCACCAGCCAATGTGATTACATCACACCAGAGAATCTCTCGCTATTCAAACTTCCCTGCCAGTTCATTGTGAACGCTGTAAGCTATTTTATATCCAGCAAGCAAGAGCAAGGTGCTTCTTTACTTGAATATATACACTAAGTGTACAAAACATTAGGAACACCCCCTTTTGCCCTCAGAACAGCCAATGACTCCACAAGGTGTCTAAATTTTCCACAGGGATGCTGGCGCTTGTAGACTCCAATGCTCCCCACAGTTGTGTCAAGTTGGCTGGATGTCCATTGGGTTGTGGACCATTCTTGATACACACAGGAAACTGTTGAGTGTGAAAAACCTAGCAGCATGGTAGTAAATAGGCACTTAAATCTTTGTCTTGCCCATTCACCCTCTGTATGGCACACATACACAATCCATGTCTCAATTGTCTCAAGGCTTAAAAATACTTCTTTAACCCCTTCATCTACACTAATTGAAGTGTAGTGGATTTAACAGGTGACATCAACAAGGGATAATAGCTTTCACTTGGATTCACCTGGTCAGTCTAAGTCATGGAAAGAGCAGGTGTTCCTTATGTTTTGTACACTCAGTGTATATTTCTTAATTGCTCAAAATAAGTGGCCAAACTATATTGTTACTTCTGTGACACTCATTGGGCTAGGCTACTGGTTCAAGAGCTATAAGAAGAATAGACAGAGGCCAGTGGAGATTAAATAAGGCATATGCAAAACCCTGTAGACAGATTCTTCAAGAACCGAGAGAAAGAAAAAAAACAATAGCTAAGCCAACGCTATAACATATTTGCCAAGCCCTCCGGCATTGGCTGCCCCTGTGCTGCTCCATTGACTAATAATCCCACTATTGAGGCCACTAAAAAGACACAGTGGGTTATCAAGATGAATGGGCTGTTACCTCCGAGCTGCTAGAAGGCAACCTGACTAATTTATTTGAGTGACCTCCACTGTTGCAAGAGACGGCCCTAACCTCTACTGCAGACCCGCAGGCCAGATCAATACACCACACAGGGTCCCATGCTGGGATATGGCATGTCAGCTAGCAGCAGCTCGCGGTTTATTTTTGAACTCTTACTGTTACCAGGTAAGTTGACTGAGAACATACAGTATCTCAATTGAGAACATATCTGCAATAACAGCATGGGGAATTTTTTACCTTATTTTAACTAGGCAAGTCAGTTAAGAACAAATTCTTATTTACAATGACGGCCTACCCCAGCCAAACCCTAACCCAGACGACACTGGGCCAATTGTGTGCCACCTTATGGGACTCCCAATCACGGCCGGTTGTGATACAGCCCAGGATCAAACCAGGGTCTGTAATGACGCCTCAAGCACTGAGATGCAGTGCCTTAGACCGCTGCGCCACTCGAGAGCAAGGGAGAAAGGAATATTTTTCTTTAGGACTGCGGTCAATCAAACCACATCACAATACTAGACAGAGGCTAGACAGAGACTGCTGAAAGGTACTAAATAACCTAAATATGCTCTTGTAGACTCTAGTTAATATCATGCGCAAAACCATATACATTCATAAATACTGTGAATTTACCACTTTAAGAAGTAAACCATTCAAAGTGAAACAACTTCAATCGACTGCACTACAGATTCTGTTTCATGCTTGTTTCTTTTTCAGTTATTATAAAAGGCAATGATTCAATGGCCTGGTGGTTGAGGCCTATGTTGGAGTTGTCTTCAGACATAGAGGATATAAAAGACATGCTGACAAGGGAGTGCGGTTTTCTCTGAAAATGAATTGGTCACGCAATATACAATTTCAACCGTTGCACTCCAATCTATATCTGTAAAGTGCTTAGGTTGCCATTAGCGACTTGATGAATTGAATTGAGAACAGATGGTTACTTGAGTAACCCCTCCATCGTCCATGACATAATTCCGTCCTGGGAGCTGAAGTGACCACAGTTTCATGATACTTCAATCTGGGACAAATGCTTTATGTATTTTGATACCATTCATTTTTAATCACGACCAGAATACTCCTCTCCAAACCACTTCCAAGCCACTGTGGGCTGAAAGGCATCCCTTACATTACAGTACATGTAGCTTGAACATCTTTCTAAACTAGCCCAAGAAGATGTCTTAGAATAAAAAATATATCATGTATATAGCCAGGGGATGTTTCGTACATTGTAAGAAGAGATATACAGTCAAAGGGGAGTAGAGATTCTTCACATTTAAGGATTGGCGAGGTTCAGTATCACTCGCCCTGTGTGTGTGTGTGTGTGTGTGTGTGTGTGTGTGTGTGTGTGTGTGTGTGTGTGTGTGTGTGTGTGTGTGTGTGTGTGTGTGTGTGTGTGTGTGTGTGTGTGTGTGTGTGTGCATTTATGCAGGAAAAGGACTGTACTTGAGCATAAAAGATAAAGAATATAGATAAAGAAAAGTAGAGGAGGACTCTACGGTATAATGAGTTTGACAATGAAAGTAAAACTGTCCTCCCTGTGGTCACAGTCATGTGATCAATCATCTCAATGGCTCATTCTATTTCCTCCTTTGTACGCTGACCCTTCCCTCGCATGTAAAATGTGTGTGTATGCATGTCTGTGTGTGCGTGCATGGGTCCGCATGCCTGAGTGTGTGCACAGGTCCGCATGCCTGAGTGTGTGCACATGTACTCTCCAATCCAGACATTAAATCATCAAAGGGGAAGTTTTCTGTTTGATGGTGAACGTAATCGTTTGACGTTTTAAAATACCACTGCATGAATATTCACAGCATGCAAGTCCTCTGACTATCAGACTGATCTTAATGTGCATTCCCCTCATGTGAATCATGTTTAAAGCCTGCCATGTCTGTAATATGATTTTTAAAATCACTCTTTATAGCTGCTTTTATGCTTCCATAAATGATCTTATCAACAAGTCATGGATACAAAGTATTATAACGGCTAGCCAACCATTTTTCTTTCAGATCAATATCTCCGAGTTGTAATTTAAAACATATGCGTTTATAGTCGACGTGGGAGCGTCAATAAGCATCAAGGTGATTTGGCCATTTTTGACAAGTAGTCTTCACCTGTAGCATTTGATTTGCTCACATGTCTACAAAAGCTATGATTGATACAGCAATAAAATGCAGTGCGTCAACAGGGGAAAAGACACCATCGATCGGAATTAGAACATGTTTCACCTGAGTAGATGCTAATGATGCCAACTCTGTTCAAAACAAAAGGAAAAAGACAAGTAGATCTAGACAGTTAAATATACAGCACAGCCTTCAACACCCAGCCTGAACCCGTTTCCTTGACATGTGTTGAGAAATAGACACCTAACTGTTTCCATGTTGGTGGCTAATACAGCTACTGCAGTAGGTTGCCTGTTGAAAAGAAATCAGCCATTTCTCTTGAGTGCAGTCTATAGCAGGTCTGGTAATTAAAAAATGGTAGAGTAGGTCTTGATTATAATAGCATGCTGTGCAGTTTGGTCTGATGTATGCAACTGCTTACCAACAATGACAAAAGCAATCGGTTTGGACAGGAAGGTCAAGTTTAATTCTACTGAAACACACAGGATTAATTGAAATGTCAATTTACATGTAATTTTAGAAAATAAGAGGTCATCTATGTATGACTTGGATATCAATCTTCTCAAAGTGAGGCACTTTGCTCCACTAGTCTTCTCATTGAATTGACAGAAATTCAGTTCCAATGGAATTGATCCTTTACCCGATGAAACAGCAACAAAATATTCCACCAAGCGCTCTCTGTAATCCACCAAAATAGAAAACATCGTGGGTTCAGGAGATGGATGAGCATGCTACATCATCCCATATACAGTGCCTTCAGAAAGTATTCAGACCCCTTGACTTTTTCCACATTTTGTTACATTACAGCCTTATTCTAAAATAGATTTTTTTTAAATCATCACAACCTACACAAAATACCCCATAATGGATGTATTAAAATGTATTAAAAATTTAAAAACAGAAATACCTTATTTACATAAGTATTCAGACCCTTTTCTATGAGCCTTGAAATTGAGCTCAGGTGCATCCTGTTTTTATTTGTCATCCTTGAGGTTTCTACAACTTGATTGGAGTCCACCTGTGGTAAATGTAATTGATTGGACATGATTTGGAAAGGCACACACCTGTCTATATCAGGTCCCACAGTTGACAGTGCATGTCAGAGCAAAAACCAAGCCATGAGGTCGAAGGAATTGTCCATAGAGCTCCAAGACAGCAATATGTCGAGGCACAGATCTGGAGAAGGGAACCAAAACATTTCTGCAGCATTGAAGGTCCCCAAGAACACAGTGGCCTCCATTCTTAAATGGAAGAAGTTTGGAACCACCAAGACTCTTCCTAGGGAGGTGACCAAGAACCCGATAGTCACTCTGACAGAGCACTAGAGTTCCTCTGTGGAGATGGGAGAACCTTCCAGAAGGACAACCATCTCTGCAGCACTCCACCAAATCAGGGCTTTATGGTAAAGTTGCCAGACGGAAACCACTCCTCAGTAAAAGGCACATGACAGCCCGCTTGGAGTTTGTCAAAAGTCACCTAAAGACTCTCAGACCATGAGATACAAGATTGAACTCTTTGGCCTGAATGCCAAGTGTCACGTCAGGAGGAAACCTGGCACCATCCCCATGGTGGTGGCAACAGCATCAGGGTGTGGGGATGTTTTTGTTGTTGTTTTTTTACTTTGTTTTTATTGAAGAACACACAAATTGTTTAAATAAAACATGAATAAGTTCTGGCAGGCACAGCACACATCATACGTTCACAAGATTAGTTACAGTAACATTATCTTTCAATTAGACCATTTTGAAGTACGATACCCATTATTCACAGTATTCCTGGCCTCTATCCTCATAAATTCTTAAAGCAAAGGTCATACGCTCCATATAATGTATTTCTTTAGCAATGTCTATCCATTGTGTCACGGTGGAAGGGTCTTTTTGTAGCCATTTCCTAGTGAAAGCCTTTTTACTGGCTCCCAGTAGGATCTTCACATGGTTATTTCTCTATTGTGTAAGTTATCAGGTATTTCACCCAATAACAAAGAAATTAATGTTTGTTCTATGTCAAACCCCATTATTCTTCCAATGTTAGATCTTATTTCTCCCCAGTAAGTTTCAATTGCAGGACAGGACCAAAATATATGTATGTGATCCGCTCTTGATAGCCCGCATTCTCTCCAACAAGGGTGTTGGAGTCAGTCTGTTTTGATTTCAGTTTAGGTGTTATGAAGAAACGTATAACATTCTTCCAACAGAATTCTCTCCAAGTAATTGAGTTGGTAGAGCTAAATTGAGTCTCAAATATGTTCAACCACGTTTCATCGGTTATTTCAATGTTAAGTTCCTCCTCCCATTTCTGTTTAATATAGTATGTAGTGTTTCTTTGACGATAAAATACCCAAGTAAAGATTTGAAATAGTTTTCTATGATACTCCAAGTTTTCTGCCTTGGATCAATGTCTGAGTTACCTGAGGGTCAATCACTTTCATTCCTTTTAAAAAGTAGCAACCTGTGGTCACCTGTAAAAACAGTGTTTATCCAAGCCATGGTTTTTACTTAGGTCCTGGAACGGTGGGGATGTTTTTCAGCAGTAGGGACTGGGAGACTAGTCAGGATCCAGGCAAAGATGAATGGAGCAAAGTACAGAGAAATCCTTGATGAGTGCTCAGGACCTCAGACTGGGGCGAAGGTTCACCTTCCAACAGGACAACAACCCTAAGCACACAGCCAAGACAACACAAGAGTGGCTTCGGGACAAATCTCAATGTCCTTGAGTGGCCCAAACAGATCCAGGACATGAACCCGATCGAACAGCTCTGGAGAGACCTGAAAATAGCTGTGCAGCAAAGCTCCCCATCCAACCTGACAGATCATGAGAGGATCTGCAGAGAGAAATAGAAGAACTCCCCAAATACAGGTGCACCAAGCTTGTACCCAAATAGACTCAGGCAGTAATCGCTGCCAAAGGTTCTTCAACAAAGTACTGCGTTAAGGGTCTGAATACTTATGTAAATGTCATATTTCATTTTTTATTTTTTATACATTTGGAAAAATGTCTTTGTCATTATGGGGTATTGTGCGTAGATTGATGGGGGGGAAAAACAATGTATTACATTTTTGAATAAGGCTGTAACTTAACAAAATGTGGACAAAAAACAGCGTCAAATGATAAGAGTCAACTCTTCTTAGAGGGAACAGTTAATGGGACAGAAGAGGAGAAAATAAAGACGATACATCAAATGAAACACCTTGCCTGGCTTGCAATTTGATGTGGCCGGCGCTCAGGTCGCGAGGATCTGAGGCTCAAAACACAGTGACACATTCTCAGCTCTCTGGGAAGATGTGAACGCTTGTTTTGCATCCAGATAGGAGTTTTCTTCAAACACATCACAGATGGTCAAACACTTTGACTAAACTTAATTATTCTGTATATTCACAATTTATTGAATTATGTAGGTGGTGTGAGGGTATTTTTGTCTTCCATGATCAATAGAAGGATTCCACTGTCAAATGATGTGACACGGATCTGAGGCAGGTGTTTTGAGTGATGTTGCGTCACATTCGTTTGTTAGACTCCCAGTGTGTGCACCCGTGTGTACGGGCATGTGAGGTGCTTTCAAACACACACCCAACAGGTCTCTGGTGCGTGCTGTGCGGTCTTCTCATGTGATTCAATTGAGTGGTGTGTAAAACTGGCAGATATCTTTGGTGGCTGTCTTGTTTGGATAAATTGGACTTACTTTGCAATTAGTGCACTGAAACAGCTGTTAAAAATGTCTTGAAGAGTGGTTCATTAGGCACTGGATTGTAGTCGACAGAGTATGCTTCGGCACAATCGTCTCAATTCATTTGTTTCACCATAATTAGATGCAAATCAGACAATTACCCATCATCAGGGCCAACACAAAAACAAACAAACCAACATCGCAAAACAAAAAAGTAAATCTGTCAATCCGGACCTAAATTCTCTGGATTCTTTTGGGATGAAACACGGCCAGCAAAGACCATCTTTAATCTTAGTCTTCTTTCTCTTGGATCAGGGGGTTAACAGTTGCAAATGCTATGCACCGACAGTCTGCCAAGACTCTAGTAGTCTCTAGTAGTCTAGTATGTGTCTCGCACTGCCCAGAATGGTGTGAATTACAATGAAATATTGAGTTCATTTATGAATAAGTGGATCTGAACGCCCCTTTCTAACAGCTTCCATTTGCCTATTCAGTTGATGGAAACTTTTGGATGGGTCATTTCTCTTAGCTGCTTCATTAAATAGTAAAAGTTGAAAGTGTAATGCTTCATGACAAAAAGAGAAAGAACAAGATCTATAGCAGTGGGACATAATTTTTTTTATTTTTTTGCTCCAGTAGAAAATTAAAGAAGGCGTCGGATACGATATATGAATAACACGATAACTAATCAATGTTGCGGTTGTTGATTGGCGCATTAATTACAATTTGAGAACTTGGGGCATCTTGCTGCATCTTTCTAAAGGGTGGTAGCTTAGCTACCTGCGAACAAGACGTAGCACGTATTGTTTACTTTCCCTATGATTAAAATAATATGGGCAAAGTGGGCGAGATAAAAGTCACAGTGGGGAGTCGTACTAACAAGACCCAATCAGCGTCAGCCCTCCAGACATCTCCAAAAGAGATACCAAAGGAGAGAGGCTGCGGGGGGTAGGAGACCAGTTCAGAGCTCTCTAGTCAAAGCAGGGCCTTTTGAAATCAGCAAATTCCATGTGCTTTCTGAGCCACAGAGATTGGGGGGTTTCATGCAACAAAGATGACAGAAAAAGTGATAAGAAAGCACCTTGCTAGGTGCCTTGTAAGGTCCCTCAAATCTCTTGTTTTACTCCCATTACAAGTTGTCAATAAGTTATTTGGAAAGACATTACATGGCATCACATAAATAATGTGGGGCTTTAACATTTTTTTATGAGAACACAAATCGAAAGGAAATGTGCGAACAAGCAGGTGTGGACTTTGGTGGGAACATTCATTGTTTCGATCACTACACTTGCATCAATTTATCGTCCACATGTTTTTTCCATCAATCAATCAAATTCAAATGTACTTTATAAAGTCCTTTTTACATCAGCAGTTGTCACAAAGTACACAGTTGGAGATGATCTTTTCTTAGATAATGTTATATAAGCCAAAGAGGGTGGGTCTGGGAGAGTTCATCAAGAGGCACTAAAGAGAGGCGAAAGATCCACGTCTCAGATCCACGTCTCAAGAGTTTGAACATGACTGAAATATGAATTGATTGAGTCTGAACACAAAATATTTCCTTTGTACCATGTACACTTCCTATATGCTCCGGCAATTTGACGAAAGTCCTTTAATAATCAACCACTATCATCTGCCTCTTTCTTGTGTACCTTTGGTAATAATGATTGAAAAGTATGGTGATACTGTACATGACAATGACAATACAGGCAACTATGGTAAACAGATTTTATATTCTTTTTGAGAGCATTAAAGATTAAAAGTACTCCTTAAATTAGACCAACAGTAGCAAAGACTTAAGCTTTCAAAACTGCTCCAAGAATATACCTGAGACCATGGCTGATGTGCAGAAAATATAATACCACAAAGACATTAACAAATAAGTATTAGACAATAACTTAACTTCAAATTAAACCAGTTGAAGGCAAAACATTATACTTTCTATAAAAATCTGTGATGAATGCAGAATAAATGCAGTTCACTGTAAGAAATATTACATACTGAAAGTAACTGTTTTTATATAGCTGTATAGAGTGCTTTTCAATTCAGTAAATACCCTATCTAAATCAAAATAAAAGAGCGATGTATCACTTAAAGTGGAAATGCCAGCGTTTTAATCGTCATTCTTTCTGGGGGTGTATTTGAACAGATTTTTACTCATACAAATCTGTTCATATACACCCCCAGGACGAATATGATGCCTTTTTTACATTTTCTGACAAGCGAGCACTGAGATATTTTCATACTTTCATAGAAGGTTTGGGAATTACGTAGAGTTAGGCATTTGGGAAAATTCAATAGCAATATATAGACGGAAAGTGGCCATGTGCGTTTGTACAATTAATAGACACTGCAGCAAATAAAACCTAATAAAAAGGTGTTTGTCTTGTCCAGGACTCTACACAGACCGGTGCGCCATAGCTAATCAGATCTACGGTAGGCCTATATGCAAATAGGAACTAGACAGTGTGTTCACAGGCAGTAGCAACAGCGCGACTTTAGAACATTAGAAAGCATTCACCAAAAGCCACAAAATACACCTGAATGGATTTCTGGAAGTATGTAAATACCACAGAAGTCCTCTTACATTTGGGAACTTTACAGTCCTATTGATCAAACAACCATGAACAGGTATGCTATCTCTCCCTCCCTAAGATCAACAACTAATGTTAGGCAGAGCGAGATGAGCTAAAATCTAATGGGGCAAGAGTAGATAAACCCTCTCAAACTTTTTCAGCTTGTAGTTGGCTGTCAAAATTGCACTGTTAATAGATTGGGAATTGTAGCCTGCTCGCCCTTCTGCAACTTGCCTGCCAATGCATGCTTATCCCAACCAAGCTTAGACAACTGAATGGGAACTCCCTGCATGCCCTTTTGATTATGTCAAATACATGTGATTGACAACTAAGAGATATACATGCTAACTGTGGATAACAGTCGTTCAAGTTCAGCATTGTTAGTTGGCTAGCAAAGCGATTCATATTTCTTGCTAGCTAACTAAATGACACCGGGATCTCTAGCTGTAGCCATCGAAAAACGATATGAGGGGGAAAAGTTGGTCACTTGTCCAATGACAACATCCTACCAGCAGCTAGGTAGCTTGCTTGGCTCAAGTCTTTTTAACCTGCTAAATAAATTGCTACATTATTGATACACTAATCTATTAGCCATGTTATGACTGACTTGTGATCATTGCCGTTGCTAGTTTGATTGTATTGACATTCCCAACTTTTGTTACATTTGTCAGTTTTTGTCCAACATATTTATTTTTTTATTTTTATTTCACCTGTATTTAACCAGGTAGGCTAGTTGAGAACAAGTTCTCATTTACAACTGCGACCTGGCCAAGATAAAGCAAAGCCGTTCAACACATACAACAACACAGAATTACACATGGAATAAACAAACATACAGTCAATAATACAGGAGAAAAAAATAAGTATATATACATTGTGTGCAAATGAATAAATATAGTATGGGGATGCGGTAGTTGGATGGGCTATTTACAGTTGGGCTATGTGCATGTGCAATGATCTGTGAGCTGCTCTGACAACTGGTGCTTGGAGTTAGTGAGGGAGATAAGTCTCCAGCTTCAGCGATTTTTGCAGTTCGTTCCAGTCATTGGCAGCAGAAAACTGTAAGGAAAGGCGGCCAAAGGAGGAATTGGCTTTGGGGGTGACCAATGAAATATACCTGCTGGAGTGAGCGCTGCGGGTGGGTGCTGCTATGGTGACCAGTGAACTGAGATAAGGCGAGGTTTTACCTAGCAAAGACTTGTAGATGACCTGGAGCCGGTGGGTTTGGCGATGAGTATGAAGCGAGGGCCAGCCAACGAAAGCATACAGGTCGCAGTGGTTGGTAGTATATGGGGCTTTGGTGACAAAACGTATGGCACTGTGATAGACTGCATCCAATTTGTTGAATAGAGTGTTGGAGGCTATTTTGTAAATGACATCGCCGAAGTCGAGGTAGGATAGTCAGTTTTACG
Source organism: Salmo salar (assembly GCF_965601325.2). Lineage (NCBI taxonomy): Eukaryota > Metazoa > Chordata > Actinopteri > Salmoniformes > Salmonidae > Salmo > Salmo salar. The sequence continues at coordinate 66,596,501 of NC_138299.1, forward strand.
AGGGTATGTTTGGCAGCATGAGTGAAGGGTGCTTTGTTGCAAAATAAGAAGCCGATTCTAGATTTAATTTTGGATTGGAGATGCTTAATGTGGGTCTGGAAGGAGAGTTTACAGTCTAACCAGACACCTAGGTATTTGTAGTTGTCCACATATTCTAGGTCAGAACTATCCAGAGTAGTGATGCTGGACGGGCGGGCAGGTGCGGGCAGCGATCGGTTGAAGAGCATGCATTTAGTTTTACTTGCATTTAAGAGCAGTTGGAGGCCACAGAAGGAGAGTTGTATGTCATTGAAGCTCGTCTGGAGGTTAGTTAGCACAGTGTCCAAAAAAGGGCCAGAAGTATACAGAATGGTGTCGTCTGCGTAGAGGTGGATCAGAGAATCACCAGCAGCAAGAGTGACATCATTGATGTATACAGAGAAAAGAGTCAGCCCGAGAATTGAACCCTGTGGCACCCCCATAGAGACTGCCAGAGGTCCGGACAACAGGCCCTCCGATTTGACACGCTGAACTCTATCAGAGAAGTAGCTGGTGAACCAGGCGAGGCAGTCATTTGAGAAACCAAGGCTGTTGAGTCTGCCGATAAGAATGTGGTGATTGACAGAGTCGAAAGCCTTGGCCAGGTCGATGAATACGGCTGCACAGTATTGTCTCTTATTGATGGCAGTTATGATATTGTTTAGGATCTTGAGCGTGGCTGAGGTGCACCCATGACCAGCTCAAAAGCCAGATTGCATAGCGGAGAAGGTACAGTGGGATTCGAAATGGTCGGTGATCTGTTTGTTATCTTGGCTTTCGAAGACCTTAGAAAGGCAGGGTAGGATAGATATAGGTCTGTAGCAGTTTGGGTCTAGAGTGTCTCCCCCTTCGAAGAGGGGGATGACTGCAGCAGCTTTCCAATCTTTGGGGATCTCAGACGATGCAAAAGAGAGGTTGAACAGGCTAGTAATAGGGGTTGCAACAATTTCGGCAGATCATTTTAGAAAGAGATGGTCCAGATTGTCTAGCCCGGCTGATTTGTAGGGATCCAGATTTTGTAGCTATTTCAGAACACCAGCTATCTGGATTTGGGAGAAGGAGAAATGGGGGAGGCTGGGTGAGTTGCTGTGGGGGGTCCAGAGCAGTTGACCGGGGTAGGGGTAGCCAGGTGGAAAGCATAGCCAGCCATAGAAAAATGCTTATTGAAATTCTCAATTATCGTGGATTTATCGGTTGTGACAGTGTTTCCTAGCCTCAGTGCAGTGGGCAGCTGGAAGGAGGTGCTCTTATTCTCCATGGACTACAGTGTCCCATAACTTTTTTGAGTTTGTGCTACAGGATGCAAATTTCTGTTTGAAAAAGCTAGCTTTAGCTTTCCTAACTGCTTGTATATCAATTTCAATGACTTGATATTGAGTCAATGAAACTGAAACAGTGCATCCCGAATGGGTGGAGGCAGCAAAAAATGTACCAGGCCAGGTGTGATTTACAACCTGATAGCAATATTTTTTGGACAACCATGAAATGTATTGGTGAATTATATTAATCATGCATTGAGCTCCATCCATCTATTCTGCTAACAATGCCTTGCTCTAAGTCATGGAATTTTGAGTCAAACATAATCTATTTTTAAAACCTCTTACAAAGTTGGTTTGTAGCAAAAACTGGGAATTTGATATTGTTGACTGATATTACTGTCTGTTTGTTTCATATCTGCAAAGTAGTCAGTTCCACCTTTAAAGCAATATACTTGGATGCACAGAAGATCTCTCTTCAAAAGAATACCACAGTCTCAAGTTTCAGGTTTCGAGCAAGATCATTGCACTTCAAACCATTGAACCTACTTAATCAGCTATTGTGTGTTCTCGTTCAACCACTGTGGAATTTCTAAACGAAACCTCTGACCGACTCTTTACAAAGCTATCTTTGAATACACGCTAGCCCATAGGGAAACTTTACAAAACTCCCCTACTTCCCTGTGGAGAGGGCCAGGTGACTACCAACCACTCAATTGGTAGACCAAATTCTTATCCACAAAAGGCCATGAAGCATAGCTTTCATCCCCAAACAGAAGCTGCACATGCCTGTTCTTGCCCGTCCAAATACCACTTGCACCAATCAGAACCCACCATTCATCGCTTCCACAAATGAATGTTTTCCTGAGCACCAATGAAAGTTTATAACACACTGCTGACTAGGATGAACATTTGTTGTGATTCTTTTTTTTTTACTTCGTACTTAAACAATACCTCCACAAAACAGGAGTTAGGGGGCTCACATTTAACAAATAAAGGTTTGGCAGACTTACCGATTTCGTTGTCCGACTTATTGTCAATTTCCGTGTCTGTGATGGTAAGGGCTGAGTTGGAGCGACTAGACAGGCATGAGCTTTGGCCTGACTTGGCACCCCTGCCCCAGAGAGCCATGGTACGTTCCGGGGATGTGGGCTCATGATTTTCTGTGGGGACCGTTCTTCTGGAGTAGCGACCAAGGGGGTGTGAGAGGCCCGTTTCAGGGCAGAGGGCCAGGCCTCTGCGTGTGGAGGGCTCACATATCCCAAGTTGCCTCAGCGAGAAGCCCTGTCCTGTAAAATCAAAAACAAATGCGCTTTAATAGCAGCCTGATAATTTAAGAATGTTATCAAACCCCAATCCTAAACCCAGAATATCTGCCACGGTGGATAGCTTTCAAATTGTGTGACTGTTCTTAGAAGGGCAGTAGGCAGGGTTGGGTACGTTACTTCTAAATGTAATCCATTACCAATTACCTGTCCAAAATTGTAATCAGTAACGTAACTTTTGGATTACCTTAGCTCAGTAACATATTCTGATTACATTCAGTTACTTTTAGATTACATTCCCCTTAAAAGGCATTAGAAGAAGACAAACATGTATATTTCCAATTGAACAACATCTATTGCAGGATAAATCAATGTTAAAGTTTACATAGCTGGCCATATATTGATGTTACATTCTACTTTATGGATTGGTTATGTAGGCTTCTTCTAACACATCACTTTCTACTGCATATAATAATAATAATAATAATAATAATAATAATAATAAGATTAAATTATATCTTTACATTAAAAACCAAAGTCTATCAGAATTCCAGTTATTACAATAAATGTTATACCCCTTGATTTCAAGAATAGGACTTAGAAATACGGAAGTATAGATTAGCCAAATTGTATTACCTGAGCATATCCCCAAAACTAAGGACTAATTAGCCAGCCCTACTGTTTATGATTTTGTTGTCATGGAGGACGATTGGGCTCATTGATTCAAGTTGAAAAAAGAATGCTCTGCTCATGGAATGGCATGCTTAAAGAACTACTGAAAATACTGATATCTTGATAATATGCAGCTGTTTAAAGGGCAAATACACAGATAAAATAATAACAAAACGGCCGCCCCGCCTCTGTTTTTGTTAAAAGCTGAGGGATAGGCCTGGAGAAATGTAACCACTCTCAGATTAATTAACAGAGCTATGGATGCAAGGACTGACCATCTATGATATCAAAATTATTGTTTTAACCATGTTATGAGGCTATACAGTATTTGTTTACATTTGCAATGTTTACAAACATCGGGGAAAAAACAAGCTTATTTTGGGTTCTCATTCAGTGTGACAGATGAACTAAGCTCATGAGGCATTTATAAGTTATATTCTTCAAGAATCAATGGATATACAGTACCAGTCAAAAGTTTGGACACACCTACTCATTCAAGGGTTTTTCTTTATTTTAAAATAATAGTGAAGACATCTAAAATAGGAAATAACAGATATGGAATCATGTAGTAACCAAAATAAGTGTTAAACAAATGAATATATATGTTAGATTTTAGATTCTTCAAAGTAGCCACCCTTTGACTTCAAAGTAGCCACCCTTTGACTAAAATATATTTTGATTTGTTTAACAGTTGTTTGGTTACTACATGATTCCATATGTGTTATTTCATAGTTTTTATGTCTTAACTACTATTTTACAATTATTTTTTTTTTTTTATCAGCATGAATTAGATTGAGCAAAAAAAGCCTCACTTTTATTCCACAGGCTGGGATCTGCACTATGTGGCTGTTGCAAGAGCGTATATTTCAATTGCTGTCCACTGGTTTCAAAAACAATGATTGATAGGCAACTTAAACTTCTTGAATTCAACCATTATTGGGTTCAAATACACATTTAGATTTGTGAACAACCATCCACAACAAACACAATCTGTAAGGAGCAAATAGCTAAATGAGAGAGAATCAGTGTGATTCACATCAATGCGCTATGTACACTACCGTTCAAAAGTTTCGGGTCACTTAGAAATGTCCTTGTTTTTGAAAGAAAAGCAAGTTTTTTGTCCATAAAAATAACATCATATTGATCAGAAATACAGTGTAGACACTGTTAATGTTGTAAATGACTATTGTAGCTGGAAACGGTTGATTTCTAATGGAATATCTACATAGGCGTGCAGAGGCCAATTATCAGCAACCATCACTCCTGTGCTCCAATGGCATGTTGTGTTAGCTAATCCAAGTTCATCATTTTAAAAGGCTAATTGATCTTTAGAAAAACCATTTTGCAATTATGTTAGCATAGCTGAAAACTGTTGTCCAAATTTAAAGAAGCAATAAAACTGGCCTTCTTTAGACTACAGCGGCTTGCGAAAGTATTCACCCCCTTGGCATTTTTCATATTTTGTTGCCTTACAACCTGGAATTAAAATTGATTTTTTGGGGGGGGTTGTATCATTTTATTTGCACAACATGCCTACCACTTTAAAGATGCAAAATAGTTTTTATTGTGAAACAAACAAGAAATCAGACAAAAAAACTGAAACTCTTGAGCGTGCATAACTATTCACCCCTTCAAAGTCAATACTTTGCAGAGTTACCTTTTGCAGCAATTACAGCCGCAAGTCTCTTGGGGTATGTCTCTATAAGCTTGGTACATCTAGCCACTGGGATTTTTGCCCATTCTTCAAGTCAAAACTGCTCCAGCTCCTTCAAGTTGGATGGGTTCCGCTGGTGTACAACAATCTTTAAGTCATACCACAGATTCTCAATTGGATTGAGGCCTGGGCTTTGACTAGGCCATTCCAAGACATGTAAATGTTTGCCTTTAAACCACTTGAGTGTTGGTTTAGCAGTATGCTTAGGGTCATTGTTCTGCTGGAAGGTGAACCTCCATCTTAGTCTCAAATCTCTTGAAGAATGAAACAAGTTTCCCTCAAGAATTTCTCTGTATTTAGCGCCATCCATCATTCCTTAAATTCTCACCAGTTTCCCAGTCCCTGCCAATGAAAAACATCCCCACAGTATGATGCTGCCATCAACATGCTTCACTGATGGGGTGGTGATCTCCGGGTGATGAGAGGTGTTGGGTTTGCGCCAGACATAGCGTTTTCCTTGATGGCCAAAAAGTTCAATTTTAGTCTCATCTGACCAGAGTACCTTCTTCCATATGTTTGGAGAGTCTCCCATATGCCTTCTGGCGAACACCAAACATGTTTGCTTACTGCTTTTCTGGCCAGTCTTCCATAAAGCCCAGCTCTGTGGAGTGTACGGTTTAAAGTGGTCCGATGGACAGATTCTCCAATCTCCACTGTGGAACTTTGCAGCTCCTTCAGGGTTATCTTTGGTCTCTTTGTTGCCTCTCTGATGAATGCCCTCTTTGCCTGGTCCGTGAGTTTTGGTGGGCGGCCCTCTCTTGGCAGGTTTGTTGTGGTGCCATATTCTTTCCATTTTTTAATAATGTATTTAATGGTGCTCCGTGGGATGTTCAAAGTTTCTGATCTTTTTTTATAAACCAACCCTGATCTGTACTTCTCAACAACATTGTCCCTGACCTGTTTGGAGAGCTCCTTGGTCTCATATTGCCTCTTGCTTGGTGGTGCCCCTTGCTTAGTGGTGTTGCAGACACTGGGGCCTTTCAGAAGAGGTGTATATATACTGAGATCATGTGACAGATCATGTGACACTTAGATTGCACACAGGTGGACTTTATTTAACTAATTATTTGACTTCTGAAGGTAAGTGGTTGCACCAGATCTTATTTAGGGGCTTCATAGCAAAGGGGGTTAATATATATGCATGCACCACTTTTCTGTTTTACATTTTTTTACATTCTTTGAAACAAGTTATTTTTTTCATTTCACTTCACAAATTTTGACTATTTTGTGTATGTCCATTACATGAAATCCAAATAAAAATCTATTTATATTACAGGTTGTAATGCAACAAAATAGAAAAAACACCAAGGGGGATGAATACTTTTGCAAGACACTGTAGTTGAGAATCTGGAGCATCAGCATTTGTGGGTTCAATTACAGGCTCAAAATGGCCATACACAAAGACCTTTCTTCTGAAACTAGTCAGTCTATTCTTGTTCTGAGAAATTAAGTCTATCCCATGCGAGAAATTGGCAAGAAACTGAAGATCTCGTACAACGCTGTGTAATACTCCCTTCACAGAATAGCGCAAACTGTATCTAACCAGAATAGAGGACAAGTACATTAGAGTGTCTAGTTTGAGAAACAGACGCCTCACAAGTCCTCAACTGGCAGCTTCATTAAATAGTACCCGCAAAACACCCGTCTCAACGTCAACAGTGAAGAGGCGACTCTGGGATCCTGGTCTTCTAGGCAGAGTTGCAAAGAAAAAGCCATATCTCAGACTGCCCAATGAAAATAAAATATTAAAATGGGCAAAAGAACACAGACACTGGACAGAGGAACTTTAGCCAGTTAGCTTGGGTGTTTGGTTGGGACAATAATTAATTTACTGGCAGGCAAGCTTCAGAAGGACAAGTAAGCTTCAATGCCCCATTGTTTATTAGTGCAATTTTGACGAGCTGAAAAAGTTTGAGAGTTCATCTAAATGTTCCTTCGTTAGATTTTAGCTCATCTTGTTTTGGCTAGCATTAGTCGTTGATCTTGTTGTTGTTGATGTGCATAACTGAGGGAGAGAGAGCCTACCTTTTCATGGTTGTTTGATCAATAGGACTGTAAAGTTCCCAAATGTAAGAGGACTCCCGTGGTATTTATATATTTGCAAGAATCCATTAAGGTGAATTCTGTGGCTTTGGCGAATGCGTTCTAATGATCTAAAGTCGTGCTGTTGCAGCTACCTGTAAACACACAGTCCAGTTCAAAGTGAATGATGGCAGACCTGAGTGGCAAATGCCTTGTTTTGCGAAAAGGCCTACTGTAGCTCCGATTGGCTATGACGCACCGGTCTGCGTGTCACGGATACCTCCGGAAATGTGTCATTACGCATACCTGGTCCCCATTTCCTTGATTAGTAATTGTATAAGTGTGCCCTTTGTTCACCATTGTCCTGTCGATTATTGTTACAATGTCTGTTGGTCGTGTGAGTACCTGAGCTGTGTTGTTTTGGCTTTCGTGCCACTTGTATTGTGCAGATGATTCCGGGTTTCGTCCCGTGTGGTATCATTGTGCGCCCCGTGTATTTATTCGATGTACTCCTCGCTCTTTTGTTTGGGTTTCAACCCTGTGTTTTGTATACGTGTTTGTTTGGTCTTCGTCCCCGTGCCTTTCATGGCACGCTGTAATTTGGGTCCATAAAAACCCCTATTACGCATTCCTGCGCCTGTCTCCTGATCCTTTACACCAATGTGACACTGCGTAGACTCCGGTCTTGGACAAGAGATGTCTATTAATTGTCCAAACGCACTGCCGCTTTTCCACTCTATATTGCTATAGAATTTTCACAAATGCCTTAGTATATGTAATTCCCAGAAATAATTATGCTGCAATAGCTTATGTGGGCTAGGGTCAGGCTGGAGTATTTCTCCTGTCTTATCCGGTGTCCTGTGTGAATTTAAGTAGGCTCCCTCTAATTCTCTCTCTCTTTCTCTTCTCTCCAAGGACCAGAGCCCTAGGACCATGCCTCAGGACTACCTGGCCTGATGACACCTTGCTGTCCCCAGTCCACCTGGTTGTGCTGCTGCTCCAGTTTCATCTGTTCTGCCTGCGGCTATGGAACCCTGACCTGTTCACTGGACGTGCTACCTTGTCCCGGACCTGCTGTTTTCTTCTCTCTCTCTCTCTCTCTCTCTCTCTACAGCACCTGCTGTCTCTAACTCTGAATGATCGGCTATGAAATGCCAACTGACATTTACTCCTGAGATGTTGACCTGTTTCACCCTCTACAACCACTGATTATTATTATTTGACCCTGTTGGTCATCTATGAACGTTTGAACATCTTAGCCATGTACTGTTATAATCTCCACCCGGCACATCCAGAAGAGGACCGGCCACCCCTCAGAGCCTGGTTCTTCTCTAGGTTTCTTCCTAGGTTACAGCCTTTCTAGGGAGTTTTTCCTAGCCACCGTGCTTCTACATCTGCATTGCTTGATGTTTGGGGTTTTAGGCTGGGTTTCTGTATAGCACTTTGTGACATCGGCTGATGTAAAAAGGGTTTTATAAATACATTTGATTGACTTAAGAATTTATGAAAATGTGAAAATGATAATATGTAATTGCTCACTTGTCAGAAAACATTTAAAAAGGTGTTATGTTCTTCCTGGGGGTGTATATAAACAGACTTTAATAAGAGTTCAGGTTGCTAAAATGCTGTCAGTTCCACTTTAAGATAGAAATAAATAGGACTTTTGTTGCTTTGGGGATTATCGGGACTGACCTTACACTTGAACCTAAAACAAACCGTCTGAAAACAACATTCCTCTAGACTACTCAAGGAAAAGATAATCCCACTCATTGTATCCAACTACCTAAATCGTAAATTGTAACAGATTCACGGCTCTGTGTCTTCTTAATCGTTTGTAAATCTGAATTTAAAGTGAGGATTTAATATAGAAACAAAAAGCGAAAAACAGATGCATGGAAATTTACACTGTCAATGCTGGATTGAGTAAATACAAAATGTGGTCTGAAGTAAACAGAAAAAAATCTACCAAAGTAACATTTCTAAATGTGTGGACAAAATTCAATTATACCAAGTAATATAAATTATTGTTCACTGTAATTATTTTCTAAAATGTATTTTGGGGAAAATATACAGTCAAAGTTTTCCATTAATATTTGTATTTTTTATTCTTCTAGCTGAACGTTTGAAAATGTAAATTCATGCTACATAAGACTACACACATGTATTTTACCCATATGAATAAAAAAATACCATTGCAGACAATGCAAGTAGTAAGACTAATATAAGTACAATAACAATTAATAAAATAATTTACAAAAATCAATTTCTTGCATTTACATTTAGTTTACCGGTTATTCCGGTAAAAACATGTGAAATTGACAAAGAACATTGTAAGGCAAAAACTGCAACAGCGCAATAAGATACATTGACAATATTCTATGTAATGTTTCAAACTTCATAGGATAATAAGTAAAATAATAAGTATAGTTTTAGGTTTTTATTAAGGTCCAAGTTGTGAATTAACTTTTTTCTAAACAGATAAATACTTTGAAATGCAAAACATTTCACATAATCATTTCTAATTAAACTGAATCATTCAGTATTTGGAGTTGTGATTTACATTTGAACAAGTACATGTTCAAACACAAAGTACTAATTTTGCCATCGTTCTCCAACTGAATAATCATTGAGGTGATAATAATTCCAATCGCTCATTACCTTTTCACTAAAAGTCCTAATTTGATCTAGAAATAAAGGGAAAACTAACATTCGTCCCACAGCCTAATTAGAATGCTATTAATTTCCAGCTGGCGCCAATTAGCAGGAATCTATGATAAATATGCCATTAATTATGATCTGTTCATAGATCATCAAGAATCGGCTATAACACTTTATTCTTATTATGAAAATTTCCTGCCAATTGCCAACAACCAATTAAAAAGCTGGGTTATTTGCTCAGCAGTTTAATGGGTAATTATCATTGGTATGTGGAGTGTGGAGTGTGATAATTTGGTTTGGATGTGTACATAGTTCAAGCACAGATCGAAAAGAGCTCTACTTTTCATCATGGATTAATAAAAACCTCAAGTGACAAGCTATGAATGCTGGTAAATTGATCATACAAGAAGATAAAGACCACCACCAGTTTAAAGAAACCCACGGGATACCTTACCTAAGACAAAACATCAGACTTACTAATACAGTATCAAACATCTTTTCTATGTCAATGAGCTAAACTGTAGACAATGAATTTATATTTTAATATATATTTTTTTTTTTACCAAACTCCATGTGTTCCCAAGTTAATTATGTTTAAAAAATACACATATGAAATCTGAATCAAATCTCATCAACACAAATTATATCCATACAATACGGCCATTATTAAGCATATAATGGGCATATTGCAAAGATTTCATATCATTGAAATAGAGCTGTGACTGTACTGACCTGGCCTGCCGTAGTCATTGGTCTCCTGATAGGCCATCTCCTTGACTCGGCCTGAGAATAGCAGCCGGGCGGGGTCATGGTCGTAGGCCTGCAGCGTCTCGCTAGAGCTGTAGGACTTCTGTGTAGGCACCCGGCAGGCCCCTTCTCTGTCTGTCGATGATGCGGTGTAACGCCGTTCCAGATCCCGCTCCCTTTCGTGGTCTCTCTGGCTCTTGGAGAGCGAGCAGAAGGGCCGCTGCTCCTTCACCTGTTCCATGCTGCCTGCATACTGTGTCCTCCCCCGTTCTCTCCTGAGCAGATCGCTTTGGGATATTCCGCTTTACGCTGTTGGTAAGTCTCTCCCTCTGTATTTCTGTCGACCTGGACAAACAGAGAGGGGGGAGATGAGAAGCTCAGATAACACTAATCCGCCCACTTAATCTTCAAAAGCCCACACTCACACCCACCACAGCACCACCACCACCACCTCTCAAACCCCACCCGTAAGCCATTCCATGGATGAACTCCCCTCAATAAAACAGTTCTCCTCTCACTCATTCACTCTCACACTTTCTTTTATTCTTTTGGACACAACTTGGTTGTGTGTGTGTGATATATATATATATATATATATATATCTGAGGTAGACGTTAATTTAGACACTTTGATTAGCTGCTACCGTTAAGTGTAGAACGTGCAAAGGGTGGATTTTCACTGCTGAGGATTTCGGTAAAATGGGGACAGACGTGGGAAGAAAGAATAAAACGAATCCGCAAAAACCCCAAGGGGAGAGTGAGTGGTGAGAATCCCTGGTGTGCTGCTCAAGTGTTTAATACCAACCTTTTCCACTCATCCCGAAATACCACACTTTCATTTCTGTTTTGGCTCAGCTGGAAGCCCGAAGACAGGTGTATCAGACACCCCTACCTTTCCTCTACTGAAACTGATAAACTGAAACTTTGCTTTACATCAATCATCAAAATATTTTAATGACACCTTGTGCATGTTAAGATATGGAAGACTACCTGGAGATCCTTTCCTGGGATACTTCCAGAAGCACTAGAGGTAGAGGATGGATCCAAGGGTCATGAATATAATAATAATAATAATAATAACAATAACAACAACAACATTTGTATAGCACTTTCAATATAAGTAACAAATTGCTTAAAATGTATTATAAAATAATATAATAAAATAAAATTACTAAGAAAAGAAACAAAGACAGGAAGAAGGAGAATGAAAAAAATATAGCCAATTAAAATCATACATTGAAATCATACATTAAAAGCATCTTTATAAAAGTGTGTCTTCAGATGGGATTTAAAAATCTGCAAGCCTGATCTCCTCTGGCAGACCATTCCAACGTCTAGTGGCCCTAATGGCAAATGCCCGGTTTCGTTTAGTTTTCAACCTAGACTTTGTAATGGTCAACAGTGCCTTGCCAGAGGATCTCAGGCTGCATCCTGGTTCGTAGGGGGATTACAGATCAGAGATACAGGATGTGGCTGAACCAAGCCTGAAACATGATTAATACAATTTTATAATGTATTCTAAAAAAGTGACTGGTAGCCAGTGTAGAGAAGCTAAAATGGGGTTTGATATGGTTAGATTTTCTGGTGCCTGTTAAAAGTTGTGCTGCAGCATTTTGAACTGTAGACTGTGAAGTGATTTCTGACTGAGACATGTATACAATGACTTACAGCAATCTAGGGGTGAGGAAATAAAAGCATGTATAACATTCTCCAGATCAGTGACTGAGATAAAAAGACTTGAATTTAGCTATACTTCGTAGATAATAAAAACAGGATTGAACAATCTTCTTTACATGCAGCTCAAGGTTTAGGTCAGGGTCAAAGAAGACACCAACGTTTCTGGCCGTAGGCTTTACATTGATGGACAAATGACCAAGGTTATTTACAATCTGGGTTCTATCTAGGAGGGGGCCAAATAAAACCTCTGATTTCTTATCACTGAGCTGGAGTAAATTGTCAGATGTTTGATGTCAGGAAGACACTTGTGAAGGGTAGCTACTGTATGCTAGCTTGGTCACTGGGTCTGACTGGTAAATAAAACGTGTCATCCGCATAGCAGTGAAGCTGAATGCTATGATTGCAGATGATGTCACCAAGGGGAAGCATGTACAGCGAAAACAGGATGGGGCCCAGAATTTTACACCTGAGGGACACCATAGTGAATAGGGTCTGGGGACGATACTAAACCACCAATGCTCACTGAGAAACGTCTGCCACATAGATAGACAGCCAACAGAAGGTCAATACTGACCTTCAAAAAATAAGTTTCTCTGCTGTGAAGTGAGTGGAAGCCTGACTGGAATTTTCAGATAAGTTATTCATATGCAAATAAGCCACCGATTGTGTGAAAACAACTTTTTCTACAATATTGGATAAAAAATTATGTGAGGAGGGTCGAGATTGGGCTTTTTAAGATGTTGAACCAGAGCAGTTTTAAAATAGGTTGGAACGGAGACAGAAGTCAGGGAACTATTTACAATAGACAGAATGTTGGGGCCGACAGTAGGCATAACCTTTTTTAGTAGTCCAGTAGGGGTCATGTCTAGGAGGAAACAGGAGGTCTTCATGTGAGCTACAGCATCAAGGAGGGACTCAAAGGATATTTTCTCAAATGAGTAAAGGGAAGCAGTAGACAGTAGATTATTCTATACAGAATCACAAAAACTGTTAACAGATCATTTCTCATCATATCCTTCATAGAATACTTGAAGTTTGCATTTCCATTTACGTTAAGCCTTTCTGAGTACACTTTAAGGCACAAGTGTGTTCATTTAACAAGGTGATACTGGCAGACAGTTTATTCTTGGTTTTAACTGGTGCCACAGAGTATAAACTAGCCTGACATGTCATTGAAAATGTTCAGCAAATCAACGGTGATGACACAGAACAGGATCATTAGTATAGGATAAAAAAAGCATTGGTAAATGTATTAGCAGTTGAGGAGAAGAATGATGTTTGAGGGACTGGGGACATACACATTTTAGGAGAAGAAAGCATTTTCAAAACAATACTGAGATGGTCAGAGACACACCCATCAATAGTTATCAGTATTTAGATCATCATCATGAGATCAAGAGTATGATCTTTGTTGTGTGAAGGCCCTGTGGCATATAGCAAAGTTAAAGGATTCTAACAGGTTAAAATGCTCCCCAGCTAGTGCATTACTTGGGCAACACGCATTAATGTTTAGCTCTCCAAGAATAACAACCCTGTCATATATAGGGGTAACCAAATATAGCAGGTGAGAGAATTCTGCAATGAACAAACTGTTAGGTTTAGGAGGGTGGCAGTGGTAGAAAAAGTACTACATTCTCATACTTGAGTAAAAGTAAAGATACCTTAATAGAAAATGACTCAAGTAAAAGTGAAAGTTACCCAGTAAAATACTACTTGAGTAAAAGTCTAAAAGTATTTGGTCTTAAGTATCAAAAGTAAAAGTACAAATGATTTAAATTCCAAATATTAAGCTAAGCAGACAACACCCTTTTTAAAAATGTTTTTATTTACAGATAGCCAGGGTCACACTCCAACACTCAGACATAATTTAAAAACAAAGCATTTGTGTTTAGTGTGTCAGCCAGAGCAAAGGCAGTAGGGATGACCTCTTGAAAAGTGTGCGAATTGGACCATTTTCTGTTCTGCTAAGCATTCAAAATGTAACGAATACTTTTGGGTGTCAGGGAAAATGTTGGAGTAAAAAGTACATCATTTTCTTTAGGAATGTAGTGAAGTAAAAGGACAAGTTGTGCAAAATATACTGCTAAAAAAAATAAAGGGAACACTAAAATAACACATCCTAGATCTAAATGAATGAAATAATCTTATTAAATAATTTTTTCTTTACATAGTTGAATGTGCTGACAACAAAATCACACAAAAATAATCAATGGAAATCCAATTTATCAACCCATGGAGGTCTGGATTTGGAGTCACACTAAAAATTAAAGTGGAAAACCACACTACAGGCTGATCCAACTTTGATGTAATGTCCTTAAAACAAGTCAAAATGAGGCTCAGTAGTGTGTGTGGCCTCCACGTGCCTGTATGACCTCCCTACAATGCCTGGGCATGCTCCTGATGAGGTGGCGGATGGTCTCCTGAGGGATCTCCTCCCAGACCTGGACTAAAGCATCCGCCAACTCCTGGACAGTCTGTGGTGCAACGTGGCGTTGGTGGATGGAGCGAGACATGATGTCCCAGATGTGCTCAATTGGATTCAGGTCTGGGGAACGGGCGGGCCAGTCCATAGCATCAATGCCTTCCTCTTGCAGGAACTGCTGACACACTCCAGCCACATGAGGTCTAGCATTGTCTTGCATTAGGAGGAACCCAGGGCCAACCGCACCAGCATATGGTCTCACAAGGGGTCTGAGGATTTCATCTCGGTACCTAATGGCAGTCAGGCTACCTCTGGCGAGCACATGGAGGGCTGTGCGGCCCCCCAAAGAAATGCCACCCCACACCATGACTGACCCACCGCCAAACCGGTCATGCTGGAGGATGTTGCAGGCAGCAGAACGTTCTCCACGGCGTCTCCAGACTCTGTCACGTCTGTCACATGTGCTCAGTGTGAACCTGCTTCATCTGTGAAGAGCACAGGGCGCCAGTGGCGAATTTGACAATCTTGGATTTTTCTGGCAAATGCCAAACGTCCTGCACGGTGTTGGGCTGTAAGCACAACCCCCACCTGTGGACGTTGGGCCCTCATACCACCCTCATGGATTCTGTTTCTGACCGTTTGAGCAGACACATGCACATTTGTGGCCTGCTGGAGGTCATTTTGCAGGGCTCTGGCAGTGCTCCTCCTGCTCCTCCTTGCACAAAGGCGGAGGTAGCGGTCCTGCTGCTGGGTTGTTGCCCTCCTACGGCCTCCTCCACGTCTCCTGATGTACTGGCCTGTCTACTGGTAGCGCCTCCATGCTCTGGACACTACGCTGACAGACACAGCAAACCTTCTTGCCACAGCTCGCATTGATGTGCCATCCTGGATGAGCTGCACTACTTGAGCCACTTGTGTGGGTTGTAGACTCCGTCTCATGCTACCACTAGAGTGAAAGCACTGCCAGCATTCAAAAGTGACCAAAACATCAGCCAGGAAGCATAGGAACTGAGAAGTGGTCTGTGGTCACCACTGCAGAACCACTCCTTTATTGGGGGTGTCTTGCTAATTGCCTATAATTTCCACCTGTTGTCTATTCCATTTGCACAACAGCATGTGAAATGTATTGTCAATCAGATTTCACAGAAGTGTGATTGACTTGGAGTTACATTGTGTTGTTTAAGTGTTCCCTTTATTTTTTTGAGCAGTGTATAAAGAGTAAAGTAAAGTACAGATTAGAGGTCGACCGCTTATGATTTTTCAACACCGATACCGATTATTGGTGGACCAAAAAAACAGTACTGAATGAACACTTATTTTAACTTAATATTAAACATAAATAAAATCTATTTAGTCTCAAATAAATAATGAAACGTGTTCAATTTGGTTTAAATAATGCAAAAACACAGAGTTGGAGAAGTAAAAGTGCAATATGTGCCATGTAAAAAAGCTAACGTTTAAGTTCCTTGCTCAGAACATGAGAACATATGAAAGCTGGTGGTTCCTTTTAACATGAGTCTTCAATATTCCCAGTTAAGAAGTTTTAGGTTGTAGTTATTATAGGAATTATAGAACTATTTCTCTCTATACCATTTGTATTTCATATACCTTTGACTATTGGATGTTCTTGTAGGCACTACAGTATTGCCAGCCTAATCTCGGGAGTTGATAGGCTTGAGGTCATAAACAGCGCTGTGCTTCAAGCATTGCTAAGAGCTGCTGGCAAACGCAGGAAAGTGCTGTTTGAATGAATGCTTACGAGCCTGCTGCTGCCTACCACCACTCAGTCAGACTGCTCTATCAAATATCAAATCATAGACTTAATTATAATATAATAAACACAGAGAAATACGAGCATTAGGTCATTAACCTGTTATGGCTAGGGGGCAGTATTTTCACGGCCGGATAAAAAACGTACCCAATTTAATCTGATTATTACTCCTGCCCAGAAACTAGAATATGCACATAATTATTAGCTTTGGATAGAAAACACTCCAAAGTTTCTAAAACTGTTTGAATGGTGTCTGTGAGTATAACAGAACTCATTTGGCAGGCCAAAACCTGAGAAGATTCCATGCAGGAAGTGCCCTGTCTGACATTATTGTCCATTACCGGTCGGAATATTATCGCTTTTTTACGAGAAAAATTGCATAAAAATTGATTTTAAACAGCGGTTGACATGCTTCGAAGTACGGTAATGGAATATTTAGAAATCTTTTGTCACGAAATGCGCCATGCTCGTGACCCTTATTTACACTTCGGATAGTGTCTTGAACGCACAAACAAAACGCCGTCATTTGGATATAACAATGGATTATTTTGAACCCAACCAACATTTGTTATTGAAGTAGCAGTCCTGGGAGTGCATTCTGACGAAGAACACCAAAGGTAATCAAACTTTTCTAATAGTAAATCGGAGTTTGGTCAGGGCTAAACTTCGTGGGTGTCTAAATAGCTAGCCGTGATGGCTGGGCCATCTACTCAGAATATTGTAAAATGTGCTTTCACCGAAAAGCTATTTTAAAATCGGACACCTCGATTGCACAAAGGAGTTCTGTATCTATAATTCTTAAAATAATTGTTATGTTTTTTGTGAACGTTTATCGTGAGTAATTTAGTAAATTCACCGGAGGTTTGCTAGTTCTGAACGTCACATGCTAATGTAAAAAGCTGGTTTTTGATATAAATATGAACTTGATTGAACAAAACATGCATGTATTGTATAAAATAATGTCCTAGGTGTGTCATCTGATGAAGATCATCAAAGGTTAGTGCTGCATTTAGCTGTGGTTTTGTTTTTTGTGACATTATATGCTAGCTTGAAAAATGGGTGTCTGATTATTTCTGGCTGGGTACTCTGCTGACATAATCTAATGTTTTGCTTTCGCTGTAAAGCCTTTTTGAAATCGGACAGTGTGGTTAGATAAAGGAGAGTCTTGTCTTTAAAATGCTGGAAGATAGTCATATGTTTGAAAAATGGACGTTTTTGTATTTTTGAGGAATTTGTAATTCGCGCCACGCCTATCATTGGATATTGGAGCAGGTGTTCCGCTAGCGGAACGTCTAGATGTAAGAGGTTAATGTGGTCAAATCCGGAAACTATCATTTCAAAAACAAAATGTTTATTCTTTCAGTGAAATACGGAACCGTATTGTATTTTATCGAACGGGTGGCAAACCTAAGTCTAAATATTGCTGTTACATTGCTAATTATGTAAAATTCTGGCAAATTAATTATGGTCTTTGTTAGGAAGAAATGGTCTTCACACAGTTCACAACGAGCCAGGCAGCCCAAACTGCTGCATATACCCTGACGTGAATGAGATTTTGTTAAATCATCACCCATTTGGCGAAGTAGACTGTGATTCGATGATAGGCACCTCATTGATTATATGCAACGCAGGACAAGCTAGGTAAACTAGTAATATCATCAACCATATGTAGTTAACTAGTGATTATGTTAAGATTGATTGTTTTTTATAAGATAATTCTAATTCTAGCAAGCAACTTACCTTGGCTCCTTGCTGCACTCACGTAACCGGTGGTCAGCCTGCCACACAGTCTCCTCGTGGATTGCAATGTAATCGGCTATAATCGGCATCCAAAAATGTTGATTACCGATTGTTCTGAAAACACGAAATCGGCCCTAAATAATCGGCCATGCCAATAAATCGGTCGACCTCTAGTACAGATACCCCAAACAACTACTTAAAAATAATTTAAAGTACTACTTAAGTACTTTTACACCACTGGAGGGCAGTACATTAAAATATACAAGGTGGGGTTCTTCTCGTTCAAGCAAAAGATAAGGCTCTAAAATTAAGAAAATTCGCTACATGACACAGGGCTGCATACACCACATGACCAAAAGTATGTGGACACCGGCTCGTTGAACATGTCATTTCAAAATCATGGGCCTTAATACGGAGTTGGTCCCACCTTTGCTGCTATAACAGCCTCCACTCTTCTGGGAAGGCTTTTCACTAGATGTAGGAACATTGCTGCTGGGACTTACTTCCATTCAGCCACAAGAGCACTAGTGAGTTCGGGCACTGATGTTGGGCGATTAGGCCTAGATTGCAGTCAGCGTTCCAATTCATACCAAAGGTGTTCGATGGGGTTGAGGTCAAGGCTCTGTGCAGGCCAGTCAAGTTCTTCAACACCGTATGGACCTCGCTTTGTGCATGGGAGGATTGTCATGCTGAAACAGGAAAGGGCCTTCCCCAAACTGTTGCCACAAAGTTGGAAGCATGGAATCATCTACAATGTCATGGTATGCTGTAGCGTTAAGGGCCCTAGCACGAACCATGAAAAACATCCCCAGACCATTATACCTTCTCCACCAAACTTTACAGTTGGCACTATGCATTGGGGGCGGTAGGGTTCTCCTGGCATCCACCAAACCCAGATTCATCCATTGGACTGCCAGATGGTGAAGCGTGATTCATCAATCCAAAGAACGCATTTCCACTGCTCAAAAGTCCGATGTTGGCGAGCTTTACACCCCTCCGGCCGACGCTTGGCATTGCATATTTGTGATCTTAGGCTTGTGAGCGGCTGCTCAGCCATGGAAACACATTTCCTGAAGCTCCCGACGAACAGTTCTTGTGCTGATGTTGCTTCCAGAGACAGTTTGGAACTCGGTAGTGAGTGGTGCAATCTAGGACACCCACTTCACGTCTGAGCCATTGTTGCTCCTAGACATTTCCACATCACAATAACAGCACTTACAATTGACCGGGGCAGCTGTAGCTGGGAAGAAATTTGACAAACTGACTTGTTAGAAAGATGGCATCCTATGACTGTGCCACGTTGAAAGTCACTGAGCTCTTCAGTAAGGCCATTCTACAGCATATATTTGTCTATGGAGATTGAAAGGCTGTGTGCTTGATTTTATGCACCTGTTAGCAACGAGTGTGGTTGATACACTAATTTGAAGGTGTGTCCACATACTTTTGTATATATATAGTGTATATACAGTGCCTACAGAAAGTTCACACCCCTTCACTTCTACAACCTGTTTTTAGAAATGTTTACAAAGTCAGTATGAAAAGCTGAAATGTCTTGAGTCAATAAGTATTCAACCACTTTGTTATGGCAACCCTAAATAAGTTCAGGAGTAAAAATGTGCTTAACAAGTCACATAATAAGTTGCATGGACTCAGTGTGTTCAATAATAGTGTTTAACATGATTT
Organism: Salmo salar; assembly: GCF_965601325.2. Taxonomy (NCBI): domain Eukaryota; kingdom Metazoa; phylum Chordata; class Actinopteri; order Salmoniformes; family Salmonidae; genus Salmo; species Salmo salar. The sequence goes on from NC_138299.1 coordinate 66,616,145, forward strand.
TTGAATGACTACCTCATCTCTATACCCCACACATACAATTATCTGTAAGGTTCCCTTAGTCGAGCAGTGAATTTCAAACACGGATTCAACCACAAAGAGGGAGGTTTTCCAATGCCTCTCAAAGAAGGGTACCTATTGGTAGATGGGTAAAAATAAAGAAAGCAGACATTGAATATCCCTTTGCGCATGGTGAAGTTATTAATTACACTTTGGATGGTGTATCAATACAGTCAGTCACTACAAATATACAGGCATCATTCCTAACTCAGTTGCCGGAGGGGAAGGAAACAGCTTAGGGATTTCACCATGAGGCCAATGGTGACTTTAAAACAGTTGCAGAGTTAAATGGCTGTGATAGGAGAAAACTGAGGATGGATCAACAACATTGTAGTTACTCCACAATACTAACCTAAATGACAGAGTGAAAAGAAGGAAGCCTGTACAGAATAAAAATATTCCAAAACATGCATGCTGTTTGCAATAAGGCACTAACGTAAAACTGCCATAAATGTGGCAAAGAAATTAACTTTATGTCCTGAATACAAAAGCGCTATGTTTGAGACAAATCCAACACAACACATAACTGAGTACATCACTCTTCATATTTTCAAGCATGGTGGTGGCTGCATCACGTTATGGGTATTCTTGTCATCGGCAAGGACTAGGGTTTTTTTTAGGAAAAAAGAAACAATAGAGCTTAGCACAGGCAAAATTCTAGGGAAAAACCTGGTTGTCTGATTTCCACCAGACACTGGGAGACAAATTCACCTTATTGTACAATCCATGTGTGCAAAACTCTTAGAGACTTACCCAGAAAGACTCACAGCTGTAATCGCTTCCAAAGGTGATTCCAACATGTATTGTCTCAGGGGTGTGAATACTTATATAAAATGAGATAATTCTGTATAAAATGTTCACTAAATTAGCAAAAATGTCCAAAAACATGTTTTCACTTTGTCATTGCGGGGTGTTGTGTATAGATTGGTGACAGAAACACATGATATAATCCATTTTTTATTTAGGCTGTAACACAACAAAATGTGGATTAAGACAAGGGGTATGAATACTTTCTGAAGGCACTGTACTTGTCTCTATAAATGACTGCTACCACACCACCACGGACAGACAGGCTGGATTTCTGTAGATAAGAAAAGGCTGAAGGTGTAGTTTCATTTAGAGAACCAAAATCAGGTTTCAGAAATCATGAAAATATCAATGTCATTGGAAATAATAAAACCATTGCATAGGAACAACCATTTTTTTTAGATCTTACATTCAATAAACCGATCTTGACATGGATAACTGTCGGAATGACAAAGGCATTCAGGGGAGTTAGAGGAACATAAATTAGGTTAATTAAATTAACCGCACTATGGGACATAATATTTTCCCTGTTCTCTGTTGCTCATTATGACAGGGAGGACTGGAGCACTACCAGACCCAGACCATCAGTCTCTAAAACAGTTTGCAATGTCCCTGGAAATAATCGTGGAACACCTGCGGATTTGGTGAATATAGTCTCTTTTAAAGTGCTGGTTGCTCCCACAGCAAGTAAAAATGGTCACAAAGGGAGACATTCTTGTTGCTTCAAAGTTTCTTTAGGTACACTTTTAGGGCAACGAGGCAGCTGAAACGTTCTAAACTCCTTCGTTAGGACAGGAGGGGGACAGAGATAATTATTCTCTTCCCTATGCTAACAAGGTTGTTAAAAATAATTTTGTAGTCCCCAGCAGTTCCTACGATCGCCTAAAGTTGAAGGTTGTTAAAACCCATGTGAGTGACGATGGTGCCAATATAGAGTCGTTGAACCGTGGGCACCGGCCCCATGGTCAGAGTGGACCTTGGTCGGTCCACAGACCGTAGGCAGGCCAAAATCTCACCAATCCAGCAGCCTACAATGACTGTGGTCGTGATGGAATTTGATGGGGAAGGAAGAGGGGGAACGGGATGGGACTAGCTCGACTCTCCGCACCAGCAGCAACGAATGGTGTCGGAAGCTCCGGGAAAGGTGGAGGAGGGCCTGAGACCCTGCTGCACATTGGTAGCCTTGGGGGAGGGTGCCACTGGTCAGCTGTCGGCTGTTGGTACATTCCCAGTTTCAGAGCTGACTCCCGAAGCAGGTACAGTTGAAGACGGAGGTTTACATACACCTTAGCCAAATACATTTAAACTCAGTTTTTCACAAATCCTGACATTTAATCCAATTAACAATTCCCTGTTTTAGGTCAGTTAGGATCACTACTTTATTTTAAGAATGTGAAATGTCAGAATAATAGTGGAGAGAATGATTTATTTCAGCTTTTATTTCTTTCATCACATTCCCATTGGATCAGAAGTTTACATACACTCAATTAGTATTTGGTAGCATTGCTTAACTTGGGTAAAACGTTTCTGGTAGCCTTCCACAAGCTTCCCACAATAGATTGGGTGTCACAGTTGTTGTCGGTGAAGGAGGACCAATACGCAGCAGGTACGTGTATGCTCATCTTGATTTTTATTAACTACAAAAATGAACATACAAAATAACAAAACGAACAAACAACTACAAACAGTCTGGTAAAGCATACGGCTTACACACAGAACAATCACCCACAAATAACACATACAAACACACCCTAATATATGGGACTCTCAATCAAAGGCAGATAGACAACACCTGCCTTCAACTGAGAGTCCCAACCCCAATCAACCAAACATAGAAACACACACACTAGACTAACCATAGAATTAACTAAACATAAACCAAAACCCGGAAATACTAAATCAAACACCCTTTACACAAACACACCACCCCGAACCACATAAAACAAATACCCCCTGCCACGCCCTGACCAAACTACAAAACAATTAAGCTTATATACTGGCCAGGACGTGACAGTACCCCCCCCTTAAAGGTGCTACCCCAGAAGCACCTTAACAAAAAATAACCCCAAGCAACACCAACAAAAAGTCCCCCTTTCTAAAGGGAGGGAAGGGAGGGTGGCTGCCGTCAACGACGGCACTGTGCGACACCCCCCCTCCCGAACCCACCGATTTCTGGAGGTGGCTCTGGTTCCGGCCGTTCCAGGCTGTCGGGCCACTCTGGCATCGCCGAGGGGCAGTCGGGGCAGTCTGGCAGTTCGGGACAGTCTGGGCAGTCTGGCAGTTCGGGACAGTCTGGGCAGTCTGGCAGTTCGGGACAGTCTGGGCAGTCTGGCAGTTCGGGACAGTCTGGGCAGTCTGGCAGTTCGGGACAGTCTGGGCAGTCTGGCAGTTCGGGACAGTCTGGGTAGTCTGGCAGTTCGGGACAGTCTGGCCACTCAGGACAGTCTGGCCACTCGGGACAGTCTGGGCAGTCTGGCCACTCGGGACAGTCTGGGCAGTCTGGCCACTCGGGACAGTCTGGGCAGTCTGGCCACTCCGGCAGTTCAGGGCAGTCTGGCCACTCCGGCAGTTCAGGGCAGTCTGGCCACTCCGGCAGTTCAGCACAGTCTGGCCACTCCGGCAGTTCAGCGCAGTCTGGCCACTCCGGCAGTTCAGCGCAGTCTGGCCACTCCGGCAGTTCAGCGCAGTCTGGCCACTCCGGCAGTTCAGGGCAGTCTGGCCACTCCGGCAGTTCAGCGCAGTCTGGCCACTCCGGCAGTTCAGCGCAGTCTGACCTCTCTGGCGACTGTTGACTGGCGGGCAGCTCTGACGACTGTTGACTGGCAGGCAGCTCTGACGACTGTTGACTGGCGGGCAGCTCTGACGACTGTTGACTGGCGGGCAGCTCTGATGATGACTGTTGACTGGCGGGCAGCTCTGATGATGACTGTTGACTGGCGGGCAGCTCTGATGATGACTGTTGACTGGCGGGCAGCTCTGATGATGACTGTTGACTGGCGGGCAGCTCTGATGATGACTGTTGACTGGCGGGCAGCTCTGATGATGACTGTTGACTGGCGGGCAGCTCTGATGATGACTGTTGACTGGCGGGCAGCTCTGATGATGACTGTTGACTGGCGGGCTGACGCACTATAATCCTGGTGCGTGGTGCTGGTACCGGATATACCAGCTTATGAACACGCACCTCCAGGCTAGTGCGGGGAGCGGGAACAGGACGAGTCGGACTGGGTTGACGCACTTCCGGGTCCGCACGAGAGACAGGAGCTGGAAATCCAGGGCTATGGAGGCGCACAGTCGGTCTAGATCTTACCTCCTGCACAACCCGCCTTGGCTGGATGGAACTAGTAACCTTGTACGAGCGGGGTGCTCGTACAGGGCAGACTGGGCTGTGCAGGGGTCTGATGGTAGCCGTGCGTAGAGCGGGAGTTGGGTAGCCTGGTCCTCGGAGGCGTACCGGCGACCAGATGCGCTGCGCAGGCATCCTCCTACCAGGCTGGATGCCCGCTCTAGCACGGCACCTGCGAGGGGCTGGAATAATTCGCACCGGACTGTGCGTGCGTATGGGTGAGATAGTGCGCTCCTCAGCGAAACATAGCGCTCTCCACCCCATACGCTCCTCCATATAACCACGGGTAGCTGGCTTCCGGCTCTTCTTACGCCTAGCCAAACTACCCGTGTGCCCCCCCAAAAAAAATTCTTGGGGGTGCCTCTCGTGCATCTCCTTCAGCGCGTCCACTCTGGCCTCGTACCACCGCCTCTCTGCCTTGGCTGCCTCAATTTCCCACTGCGGGCGGCGATAATCCCCAGCCTGATGCCAGGGTCCGGCCCCGTCCAGAACTTCCTCCCAAGTCCACTTCTCCCGCCAGTCCAACTCTAACTCTGTCTGCTCCTTCCTCTGCTGCTTGGTCCTTTGGTGGTGGGTGATTCTGTCACGGTTGTTGTCGGTGAAGGAGGACCAATACGCAGCAGGTACGTGTATGCTCATCTTGATTTTTATTAACTACAAAAATGATCATACAAAATAACAAAACGAAACGAACAAACAACTACAAACAGTCTGGTAAAGCATACGGCTTACACACAGAACAATCACCCACAAATAACACATACAAACACACCCTAATATATGGGACTCTCAATCAAAGGCAGATAGACAACACCTGCCTTCAACTGAGAGTCCCAACCCCAATCAACCAAACATAGAAACACACACACTAGACTAACCATAGAATTAACTAAACATAAACCAAAACCCGGAAATACTAAATCAAACACCCTTTACACAAACACACCACCCCGAACCACATAAAACAAATACCCCCTGCCACGCCCTGACCAAACTACAAAACAATTAACCTTATATACTGGCCAGGACGTGACATTGGGTGAATTCTGTCCCATTCCTCCTGACAGAGCTGGCGTAACTGAGTCAGGTTTGTAGGCCTCCTTGCTCGCACATGCATTTTCAGTTCTGCCCACACATTTTCTATTGGATTGAGGTCAGGGCTTTGCCACTCCAATACCTTGACTTTGTTTTCCTTAAGCCATTTTGCCGCAACTTTGGAACGGCTGTGTGGTCCCATGGTGTTTATACTTGCGTACTATTGTTTGTACAAATGAACGTGGTACCTTCAGGCATTTGGAAATTGCTCCCAAGGATGAACCAGACTTGTGGAGGTCTACCATTTTTTTCTGAGGTCTTGGCTGATTTCTTTTGATTTTCCCATGATGTCAAGCAAAGAGGCACTGAGGTTGAAGGTAGGCCTTGGAAATACATCCACAGGTACACCTCCAATTGACTCAAATGATATCAATTAGCCTATCAGAAGCTTCTAAAGCCATGACATAATTTTCAGGAATTTTTCAAGATGTTTAAATGCACAGTCAACTTAGTGTATGTAAACTTTTGACCCACTGGAATTGTGGCACAGTGAATTATAAGTGAAATAATATGTCTGTAAACAATTGTTGGAAAAATGACTTGTGTTATGCACAAAGTAGATGTCCTAACCGACTTTCCAAAACTATAGTTTGTTAACAAGAAATTTGTGGAGTGGTTGAAAAACAAGTTTTAATGACTCCAAACTAAGTGTATGTAAACTTCTGACTTCAACTGTAGGTACACCTCCAGCGGGGCAAAGCTGTTATATTGCTGGATCGGATCTTCCAGGATAGATGGAGGCTGTCCTAACTGCCTCCTTTCCGGCCTCCTGGCCAGTGTCCAGTCTCCCATGTGCTGCGGAGATGGGTTTATTATCTGTCCAGTGGATTGAAATAAATCAACGCTGCCTGACTCATCTGTACCTTGGCTGTAGGAGGCAATCAAGACAAATGCGATTTGCCTGGGTTTCCGCCAGGTCGGTGAACTTGGAAAGCAGGTTCTAGGCCTCAAGTTTTTTATTGAGAATATGCTGAGAAGTACTTCCACTACCTGGAAGGTTGTTTTTCCTTTCAATGCAGAGATGAAATCTGAAAGACACTTTAGTGTAGAGATGTAAAGCCTCCATCCTACTCCCAACATGAACTCACACACATTTGACAGATTCATGTGCAGTGGGTGAGAATGAATCCACCCAGAAATAGAGGTTGACCGATTAATCGGAATGGCCGATTAATTAGGGCCGATTTCAAGTTTTCATAACAATCGGAAATCGGTATTTTTGGACGGCGATTTTTTTTTCAGACCTTTATTTAACTAGGCAAGTCAGTTAAGAACACATTCTCATTTTCAATGACGGCCTAGGAACGGTGGGTTAACTGCCTTGTTCAGGGGCAGAAAGACAGATTTTTACCTTGTCAGCTCAGGGATTCAATCTTGCAACCTTACGGTTAACTAGTCCAACGCTCTAACCACCTGCTTTACATTGCACTCCACGAGGTTACTCGAATGCAGTAAGAAGCTAAGGTAAGTTGCTAGCTAGCATTAAACGTATCTTATAAAAAACAATCAATCAATCATAATCACTAGTTAACTACACATGGTTGATGATATTACTAGTTTATCTAGCCTGTCCTGCGTTGCATATAATCGCTTAGGTACACGTTGCTCCAACCATAAACATCAATGCCTTTCTTAAAATCAATACACAAGTATATATTTTTAAACCTGCATATTTAGTTAATATTGCCTGCTAACATGAATTTCTTTTAACTAGGGAAAATGTGTCACTTCTCTTGCAAACAGAGTCAGGGTATATGCAGCAGTTTGGGCCGCCTGGCTCGTTGCGAACTGTGTGAATACTATTTCTTCCTAACAAAGACAGCCGACTTCGCCAAACGGGGATGATTTAACAAAAGCGCATTTGCGAAAAAAGCACAATCGTTGCACGACTGTACCTAACCATAAACATCAATCCCTTTATTAAAATCAATACACAGAAGTATATATTTTTAAACCTGCATATTTAGCTAAATGAAATCCAGGTTAGCAGCCAATATTAACCAGGTGAAATTGTGTCATTTTGCGTTCATTGCACGCAGTGCAACACTTTGGGTAATTTGTCAGAATTTAACGTAATTATGACATAACACTGAAGGTTGTGCAATGTAACAGGAATAACGTTTTGTTCTCGAGATGATAGTTTCCGGATTCGACCATATTAATGACCTAAGGGTTGTGTTTCTGTGTGTTATTATGTTATAATTAAGTCTATGATTTGATAGAGCAGTCTGACTGAGCGATGGTAGGCAGCAGCAGGCTCGTAAGCATTCATTCAAAATAGCACTTTCGTGCGTTTTGCCAGCAGCCCTTCACAATGCATTGCGATGTTTATGACTTCAAGCCTATCAACTCCCAAGATTAGGCTGGTGTAACCAATGTGAAATGGCTAGCTAGTTAGCTGGGTGTGCGCTAATAGCGTTTCAAACGTCACTCGCTCTGAGACTTGGAGTAGTTTTTTCCCTTCCTCTACATGGGTAACGCGCTTCGAGGGTGGCTGTTGTCGATGTGTTCCTGGTTCGAGCCCAGGTAGGACCGAGGAGAGGGACGGAAGCTATACTGTTACACTGGCAATACTAAAGTGCCTATAAGAACATCCAAAAGTCAAAGGTATATGAAATACAAATCGTATAGAGAGAAATAGTCCTATAATTCCTATAATAACTACAACATCTTACCTGGGAATATTGGAGACTCATGTTAAAAGGAACCACCAGCTTTCATATGTTCTCATGTTCTGAGCAAGGAACTTAAACGTTAGCTTTTTTACATGGCACATATTGCACTTTTACTTTCTTCTCCAACACTTTGTTTTTGCATTATTTAAATCAAATTGAACATGTTTCATTATTTATTTGAGGCTAAATTGATTTTATTGATGTATTATATTAAGTTAAAATAAGTGTTCATTCAGTATTGTTGTAATTGTCATTATTACAAGTAAATAAATAAATATATATAGGCAAAAGAATTGTCCGATTAATCGGCATCAGCTTTTTTTGGTCCTCCAATAATCGGTATCGGCGTTGAAAAATCATAATCGGTCGACCTCTACCCACAAACCTCCCCAATTTCCATCCTTTTATGCTTTATAGACCTGTAAAGATAAAGGGGCTGATAACTGTTAATGCTTAGGAACTTGTCTGCTGAGCCACCGACAACCGAACCCCGACTACAGGGAGAAATGATTAGTGTCCTAATCAGCTATAAGCCCCCCTGGTTGTGTTATGGGGATATGTGTGGCGGGCCAGATTCTCACAAAACCAGGTGAATGCATACCAAAAGTTACTGACACTATCATTTTCAGGGTTAATCAAAATGTCCTCTATGCGCTGAAGGTGGTTCCTGTACATGAGAATGCTTTGAGGGACCCTAGAGAGATACTCATAGAAGTTGTCATGGTGCTAAAGCCTACAAAGGGACTTCTGGTGTAGTTTGATTAGGCCACTTTGTTGCTTGGATATAGGAACCACATAATAGGCCTACATCATTTCTGTGTGCCTTACTGCAATACACCAGAAATGTTCCTCGAGTCACCCAGTGGTGGAAAAAGTACTACATCCTCATACTTGAGTAAAAGTAAAGATACCTTAATAGAAAATGACTCAAGTAAAGGTCACCCAGTAAAATACTACTTGAGTAAAAGTCTAAAAGTATGTGTTTTTAAATATACCTTAAGTATCAAAAGTAAATGTAATTGCTAAAATATACTTAAGTATCAAAAGTAAATGTAATTGCTAAAATATACTTAAGTATCAAAAGTAAAAGTACAAATAATAAAAAAAACCAGATTTTTTTTTACAGATAGCCAGGGTCACACTCCAAAGTATTTGTGTTTAGTGAGTCCACCAGATCAGAGGCATTAGGGATGACCTCATGAAAAGTGTGCGAATTGGACCATTTTCTGTCCTGCTAAGCATTCAAAATGTAACGAGTACTTTCAGGTGTCAGGGAAAATGTATGGAGTAAAAAGAACATCATTTTCTTTAGGAAAGTAGTGAAGTAAAAGTTGTCAAAAATATAAATAGTAAAGTAAAGTACAGTTACCCAAACAAAACTACTTAAGTAGTACTTTAAAGTATTTTTACTTAAGTACTTTACACCACTGGAGTCACCCCATTCAGATTAAGAACTGTACTACATACTGTCAGGATACAAGACACTTCATGGCAAGGAAGAAAAATGTACAATTTGTACAGGTCATTTGTTCTGTATGTGTCACCTTTGATAATATGAGTGATTGACCTCAAGAAAGAAAAGCCGACCTTGCAGTAATTTAGTGGCACAGTGGGATCCTTTGGCAAGGCAGTGAGGGTGGGCAGTGATCGATGTAGCGTAGCAAAGCACTACACGGGCCTATGACTCCCCAGCCAGTTACATATTGTACCCTGAAAACCTCTTCTTCTGTTATATACAGTCCCAATTTTCGTTTAAACATTAACCATACACCATACAGTGCATTCGGAAAGTATTCAGACCCATTGACTTTTTCCACATCTTAAGTTACAGCCTCATCCTAAAATGTATTAAATTGTTTTTTTCCCCTAATCAATCGACACACAATACCCCATACTGACAAAGCAAAAACGGATTATACATGTTTGCAAATGTATTTTTTTTTAAATAAATGGAAAATGTAACATTTACATAAGTATTCAGATCCTTTACTCAGTACATTATTGAATATACTGAATGTATTTTGGCAGCAATTACAGCCTTGAGTCTACTTGGGTATGACGCTACAAGCTTGGCACACCTGTATTTGGGGAGTTTCTCCCATTCTTCTCTGCAGATCCTCTCAAGCTCTGTCTGGTTGGATGGGGAGCATCACTGCACAGCTATTTTCAGGTCTCTCCAGAGATGTTCGATCGGGTTCAAGTCCGGGCTCTGGCTGAGCCACCCAGAGACTTGTCCCGAAGCCACTCCCGCATTGTCTTGGCTGTGTGCTTAGGATCGTAATCCTGTTGGAAGATGCCCCTTGCCCCAGTCTGAGGTCCTGAGCGCTCTGGAGCAGGTTTTCATCAAGGATCTCTCTGTACTTTGCTCCGTTCATCTTTCCCCCGATCCTGACTAGTCTCCATGCCGCTGAAAAACATCCCCACAGCATGATGCTGCTACCACCATGCTTCACCGTAGAGATGGTACCAGGTTTCCTTGACGTGACGCTTGGCATTCAGGCCAAAAAGTTCAATCTTGATTTCATCAGACCAGAGATTGGTGGAGTGCTGCAGAGATGGTCGTCCTTCTGGAAGGTTCTCCCATCTTCACAGAAGAACTTTAGAGCTCTGTCAGAGTGACCATCGGGTTCTTGGTCACCTCCTTGACCAGGGACCTTCTCCCCCGATTGCTCAGTTTGGCCGGGTGGCCAGCTCTATGAAGAGTCTTGGTGGTTCCAAACTTCTTCCATTTAAGAATGATGGAGGCCATTGTGTTCTATGGGACCTACAATGCTGCAGAAACGTTTTTGTACCATTCCCCAGATCTTTGCCTCGACACAATCCTGTCTCGGAGCTCTACGGACAATTCTTTCGACCTCATGGCTTGGTTTTTGCTCTGACATGCATTGTCAACTGTGGGACCTTATATAGACAGGTGTGTACCTTTCCAAATCATGTCCAATCAATTGAATTTACCACAGGTGTACTCCAATCAAGTTGTAAAAACATCTTAAGGATGATCAATGAAAACAGGATGCACCTGAGCTCAATTTCGAGTCTCATAGCAAAGGGTCTGAATACTTATTTAAATAAGGTATTTGTTTTTTTATTTCTAAAAACCTGTTTTCGCTTTGTCATTATGGGGTATTGTGTGGAGATTGATGAGGGCATTTTGTTATTTAATCCATTTTACAATAAGGCTGTAACATAACAAAATGTGGAAAAAGTCAAGCGGTCTGAATACTTTCCGAATGCACTTGTTGTATAATATAGTGTTAAGCAATGTACTTCAGTCAATTTGGAAACACATTTTCGAGAATAAGGCCAGCTGGGAAGCTTTTATGATCTAGGCTCGATTCTCTTGTTTGGACACAGATCTTCACACTCATGATTCAGGACCAAAGTAGAAGCCACCCTAGGTGTGGCTCAGAGCCAATACAGCCAAATAAAGTGGTTTCAACTGAAGTGACCCACATTCCTGATGTGAGCACAAGGTTGAATTTTCCAAAGAGTACAGTAGTCACTGGAGACTTACCTGCTGAAAATGGCAAATCTTCACAGAGCCCTCTTTGTTCAAGTAATTACAATTCAGATGGCTTGCTCTAAATATTAACTCAGACCCCCAGACCCTACACTCTGTAAATAAAGGCAATAAAAATGCATGCTCGCCGTTTCTGTCGGTTTCCCTTTCCCAGATGTTCAGCCTGCCACCGCAGGGCCAAGCCCTCTGCCCTCCCTATCTTTTCCCCTCTGTGGCCTTGCCATTTCCCTATTAGTTATTGCAGGGACCAGACGGTACTTCGCCAAGGAAATCGTGAAAGTGGTGAGGGAGGGTGGTGGGGATCGGGCCGGCTCACTTTAACACAGCCAGCACCTCCAACAATAGCCGGCTCTGACAGCTTTGCATAATTCATCTTGTCAAGTGTCTAATCTCTCCTTCTCTTTTCTCTTCCTTCTCTCCAACTCTCTGGAATGGACCGAGGAGAAACAAGGGCACACTTCCATCAGCTTCTGCCTGTTCCCTCCAGACACCAGTGATTTTTGGAGACAGAAGTGTTTGTCTGTTGAAAGCAGATTGCCCAGTTTTGCCATGTGTTCTGGTCTGGATGCCATCAGAACCAGACTGCTGTTCAGTCTGTCTAAAGCTTTACAATAGGGAACCTGCTGATGCAAGATGTTCAACTTTGAGAGCTGTGGTGTATTTTATTGAGTTAGCTGATCAAAGCTTCTGATAATTGTGTGTGTGTCCTTTCACAGGGAATGTGAGTTTTATACTTAAATACCTCTGTCTTTGCTAAAACCTTGATGTTTTTTACAATCATGGATTGTATGAGAAATACAGACAGAGGCATTAGCCGGCACCAATGCTCAAGTATGTCAACTTCTTACAACATTGATATAAACCTCATCATAACCACAGCTAATAGTGGATATTTATTTCCCTGAAATATACAGTGATTCACTTAAGGTGGGCTTGACACCGAGGTGAATCACATCCAGTTTTATTTGTCACAAGCTTTGTAAACAATATGTGTAGACTACCAGTGAAATTATTACTTATGGGCCCTTCCAAACAAAGCAGAGAGAAAAAAATAATAAAAAATAAAAAAGTGTAACGATATACACCAGCACCGAGTCGATGTGCTGGGGTATGAGGTAATTGAGGTAGATATGGACAACTAGGAATAAAGTGACTTGCCAACAGGATAGATAATAAACTGTAGAAGCAGCGTATGTGACAAGTCAAAAGAGTTAGTGCAAAAAAAGGGTAAATGCAGATAGTTAAATAGTTAACCAATAGCTACGCGGACTAACTAAGAATTGCAAAGAAAAAGCCATATCTCAGACTGGCCATTAAAAATAAAAGATTAAGATGGGCAAAAGAACACAGACACTGGACAGCGGAACTCTGCCTAGAAGGCCAGCATCCCGGGGTCGCCTCTTCACTGCTGACGTTGAGACTGGTGTTTTGCGGGTACTATTTAATGAAGCTGCCACTTGAGGACTTGTGAGGTGTCTGTTTCTCAAACTAGACACTCTAATGTACTTGTCCTCTTGCTCATTTATGCACCAGGGCCTCCCACTCATCTTTCTATTCTGGTTAGAGCCAGTTTGCTCTGTTCTGTGAAGGGAGTAGTACACAGCGTTGTACGAGATCTTCAGTTTCTTGGCAATTTATCTCATGGAATAGTCTTCATTTCTCAGAACAATAGACTGAGGAGTTTCACAAGAAAGGTCTTTGTTTCTGGCCATTTTGAGCCTGTAATCGAACCCACAAATGCAGATGCTCCAGATACTCAACTAGTCTAAAGGCCAGTTTTATTGCTTCTTTAATCAGGACAACAGTTTTCAGCTGTGCTAACATAATTGCAAAAGGGTTTTCTAATTATCAATTAGTCTTTTAAAATTATAAACTTGGATTAGCTAACACAACGTGCCATTGGAACACAGAAGTGATGGTTGCTGATAATGGGCCTCTGTACGCCTATGTTTATATTCCATTCAAAATCAAAAGTGTCACATCAATTACTGCTTGGCATGTCTGTCAAAAACCCTGACTATTCCAACTCAAATATTTATAAAACATGAAATTGCATATACCCTTCAGTCTCAGATGAAAATTCTACTTGGATTGTTCCTAAAGTGCTCGTTTGTTGGCAATGGCATATGTGATCCGTTTCCAGGAAGCTATGCGTATGTCGCATGTCACTACTTCACAGGAGCACCATTTGAACGTAAATTGTATATTTTTATCAAAATGCGTTTTTTTATAGAAATGTCTTCTGGAACATGTGAACTTTCATGTGAATTAATAACAAACTTGTATGCCATCTGTAAATATGAATAAAATTGTTAAATTACGAGCTTAGTTGGTTTAGCCACAGAAATATCAAGGAACCTTCGCCATTGCCATGAATGGCTGAGATAATGGATTGGCTAGACATACCGAGTGCTGAGTTCTGATTGGTCTGCCATGTAGAATGCTTCTGTCTATAACATGACCTACTCAGTTTGTATCGATAATCCTTTCTACTGCAGCTTTTTTGAAGGATATCATGAAGAACTGCAAAAGTGTTGCTAGTGCTTACAACTGAATTTAACAGACACTATTAATGGACTACTTTCTGGAGGACGACCGTGCCATTCTGACTCTCTGACTGTGAAAATGAATCAGACGATGAGAAAATACATGATTTACGTAAAAACATTTTCATTGAACCAGACATTGTGGAGTCTTCTGATGACACCGATAGGAAAGAAACGGCGATCAACAGTGTTGTTGTCATGGAAGAAGTTGAGAGTTTTGAAATCAGTGGAATGCCTGGTGGAAGTAAATTTTGTCAGAAAGTCATTTTCATTGCAAATTAAAGTGTACTGTTAGCTAGCTAGCTAACATTGAGCCTAGTTGGTTAGCTTTGGCTACTGTAACTGCAGATTCATGCATGGTGCTATGTAGTATGGTTTGGGATTATGGGTCTAAACAAAAGACTCCACAATGCATTTACATTTATATTTACGTCATTTAGCAGACGCTCTTATCCAGAGCGACTTACAAATTGGTGCATTCACCTTATGATATCCAGTGGAACAACCACTTTACAATAGTACATCTATATACTTTTTTTTCATTTTTTTTGCTATATCTGCTATATATTGCTATATCTGAATGTAGATTTAATTAATATTTTCTGTTTACAAGCCAGGATAAACCTCTCCCTTACTCCTGAGATACAGGGGTGGTGGTGGTGGTGGGGGGGGGGGGTAGTTAGATGGATTACTTTATCCTATCCCAGGTATTCCTTAAAGAGGTGGGGTTTCAGGTGTCTCCGGAAGGTGGTGATTGACTCCGCTGTCCTGGCGTCGTGAGGGAGCTTGTTCCACCATTGGGGTGCCAGAGCAGCGAACTGTTTTGACTGGGCTGAGCGGGAACTGTGCTTCTGCAGAGGTAGGGGGGCCAGCAGGCCAGAGGTGGATGAACGCAGTGCCCTTGCCCCACTTACTATGCAAGTAACCATTTTGCTGTACCGTTTACACCTTCTGTATCCTGTGCATGTGACAAATAAATGTTGATTTTATTTGATATAGATTGTGTTTACCTGAGACGGTAATGTGAAGAACCAACATGACCTGCACCAAAGTCAGATTAGGATATAGGTCAAGAACTAGATAAAGTGTATTTTTACTACTACTTTTTGTTACTACTTTCACCACTTTTAGTCTTAATTATTGGTTGTTTATTACACTGCCTTACTCTGTTTAGCGCATAGCCTCACACGTAAATCCTTAAAGAGATGGGTGGGGCTAAGGCTGAAGAGGGTGTAAACAATACTGAGCACTCCAGTAGGTGTACCAAAAATATTCATGGGCCATTTTCTCAAAAGTGGGGTTACAAGTTTATCAACTTTTAAAGCAAAATTACTTTCCTATTGTTCGTCAACTGCAGTGTATGACATACCATTTTCTAGCTCTGAGTCTTTACTTTTATCCAATGTAAAAAAACACAATTTCAAATTTTACTACATAGGACCGAATCAAGGTGGTGGGTCAAATATGTGTTAAAGCATCAACATACACATAATAAGTAGGGATTAAAGCAAAATTCTAACCAAATGCTCTGCATTCAAACCATGTTATTGGTTAAAATCACATATTTAAATGCTGGATGCTACTCAAAATTGCTATACCTGAATGTAGATTAAATTAATATTTTCTGTTACAAGCCAGGATAAACCTCTCCCTTACTCCTGAGATATAATATAAATCATACAATGTGAGCTGGCATTGTGATTACTGAAAGAGTCTATGACTCCGTGTTAAAAACCACATTAAAAAAGTCTAAACAAATCAGGGAAAGCAAATTGTGATAGGATTTGATTTCTGCAAATGAAGCCTGCCACTGAACAATAAAAAAATCTGGAGCCATCTGTGAATCGACACTAATAAAAAAATGAGGGACAACAGAGTATGCAGTTTATGCACTTAATGCATCAAATAATGTAACAAGTATATTACCACTTAAAAAGGAGTGCACAGCTACATTAATCAAACAATAGAAAAATAAACTGGGGGTTTCTATTATTCAGCTGTCAGCATTTTTGGGAAAAATATGTAGGTCATGATAGCACACTATCAGAATTCAAAAAGACTGCAGCCATTATTTAAAAAAAACATCCAGACCAAATTCCACTGACATTGCGCAAGCTGTATTGTTTATCTTCTGGGGTTGAAAGAGCCCAGATTCTACCCGTGGCAATGTTTATGAACAACTCCTGAGTACAAGTGATGGCGAGCTGGATGTCAATGACCATTGACCTGTATCTCATTACACTGGTTCCCCCCTGAGTAGGTTCCCCTCGTGAAACTAGCGCCTGGCCCTGGTCTATCATCGCTCTTCATCAGCCTGCCCGGAGCAGGGGCTTTCAGCATCACCCAGGTCAAATTAACTGAATTATTGAGGCCGTCAAGTGGCTCCATCGATAAGCAAAGCTGACGCCCAACGTCCCACTGGGCTGTCTGAGGGACACAAAAGAGCCTAACCTGAAGCACTTGGCAGCTCCTTTTCCGAGGAAGCAAAAACGGTAAAATCCAGACCATAGAAACATAGGGTTCAAAAGCAGCAACTTTAAGATGATCAAAGAGATTGTTCTGAGATGTTCAAGCTTTATAGTTCAACATCTAGAGGGGGTTATTTTCTGCACACATTTTAAATGGAAATCTTTTGGCATTAAACAACATATCACACAAACTACAGCGTTTTTCCATGTTCTCACTGTGTTCAAACTGTATTTTCGGAGCATACTGCATGATACAGTGTGATAAAAGGCCATCATTTGTGGATAGGAGGTCTGTGACAAAGAAGGGTTCAAGTTACAAAAGGCAACACTCAAGGTAATTTCAACTCGACAAGATGAGAATTTGGGTAGATTAACGCAACCATAGATTGCGAGTGAGTGATATGAATGTAAATCTGTTGATTCCAGAGGCCCCAGCGAGTGTGGTATGGCTCCCGGTGCCTGGTCAGCAGGATGCCACCCTCTGGCTAATCGCAGGTGGCTTTCGGCCCAAGCAGGAGAGGCAGAAACAAACCAAAGCTGCAATGCACACGGCTTAGTTTTTCTATTGGAGAACAATGACTTCTCTTTCATTATGAAACAATCACTAGCATTTGTCTAAAAATATACAGACTGAGTTTGAACATGTGTCGCCTGCGTGCCTCAAGACCTGTTTCCTCTGGAAAAAGTTGTAGCAGTGGGAGGTGAGGGGGGTCTGACCTGGATAAATGTTCATGTCACCATTACCACCCCACTTTCCCTGGTTGCCACTACTCTTGCTCAACAACGTCTGTCCCGTCGCAGCTTTTTAAATCATTCCCCCCACCAAAAATGGAGGTAGGGTGGCATTTTACCCCAAGTTACCATACAACTAACGGCTAACTGCAGAGTGGTATCATTAACCATGCTGCTGCAAAAACATCTGGGTTTAAAATGGTGCAGATTGCTCATATTTAGGAGTTGATAAATAGTAGGAATGGAAAGCTAGGATCCCCCTCTTTTTAATAAAGAACATTGAAACAGCTATTGTCACAATTTCAAGAATTCCTGTGCATGGACTGCTTGTCAGAATACATATCATTATTAAGCTTTATTTCAACAGGGAAGTGATATTGAAATGAGCCTTGCACAATACAAAAACAAGCACATATAACAGGCAAGTATAGGTGAGCATAAACATCAACAATATACACATTAAAATACAAAACAGTCAATTAACACAAACACATTCTTCATTATAAAAATCCTCTGTCAGCTGTCTGAATTTCCCTAGGGACTTCAAAACATCCAAATCGAAACATCTTTCTGAAGATGAATTTCCTTGCACCCTATGTTTGGAATAAAGGCAGATTTACCATAGGAGACTTCAAAATTAACCGACCCTGTGAACGGGTTTGATTACTGTTAAGATTTAAAAATCCAAGTTATGTTAGGTAAGTGGGAAGCTTATGGAGCAGGGCTTTGTAAACAAAAAGAGTGTAATGATGTGATCTACATGACTATAAAGAGGTCCAGCCAACCTTTTGGCAAAGAATGCAGTGATTAGTAAAAAAACGCTAAAATATTGTCAATCCAAATACCAATGTATTTGTATGCAGGGACTTCTTCGATTATAGAACCATCCAATGAGTGAAGATGTAATCTGAGACAATCTTACGACAACTTGAACAGCATGCATTTAGTTTTCCCTGTATTAAGCACAAGTTTTCAAATCAGCAGCCGGGGCAATTGCATACATAATAGTATCATCCGCATATACAGTTGAAGTCGGAAGATTACATACATTTAGATTAGAGTCATTAAAACTCGTTTTTCAACCACTCCACACATTTCTTGTTAACAAACTATAGTTTTAGCAAGTCAGTTAGGACATCTACTTTGTGCATGACAAAAGTCATTTTTCCAACAATTGTTTAGACAGATTTCACTTATAATTCACTGTATCATAATTCCAGTGGGTCAGAAGTTTACATACACTAAGTTGACTGTGCCTTTAAACAGCTGGGAAAATTCCAGAAAATTATGTCATGGCTTTAGAAGCTTCTGATAGGCTAATTGACATCATTTGAGTCAATTGGAGGTGTACCTGTGGATGTATTTCAAGGCCTATCTTCAAACTCAGTGCCTCTTTGCTTGACATCATGGGAAAATCAAAATAAATCAGCCAAGACCTCAGAAAAAAAAATAGGTCATCCTTGGGAGCAATTTCCAAATGCCTGAAGGTACAATGTTCATCTGTACAAACAATAGTACGCAAATATAAACACCATGGGACCACACAGCCGTAATACCGCTCAGGAAGGAGACGCCTCCTACAGATGAACGTACTTTGGTGCAAAAATCGCAAATCACTCCCAGACCAACAGCAAAGGCCCTTGTGAAGATGCTCTAGGAAACAGGTACAAAAGTATCTATATCCACAGTAAAACGAGTCCTAAAACGACATAACCTGAAAGGCCGCTCAGCAAGGAAGAAGCCACTGCTCCAAAACCGCCATAAAAATGCCAGACTATGGTTTGTAACTGCACATGGGGACAAAGATCGTACTTTTTGGAGAAATGTCCTCTGGTCTGATGAAACAAAAATAGTACTGTTTGGCAATAATGACCATCGTTATGTTTGGAGGAAAAAGGGGGAGTCTTGCAAGCCGAAGAACACCATCCCAACCGTGAAGCACGGAGGCGGCAGCATCATGTTGTGGGGGTACTTTGCTGCAGGAGGGACTGGTGCACTTCACAAAATAGATAGCATCATGAGTAGGGAACATCATGTGGATATATTGAAGCAACATCTCAAGACATCAGTCAGAAGGTTAAAGCTTGGTTGCAAATGGGTCTTTCAAATGGGCAATGACCCCAAGCATACTTCCAAAGTTGTGGCAAAATGGCTTAAGGACAACAAAATCAAGGAATTGGAGTGGCCATCACAAAGCCCTGACCTCAATCCAATAGAACATTTGTGGGCAGAACTGAAAAAGTGTGTGTGAGCAAGGAGGCCTACAAACCTGACTCAGTTACACCAGCTCTGTCAGGAGGAATGGGCCAAAATTCACCCAACTAATTGTGGGAAGATTGGGGAAGGCTACCCGAAACGTTTGACCCAAGTTAAACAATTTAAAGGCAATGCTCCCAAATACTAATTGAGCTTAGGGAAACTTCTGACCTACTGGGAATGTGATGAAAGAAATACAAGCTGAAATAAATCATTCTCTCTACCATTATTCTGACATTTCACATTCTTAAAATAAAGTGGTGATCCTAACTGACCTAAGACAGGGAATTTTTCCTAGGATTAAATGTCAGGAATTGTGAAAAACTGAGTTTAAATGTATTTGGCTAAGGTGTATGTAAACTTCCGACTTCAACTGTAGATGAAATTGAATTTTTTTTAACAGATTCACCAATAGCATTGATATAAATAGCAAAAACAGGTCCTAGTAGCGACCCCTGGGCAACACCTTTGTGTACTTCAAGAAATTCGGACTTAACCCCAATCAATCACGATGGTCTGAGTTCTGTCACTAAGATAATCATGAAACCATGAGCAGGCGTTAGAACCCGGGCCAATCGAAGACAACTTGTTCAATAAAATAGCAAGATCAACAGTATCAAACGCTTCTGACATGTCCACAAACAAGGTAGCACAATTCATTTTAGCATCAAACTATTAATGTGGTTGCTGTGATAGTAATGTGCCCTGGCCTAAACCCAGATTGATTCATATTCAAAATACCACGCTCTGATAAAAAAAAGAGTTAAGTTGCTTATTCACAAAGATTGCAGAATCTTAGCTAGACATGGAAGCCTGAAAATGGGGCAATAATTATCAAGATCACTACTATACTCGCCTTTATGGAATGGCAGCACATAAGCTGTTATCCATACTTTAGGAATATTTTCTGATAATGATTTAAGATATGGGTTACTAAGCCAGTAATGAGGGGGGCAGCATACTTGAGCATACCCGGCTCCAATTGGTCAGCCGATGTGGATTTATTTTTATCTATAGCAAGTAAGGCATCAAGGACTTATTTTTCTGTGAATTGCCAAAATGCATGAAAAAAACGTGACTACCATTTTGCAAATCAATCTGCAAAATTCCTGAATCAGCATTTAGCCCACTCTTAGAGATAGTAGTGCTAGACGCTCTTTCAAATAGATAGCCCGCTGAAATAAAATGAAGATTAAATGCATCAATTATAGAATTTTTGTCCATAATTGGGCCAGAGTCTGAATGAACTTCTGGGACAGAGAGGAAGTACATGGAGTCCCTAATTAGGGTTGCACATTTTGGGGAATATTCAGAGGTGGAAACTTTCCGTGGGAATTAACGGGAATATATGCAAATTAATATTAATACCATTTAAATATAGATGTTTTTTGCATTGGATATATTTACCATATCATATGGAGACAGAAACATAAACATTTAACCTTATCATAAGTAGACATAATTGCAAATGATTAAATCCTTCCAATAGAAATTTAAAAAACGATTTAGTTACAAATTTAACTTCAATTAAATGAGTTGACTCTTCACATGGGATGATTTCACTGGACAACAAAAGAAAGGGAATATTGAATGATCCCCAATGATCCATCGCATCTCCCCAAAAAAATTTCAACATACATCTGTAAAATGATAGTCTAGAAACTAAAACTTTTGTTGTCTTCCTCTCAGGCGTCCATGTCTTCTCCCTGGACCTCCTCAATGTTCACCTCAGACTGAGGCCTCCATCTTCACTGTCACTTTCCAACCTTGTTGAGGATGGCCCAATTTTCCCCGATGGTCACCAATTTTTCAGCCCTTATATTGGTCAGCCTGTTGCGTGCTTTGGTGTGTGTGTTCCCAAACAAGGACCAGTTGCGCTCTGAGGTGGCTGATGGTGGGATTTGGAGGATGATGGAGGCAACAGGGGAAACAGCCTCAGATCTACAAAGTCCCTTCCACCAGGTGGCTGATGAGATATTTGGCATGACTGCCATATTGCATCTCCATCCCAAAGCCCTTGCTTGGAAGTGTATTTCGCCAGACTGACAAGTACCTTGCCCTCATCCAGACCAAGGCGGCAAGACACAGTAGTGATGACACCATAGGCCTTGTTGATCTCTGCACCAGACAGGATGCTCTTGCCAGCATACTTGGGGTACAACATATACGCTGCGGCGTGTATGGGCTTCAGGCAGAAGTCTTCATGCTTTTTGATGTATTTAAGAACTGCAGTTTCCTCTGCCTGGAGCAACAGTGAAGTGGGCAGGACAGTACGGATTTCTTCTCTTACATCTGCAAGCAGAGTCTGAACATCAGACACGATGGCATTGTCTCCCTCAATCCGTGCAAATGGCTACTGCTATAGGTTTCAGGAGCTTCAGGCTGCTTACCACTCTCTCCCAAAATACATCATCCAGGAGGATCCTCTTGATGGGGCTGTCCATATCGGCAGATCTTGATATTGCCATTTCTTGGAGAGACTCCTTCCTCTCCAGGAGACTGTCAAACATGATGACAATACCACCCCAATGGGTGTTGCTGGGCAACTTCAATGTGGTGCTCATATTCTTCTCACTTTGCTTGGTGAGGTAGATTGCTGCTATAACTTGATGACCCTTCACATACCTAAACATTTCCTTGGCTCTCTTGTAGAGTGTATCCATTGTTTTCAGTGCCATGTCCTTGAGGAGCAGATTCAATGCATGAGCAGCACAGCCAATGGGTGTGATGTGAGGGTAAAACTCCTCCACTTCAGACCAAGCAGCCTTCATGTTCGCAGCATTGTCTGTCACCAGTGCAAATACCTTCTGTGGTCCAAGGTCATTGATGACTGCCTTCAGCTCATCTGCAATGTAGAGACCGGTGTGTCTGTTGTCCCTTGTGTCTGTGCTCTTGTAGAAGACTTGTTGAGGGGTGGAGATTATGTAGTTAATTATTCCTTATTCCGAGATGATTCTGCATCTTTGTTGCATTCTTCACATATGATTTGGCACAGTATTTGCAAATGTACACAGTTTTTCCTTCTACATTAGCTGCAGTGAAATGTCTCTACACATCAGATAGTGCCCGTGGTATTTTCCTGTAAAGATTAGGAAAAAAATTGTAAAAAAAATAAAAAATACAATTCCATATACAAATAAATAGTTAAGCAGTTAGATTAAACAACTCGTTTGTAAGATGAATGTTTTAAAATGAAACATGTATGGAAACAGGTGAATTAACACTCCTCAGTTAGCAGGCTCAAGCAAGCTAAGCCAAATGGTAGCAAAAACTGACTAGCAGAGATTGTTAACAAGTTAGAAATGATTTAAACACACATGCTGTAGGCTACTATTTACTAACAAAAGATAATGTATGTCATATAAAAATATATTCACCCCACCCAGTATTGTAATCAAAACTTACCAGAAAGCATGTAGTCCTTGGCTCAGATAGTGTAGTAGTGTGGGCTCAATAGCATCTCATTAGAGTACAAGATCTTGAGAATCAGCTGTACATGTGATGGAAGAATGCACTGTGCATGCAGAGGGTTGCAATTCCATTGAATTGGGGATAGTTTAACCAAAATATGCCACAATACCTAGAATTGCCTTATGTGTATCCCTCAAAAAAAGGTTCACTGTTATAAGCTAACTTTTTTGATGAATTTAAGCAAAATTCCCCAAATTCCCGGGCTTAACTTCCCATGGACAATTTCCGGGAAAAGAACGTTTCTGACCCTTTGCAACCATATCCCTAATGCAAGCATGCTATGATCAGTGGGATTGGTTTGAATTGGTATAGATTCAAGATTGTCTAGAACTGAGCCATTGGGCCTATGCCTCAAACAGGGACATGGGTTAAAGCAAGAGTCAATGAGGGTTACCTGTTGCGAGCCTGCAGTATGATGACAATGCTATTCATTTATGGTTGGGATTACATGAGCGGGACTGAGTGTAAAAAGTAAATCTCTCAGCGCAGCCTTGAAATGCGAGGAAAGCGTCCAGGCACCAAGACGATTTGGATGGACCCCATGCTCTCTGTAGAGCATCTTCTGTTTCGAAAAGGTGTCAAGGTTATCCACAAAAGTAACTCTAACAGAGCTACAGTAGACTCACAACCAGTCGTGTAGCGCCAGAAACCTACTTAATATTTTCATGACACGATTCAGTCATAGCACTGGGCCTGAAATAATTGGACGCTTCTTTAAAATCCTGTTTCAGCCGTTCCGAGCTAGTCACCCTAATGTCATGAGATCCCACATGGACTATGACAGCGACAGCCCCCGTATTCTGGTGTAAAACGGTAGGAAGCAACCTTGTCATGTCCTGTACCCAAGCCCCAGGACAGCACAAGATATTTGCCCGGGAACTAAGATGTTTCTCACCATAGAGCTGTCGATGATAACGGCTGGTGACATGGCAGAGGAGGTCCGGCAGCCTCGAGCCGGATGCAAAACCCATTGTAGCTCATGGAGGAGCCAGTGTGTAAAACACCCTTGAGGTCCGGTGAGAGGAGGAGTGCAGCGGATCCGAGTCCAAGGCAGAATCCCCCTGGGAAGGAGTCCTGATAGGGGACGATGGCGTTGGAACCTCCGAAGCCAGGAGGGTGAAGTTTTTTGACAACTGGATTTGGGCCCTGCTTCCCAACACCAAAGAAGCTACACTCGCCACAGGCCGCTTCCCTCCATTTGGCCTACGGCGGATGACGTGCTTCCATGGTTGGGCAGCAGGAATGGTGACAGTATCATCCGCTAAATCAACCAGAAGCAACAGTCCTGACCCATTTTCCAGGGGAGGGGGAGACTTCTTCAGAGAGGGGTCCCTGGAAGGCATTGGCCATTCAGTCAATGAGTGTTGACATGGCGGTGATACTCTCAACAAATAGGAACAGCATCCAACCTGTGGTGTTGAGAAGGAGAAGGTAGGCGTGGGTGCTTTCACCAGTAGATTGTGCAAGTTCTTAATCTGTTTGCTAAGAGTAGCCACATCTTCTCTATACTCCTCTGCGAGTAAACAAGTGTTGCATCGGAACAAGTGTTGCATCGGAACTCTGAACTCTGTTGCCCCGGAAGAGAGCATAGTAAATACAGCTCCTGCAGAACACAAAATACTACATTTTTCCTCTGAACAGGGAAGCCTCCATGACAAAAGGCATAGCAGCTCAATCAGTGTCGCAGAGATAACGATTTCCAGGCAGAGTAAAAAAAAATAGAAACAAAAAGAGACAATAACTGATGTATTTTTCCCGGACCTATACAGGCCGTCAGTAAATACACCCGGAACAAAAGGTTAAATTAAACAAAATAGACTCTAGACTGTTTAAACGAAACAGGCAAGAGTCTGTTATAGCATCTTCAAAGTGCACCTCGGAGGAAATACAGTATTTTTTCATGTCCCATATTTTGATGGTGTGGCGGCAATGACTTTGCCGTGGCGCGGCACCACAGCAAAATGACTGCTGTGGAAACACTGCTCAAGACTTTATTATACAGCTGCGCTAAAGTCTAACCAAATCAAATGTATTTATAAAGCCTTTTTATATCCGCAGACGTCAGAAAGTGTTTATACAGAAACCCATCCTAAAACCCCAGACAGCAAGCAGATGTAGAAGGATGGTGACTAGTATAAACTCCCTAGGAAGGCAGGAACCTAGGAAGAAACCTAGAGAGGAACCAGGCTCTGAGGGGGTGGCCAGTCGTCTTCTGGCTGTGCCGGGTGGAGATTATAAGAGTACATGGGCATTAAGGCCAGATCGTTCTTCAAGATGTTCAAACGTTTGAAGTCTAGGCAAGTATTCAGGTCTTAGAAAAGACTAGTCATCACACAAGCTATGTGACGTCACTTGGAGCCAAAGAAACAGATTTCAACCAGAAAAACATAATTATGACGTCCCATGCCACATAGTGAAAAACAAGTACCCCCACAAACCTACTGAGCAGGAGTTGCTGGAAACCAATGTACACAAGTGTGTATGACACACATACAGTCGCGATTGAAAGTCTACACACCCCTTGCAGTCTTTACATTTTGCTAAAAAAAGGGATTACATTAGATTCTTTACCCCGTTGATCTATGCAACCTACTCCACATTTTCAAAGTGAAAGTAAAATTATAGAATATTTTCCAAATTAATAAGAAATATAAAATGAGGATGTAATAATTGCGTATGTCTTCACACCCCAGAGCAAGTACTTGGTGGTAGCACTTTTGGCATGCATTACATGAGTGAATCATTTTTAATAAGATTTTACCAACACTTAGGGCAACATATATCCATTGTTTTTGTCAAAATTGCTCAAACTCAGTAAATTTTATTGGCAATCATTGATGGACAGCAATATAAAACCTTTTTTTAAGCAGATTTAAGTCCAGACGGAGACTGGACCATTCAGGAACACTTAACACCTCTTGAAAAGCCATTCTGGTGTATCTTTGGCAAAAAAATACATTTCCTGAGTGGTCTAGTCTCAGTCCTGAAATGCTTAAATATGCTTGAAAATCAGAGACAATGTTTAATTATTGCTGTCCATCAACGATTTCCAACCAAATTTACTGAACTTATGCAATTTTGACAAAAACTATTGGCAAATGCCCGAAGAATATTATTGGCAAATGCTCGGTAGAATATTATAGAAAAGTATTAAAATGCCAAAGGTGCTTCCACCAAGTACTAACTCTGGGGTATGAAGACATACGCAATCATGACATCTTCTGTTTAATTTATTTTTTAATTAGAAAAAGTTTCTATAACTTTCTTTCACTATGAAAATGTGGAGTAGGTTGTGTAGATCTGTAGGGGAAATAATCGACTTTAATCCCTTTTAAGATGTAATTTTAAGGCAGAAAAATGTGCACACTGTGCAAGGGGTGTGTAGATTTTCACTAGGCACTGTAGATGATGCACAATTCCAAAGGAACGTATACAGCCAAAGCATCTGAGGTGTCCTTATCTCAGTTTGCCAAATAAGTGACTTGGATACTAAGTATACTGTATAGAGATGCTAAATGTGTTTCAATAGTGGCCATGGTTTAAAATACAGTATCTTAAAGCTGAGAGTAGTAGGTGTTTAAAAAAATGTAATAACAGTTTTAGCCAAGCAATCCTTTGTAGCGAACTGCCCTTACCATGTTATGTTTTCTCCTTTTCAACAGTACATTGTGTAAGTAAGAACCATGGTGGCAATACATCAAAAGCTGTCATCAAATATCCCTGCCGTAAGCACATTTCAAGAGCATGCAATCCTCCAAAATCCTTGGGTGACTTTCAGAGCAAAAGTGTCAAGTTGAAAGATAGCATAATTGTTTGATAGTGTAAAGCTTATCCAAATTAATTCCAGCGAGATAAATGCATCAACTGGACCTTTTTAACTTTTATCTATTAAGACCACATATGTCAATCTCTTCACTTGAGACAATTTCAAATAATCAAAAGAAAATCATTATCATTCTGATTGAGAGCCACAAGCTTTGCCTAAATGCTCACTTTAAAATGTCATGGTAGCATATTACTTCCATCCATGGCACTGATGCAACAAAACATAAATACTACATTATGCTAGCGTCTCATTACTTCATTTCTTATTTCAAAATGTCACCTAAACTAGTTTAAATAAAAGTGGAACCCAATTCCTAGGATTTCTTCCTGCTTTCTTGTACAGTCAAATAAAATGAATAAAACATACTCCATCCGTATTTATTCATAAACAATATTGTTTGGACCATTTCACAGCTTAAAATATAAATCTTTCTCACAGCCCAAAACTCAAACAACAGCAAGAGGGTTCAGTAAGAATTCAGAAAAACTAGGTGAGATAACAGATCAGCCAAACAAAGACATAGCAGGCTGGGTGTTAAATGTAGCAGATTGGGGCCAGCAATTATGCAAAGCAAATATAGCATAAAACCGATCTGCTGAGCACAGGGATCTGTGAGCAGTTTGACAAGCTGCGAGGACCTTCACATGTTTACTTTGACGTGCTGAAACAGATGCCCTCGGCCATGCTATTTGCAGTATCTAATGGTGCAGGTAGCCTAGTGGTTAGAGCGTTGGGCCAGTAACCGAAATGTTGCTGGATTGAATCCCGAGCTGACAAATAAAAATCTGTCGTTCTGCCCCTGAGCGAGGCAGTTAACCCACTGTTCCCTGGGCACTGAAATTGTGGATGTTGTTTCAGAGGGGTTGGGTTAAATGCAGAAGACACATTTCAGTTGAACGCATTCAGTTACACAACTGTCTAAGTATCCCCCTTTCCCTAATGTAACATTTCATAAGGTCAACTACTGAACCTCCGTGGCAAGACACAATAGATATTTAATGTGCAAGATAATAGGAGTGAGGGAGTTGTCCAACCCAGCACCATCCTGCTGCCCAGTCTTCATCACAGAAAATAACATGTTTATTTGGTTCGAAGAATGAGGCAACTGATGTGATTAAAATGTTATCTTAATTACATTGTAGGCCCATGGAATTAATGAAATTAGCCCACTTCCAGTAAATAATATATTTCATCTTCTGTGGATATTGTTAAAATAGGCTAAGCATTGTTCAGTTGATGCTCCATTGGTGTTGAAATTGATCAGTATAAATACCGAAACACCTAGACATTCATTTTATTACAATACAGCTTTTCTGAAAGTCTGATTGTGAATGTAGTAAAGCAATAGAAGTTGTCTGATTTCATTTAGGTGGACCAGACCTCAGTGACTGCCTCACTACCAGCTCCAAAGTGAGAAAAACACTCAAATGAACTCAATTATCCCCATCATGACTGAGGGAATCAGATGAATTACTATATAGGTAAGTAATGGAAGTAATAAGGTGTAGACTAATGGACTGGTGACTTAATGCACTGTAGTTCCAACCCCAAGCAAGATCTCCTTTGGCATAATTTTTTGTGGCTGTCATTGGACAAGATGTCATATCAGGCATATCCTTGACATTTTGGTACCAATCCCTAGGAATACCCTCTTCATAATGCATTATAAGGTCATTTATAATGGCTTATGCATTAGCCTATGCAGCGTATGGTATATTCATGCCCTCAGGGGTGTTGCCAGGTCACAAATAATAACATACACATGTAACCTAAGCAATACAGTATTGACGTATCATAGGCCCATCCATCATTCACATTGCAAGATTTGCCTATCA
The DNA here is from genome assembly GCF_965601325.2 of Salmo salar. Lineage (NCBI taxonomy): Eukaryota > Metazoa > Chordata > Actinopteri > Salmoniformes > Salmonidae > Salmo > Salmo salar. The sequence continues at coordinate 66,644,779 of NC_138299.1, forward strand.
TGCATTGATGGTAGCCTATCATATAATAATGTATCTAGACAGTAAGGGCTATGATGAACAGATAAGCAAATATGTGTATGTTATCCCAGTACACTAATCAGGCATAGGCCTACTCTACAAACAAATCGACAACTCAAGAATGAGCAAACTACCCCTGGACATACCAATAACAGTCGGTCTATTTCGACCTAGAGGAATGATCGATAATAATAACCAGGGGCGAAAATCTGATATCAACTTTGGAGGGGACAATTACATGAAATTTTATCAAGAGCAATTCCTGAGGGGGACACCAAAAGTAGTTCTGTAACACATAGCCTACATTGTAATATGGTAAATGTATATAGAGGAACCAAAGAAATAAGGTGTTTGCCGTACTCCTAACTACCGGTACCCAAAACTACACAACTAATCACAACACAATACCATTGCCTTTAACAAATCTTAGTTCAGTCACCAGTTTAAGTTGAGAGTGGGGGTATCCATGGCATTTTCCAATTATGTTCCTATTTTACAAGTCAAAAAAATTGAGAACCTTTCATAATGTTGCCAAACAAAGACTCAACAAACTTACCTGAGACTCCCTGTCTCTGCCAGTCTGTCCCTGCATATCTGTCCCCAACTCTGCTGTCTGTGTGCCATCTGTTGCCTGCTCTGCCTAATGACATCATTGTGAAATATTTCCATTAAAATTTCATTTCTTTCTTATGAACATTTTATCAACTAGTCTTTGAGATATTAGGCTACTAGGGTTCTTACTATGCGTTTTGGTGTATTGAAAAATACTCTGATGTCCAGCTTTTATTTTTCTGCCATTTTTCTACCTGGCTGGCTGGCTGGCTACACACACACACACAGTGTGTAGGTTATTTACAGTAGGAGATGGGCTTCTATCATCTTCTATCATTCTATTTGGGCTTCGATCTAAAAGGTAGCTAGCAAATGTGAAACGGATTAAAATGACAAGAGTTGACAGCTGTATGAGTTCACCATTTACACAACATATGCTGCAACCTTTTGTAATTTTAAGAGTTTGTTTCATATTGGCTGGCTTCCAACAATAGCTTAATTTGCAAAGCTAGCGAGCACCAATTCAGTTTCAGTGGTGTTTGCTATAATCTTTGCTACCCGGGTTAAATAAAGGTAAAATAAAATAAATAAATAAAAGTTCCCTTGCGACAATTTAGCTTTTGCAACGAGACCATTAAATATATTTAAGACAATGGTAGATGAGAGTGTAGTTCTGTTCAGTTTGGACTTCAGTTTATCGCTAACCTTATCACAGGGACTTTGAAGCACTAACTTACATCATCTGCATGCTGATTCCATCTTTGACGACGCCACATAAATGGAATAGGTACTAGCTAGCTTAATAGTTAATATTTGCGCGCTAGCTCTGCATATACAGCTAGTGTGTGTGTGCGCGATTGACTGGATGAACCTCACGGCAGTTACGTAGCAAGCTAAGGAACTGGCAGTGGATCAAACCATTGTGAGGCAAAGGGCGGGGGGGGGGTCGCAATCTTTTGAAACTTAAAAACGCGCTATTAAGTGTCTAATCAGCACAATTGCTTTCATTGCGTATTATTAATATTATTTAAATTACATAGTTATGTTTCAGTGATATATTGGGGGGGACAAATCATATTTTTCCCAGGATGGGGGGGGTCGTGTCCCCCCCGTCCCCCCCGGGATTTCCGCCCCTGATAATAACCCAATACCGATGTATTGAGTGCTGCAGCTGCTTGTCGGAACTATTAAAAGTAAAGCTTTACTGGACGCAATGTTATGCCACACTGGTAAAGCAAGTTGATGCCGTCTGACCGCACCTGTACTTGAATGTACTAAATCCGACGTGCAACATATATAATACGAATTGTAATTCGTAGCATATCAAACGAAATTGGTGATGGACAGCCACAAATCAATACATACCATACTAACTGTAGCATACAATATCATACTAAAAAGAGTGGCTGTCTCGGATTTACATGCATAATAATATGAAATACTCTTGAGGTCAGGTTGCATTCAAAGCCCATGGCGAAGTTGGCTCAAAACAAAAGTCAGGTAATTAAGCACATGTAGTAATTAGTAAGATTCGGTGTTTTCCCGCGCACAAGTGATTGCTTTTCGTAAAAAAAAACGCTTTATCTGCCTTTGCCATAAAAAAATGTATGCAAATTTCAAACATGTATTTTATTGATAAAAGATGTTGTAGGCCATGTTTTTAGACGCACCATACCGCCTTGACAAAATGACAGAGCGGCACAGGTTACTGTTAGATTTGAGAATGGCGCGCCTCCCTCCCCGCTTTCGCCTGATGATGTGACTGGCTTTTGCCCAGTGCACCGCGGCTCAGTATAATAGAATCCGCCCTATGATAAAATTCTAAAGAAACAGTCATTTACTGATATGAAACTGTAGCCCTAGAACACCACGTGTAACGTTATGTAGGCTATGTATTTATGCACGTTTTCTGATTAGCAGTGTCAACCATTTAGGTGTATAAAAAATATATCAATTTGAATCATAAAATAGCAGAATATCAGTAAATAATCATGGAGGTGTCAAAACAAAAAGGTAACTGCCTAACGTTAGTTGTTTTTGCCCTTACCTGATGCAACTAATTGAACAATCCCGTTGTCCGGAGCTGTTGAAAAACTTCCACAACAGGCATACAAACTTGCGCGCCGCGTTGTCCGTCGGTGATGGTGGTGAGTGAAATTTCCCGCAATCACACCCTCAATATCCTTTAAAAAAATGTATGCCAAGCACCCTTCGTTGTTGCAATTTCCTTAGCATAACACGAGACAACGCTATCATGCAGTGGGAAGGTGTGCTGTGCTGCATGTCAAGGTTTCAGGAGGAAAAGACGTTGTCACAAACTCATGTGCTACTGCTAATGTTTCTTCCAATCATCTTCGTCCGCTCAGGAGTATCTATTCCCTTGCCTGCAGCAATTCTGACTCTTCTTGCTCGTCATGCAGATGAGGACGTTTTCTTAATCGTGAGGCTTTTAAGTAATAGTGAGGACAGCGCTCTCCAATTACGGTTGTGTTTTGTCCTGTATGCACTTGTTAGCAGGAGAAATGCGCAGCGCATCCCTCTGCTTCCACTGGGCTGTGCGCATCACTCTTCTCTACGGGTTGCTCCTGATATCTTCCCAAATGTGTCACATGCCAACGCTCATGAAAAAGTTCATGAAGCGTTTGAGTAATAGGAGAAACCAATGGTAAGTATTAAACAGTACCATCACTTCAAAATTAAGTGATAAGTAGTCTATATATGTCCAGTACAAATGCATTTCTTTATGGATGAAATTATTAGTCATTATAAACTGGGTGGTTCGAGCCCTGAATGCTGATTGGCTGACAGCCGTGGTATATCAGACCTTATACCATGTGTATGGCAAAACATGTATTTTTACTGCTCAAATTACTTTGGTAACCAGTTTATAATAGCAATAAGACACCTCGGGGTTGTGGTATATGGCCATATGACGTTGTGTTGTGCCTAAGAACAGCCCTTAGCCGTGATATATTGGCAATATACCACACCCCCTCTGGCCTTATTGCTTAATTATACAACTGGTGGGTCTAATCCTAATTGGTTAAAACCGCATTCCAGCGGGTGTCTATTCCACAAGTTACCACCGGCTAAATGTATTACATAAAAATGCTTCTGTTCCATCTGACTGCGCAATCCACTGTCTCATCAGCCCAGCCAGGCTCTTTATAAACTTGATCTCCACTATAAAAATATGGAACGCTGTTTGGGTCTTTGCGTGTCAAAAAAAGATACACGTCAAATAACACAGTTTAATTGTAGAATCTTGTGTTGGACCGCAACTTCTGGTATTAGCTAGGTAGCCACTTGTTGTTCGCCTATTGAAATTGAACTTCAATTCATGAAAATAAATAGCTAGCCAGCTACTAAACTCTGTTACCCAAAACTGTCGTTATAAGCAGCCAGCTAGCCTCACGAGGCTCGACCGGAACAGGTTATGTGTTGTGAAGCTAACCACAATAAGGAATAGGCACAATATTGGAATTTGCTGTTTGCCTTCAAAATAAAAGTATCTATTTGAAAGTGATGCAGAAGGTTACAATTGGTGGAATCATGCCATATTTAGACTATATAATGTAAAACAATGTTGGAATGTGAAGCAATGAAATGGAGTATCTGTCTACTCGGTGACACCCACAGAACACAACTGTGAAGAGTTTACGCAAATATTAGCGTTGTAGCTCTTGTCGCAGGACTATGACTGTGTGAAATCCCCTCCCCAGTCAGCCTATTGTGTGTATTGACATTCATATTGCACTGTACAGCTTTACCTAAGGATTGGGGATCAATGAAATGGGGTATCAGTCTACTCAATACATTGTTTCTCAATGTCCTCCTCAGAGTTATCAGACTCCGAAAACATCCACACAGTATTGTTTTTCCTCTGGAATAGTGTTCAATACACATAGGTTGACAATAAATGTGGCTCAATTCACAGTTCTTTCAGAGTCTCACAATAAGAGCTATGACGCTAATGTTCTATGGGTGTCACTGAGTAGACTGATACTCCATGTCATTGAGCCACAATCCATAGGTAAGGCTGTACAGTGAAATAAGTATGCCCCTAATTCAATTCTAAAGTCTAACACATCCAGTGTGATTTCAACAGATTTTTGTCAAATTAACAAATTATTGTCTTTTGTTGATTTTAGATAACATTCCAACCTCGTTTAGCATGATCTATTCAATTATGTCATAATTCTACAATTTCTATTCATTGGCATCACTGTCAATCACATACTTTTATTTTGAAGGCTAACCGCAAAGGCCACTATTGTGGCTAATCCTTATTGTGGCTAGCTTCACATAGATGCGTCCGACCTCAATTGATCATTTAAGAACTATTTTATAAATTAGGGTTATTTTAGATGATGACACCTAGCTAGATGGTTAGCTAGTTAACTATAGCTACTAAAACAGATTATGTCGTTTTGCTCTGTTTTGGGGGAAGAACATTGCTTGCATCCATGAGCTAGCTAGCTTTTTATGACCAGCACTGTAGGTGCACGTGACAACTTTACCAGCATCATAGCATACGTTCGATGAATCGTTGTGACATATGAAATATGAGTGATAGTGTAATCAATGTGTAATAACTACGTAAAACATGTATGAACGCGTTAAATTATTATGTGACGCGCAGTCATATTCAGGTCCTGATTGGTCAACAAGCTTATTTGACATGTCAAATAGTGTTATTTGACGTGTATCTTTTTAGACATGCAAAGACCCAAACGGCGTTCCATATAAAAAGCGTCTAGACATTAGCCCACATTTCTTTTAGACTAACATTTAGATTTCAACAGCGGAGATTTGTATAAACCTTGCTGTCTGTCTGTCTCTCCCACGTTGTTTCAATATTCAAATTTGATCTCCAGCTGTCCCATAGTAATGTCAGTGTTGCGAGTCGGGACGAGACAGACAGGCAGGCAGCGTTTCTCAGCCAGTAGAAATCATGAACCAGCTGGCATAATTTTTATGGATATATACAAGAAATATATCAATTGAAAAAAGGTAAAACTTAACGAAGTGCACCTAGTTTGCAGTCTTTCCAGCTTCAGTTTTAAGTGATTATGTTAGCTGTGTTGTTCGCTAGCTCCTCTGAACAAGTGTCCTGACAATTGAGCACATTTTCTATGCCAGGCGAAATCGCGCCTCGTTAGATCATTGTTATGGACGTACCAAATACATTTCACTAGAAAACAGCTTAAACAAATGCAAATGGGAATACTTTGCTGTTATTCTGGCTGCACTTTTTGACGTGACTATAAATTATCCGTAGTTGGCTAGCTAGCAAGCAAGGGATAAGAACGTTGTCAGCCAGTATGGCAATGGAACATTTAGAAAGAACGACTGGGTCGCGTCCATAGATAAAAAAAAAAAGACTGAACGACTGGGTCGCATCACTGGCAACCGAACAGATAGAACAAACGACCAGTCGGCTTGGGTAGCAACCCTAGATTTGTGCAGTGGACTATATCTTGTGGATGAAAAAGTATTTTAAAAAATTATCAAAATAACGTTTTTCATGAAAATATGTAAATAATTACTTGAATATGCTGGTAACCCGTTGTATAAAAGGGATAATGCCTGAGAAGCTGGTGTTTGGAGGATATAAACCATGCCAACAATACCTGTGTCAATATATCCTCCATACATGGCTTCTCAGGCATTATCACTTTACACAAGTCACAGCACTAAATATATTGGCTATACTTATGATAAGTGCATATGTGCGTGTGAGCGCAGGGGCAGACTGGGACAAGAATTCGGCCCTGGCATTTTAGCCACACCAGCCCACATCACTGTGCTTGCTGCCAGCTCAATAAATAAGTTATTTCATCTAACACGTCCAAGCAGGAATGCATGATTCAAGATATTTTGATGTGCAACCTAATGCAGTGATTGACAATTAGACTATAGTTGCTATTTTACTGTCAAAATAGGACTCGAGAATTTCACATTTTTTTGTTCAATAAAGATCAATTACATACAGCTTTATGTACACTAACTAATATCATAGGTTAATTAATTTGGGGTTCAACACCTGAGGAAGTGGAAACTCAAAGGACAAATAGCTGGATCACTAACTCTAAATATAATAACCAAGACAGGAAGCGGCAGAGGGGAGGACAGCTCATTATAATGCCTGGAATGGAGTAAATGGAATGGTATCAAATGGTTGGAAACTACGTGTTAAATGTGTTTAATTCCATTCCATCCGTTCCAGTCATTACTATGAGCCTTCCTCCCCAATTAAGGTGCCACCAGCCGCCTGTGATGCCCACTGCTAGTAGCCATGTATTCATCCAACAGTAAAGTCCTAAAAAAACTTGAGCAAAATTTGAAATTGTTTTTTTTGCATTGGATAAAAGTAGAGACTCAGAGCTAAACTCAGCAAAAAAAGAAACGTCCTCTCACTGTCAACTGCATTTATTTTCAGCAAACTTAACATGTGTAAATATTTGTATGAACATAACAAGATTACACATCTGAGACATAAACTGAACAAGTTCCACAGACATGTGACTATCAGAAATTGAATAATGTGTCCCTGAACAAAGGGGGGGTCAAAATCAAAAGTAACAGTCAGTATCTGGTGTGGCCACCAGCTCCATTAAGTACTGCAGTGCATCTCCTCCTCATGGACTGCACCAGATTTGCCAGTTCTTGCTGTGAGATGTTACCCCACTCTTCCACCAGGCACCTGCAATTTCCCAGACATTTCTGGGGGGAATGGCCCTAACAGTCACCCTCCAGTCCAACAGGTCCCAGACTTGCTCAATGGGATTGAGATCCGGGCTCTTCGCTGGCCATGGCAGAACACTGACATTCCTGTCTTGTAGGAAATCACGCAAAGAACGAGCAGTATGGCTGGTGGCATTGTCATGCTGGAGGGTCATGTCAGGATGAGCCTGCAGGAAAGGTAGCACAGGGAGGAGGATGTCATCCTTGTAACGCACAGTGTTGAGATTGCCTGCATTGACAACAAGCTCAATCCGATGATGCTGTGACACACCGCCCCAGACCATGACAGACCCTTCTCCTCCAAATCGATCCCGCTCCAGAGTACAGGCCTCGGTGTAATGCTCATTCCTTCCACGATAAATGCGAATCCGACCATCACCCCTGGTGAGGAAAAACCACGACTCGTCAGTGAAGAGCACTTTTTGCCAGTCCTGTCTGGTCCAGCGATGGTGGGTTTGTGCCCATAGGCAACGTTGTTGCCGGTGATGTCTGGTGAGGACCTGCCTTACAACAGCCCTACAAGCCCTCAGTCCAGCCCCTCAGCCTATTGCGGACAGTCTGTGCACTGATGGAGGGATTGTGCTTTCCTGGTGTAACTCGGGCAGTTGTTGTTGCCATCCTGTACCTGTCCCGCAGGTGTAATGTTCGGATGTACCAATCCTGTGCAGGTGTTGTTACACGTGCTATGCCACTGCGAGGATGATCAGCTGTCCGTCCTGTCTCCCTGTAGCGCTGTCTTAGGCGTCTCACAGTACGGACATTGCAATTTATTGCTCTGGCCACATTTGCAGTCCTCATACATCCTCGCAGCATGCCTAAGGCATGTTCACGCAGATGAGCAGGGACCCATCTTTCTTTTGGTGGTTTTCAGAGTCAGTAGAAAGGCCTCTTTAGTGTCCTAAGTTTCATAACTGTGACCTTAATTGTCTACCATCTGTAAGCTGTTTGTGTCTTAATGACCGTTCCACAGGTGCATGTTCATTAATTGTTTATGGTTCATTGAACAAGCATGGGAAACAGTGTTTCCTTTACAAACCCTTTACAATGAAGATCTGTGAAGTTATTTGGATTTTTACGAATTATCTTTGAAAGACAGGGTCCTGAAAAAGGGACGTTTCTTTTTTTGCTGAGTTTATAAAATGGTATATCACACTACAGTTGAGGAACAATGGTAAAGTAATTCTGCTTTGAAAGTTGATAACCCCACTTTTGAGAAAATGGCCCTTGTATGTTTTGGTACACCTTTTGGTACAGCTCTATGTCTACACCCATTCAACATCATTCATACCCTCTTAAGCCTTAGCCCCACCCATCTCTTTAAGGATTCACATGTGAGGCCATGTGCTAAACAGAGTGAGTAAGGTAGTGTACTAAACAACCAAGGATTTCAAGACTAAAGGCTGGTTTACACTACGTCTGTTGACATGTCTGTAGACAGTTGTCGCAGTGACATCATGAACATGCTATTGTCATCCGACATCAAACTTGTCGTTGTTGTTATGAAAAAGTATGAACATAAAAATGACAGGCTGGATGACATCAGCAGCCTGGTGGTCCAAAATAGTATAACTGGTGTATTTTAACATCAATAAATCCATCTGTTTAAAAATGAATTTAGCATATGTCAGTCTAGCAAATCAGGCAACTAAAAGCAACTTTTTAAACAATGTTTTGGTTCATTTCTATCTTGTTAGCTAGCTAGCGTTAAGTTAGCTGGCTAGCCAGTTCAAGTAATGACCATATCATATAGATAACAACGTCTTAACTTTAGCTAAGTTGTATTCATTATTACAGGAAAATAAACTCACAACAAGATCATTATTTGCATGTTAATGGTGAGCTAATTACAGACAATAGCTTACGGTTGTGAGTGTGACAAAGTGAAAGCAGGGCATTCTACCAGAGTATTTTAGAACTTGGATACTGTCTCATTGGCCTAACGTTATATCCTCATTTGACTTTGGTGCAGGTCATGTTTTTCTTCACATTCCCGTCTCTGGTAAAGACACACTATATCAAATAAAATCTAAGTTTATTTGTCACATGCACAGGATACACAAGCTGTAAACGATACAGTGAAATGTTTACTTGTATAGTGGAGTCTTTTGCTTAGACATGTACATTTGAAGTCGGAAGTTTACATACACCTTAGCCAAATACATTTAAACTCAGTTTTTCACAACTCCTGACATTTAATCCTAGTAAAGATTCCCTGTCTTAGGTCACTTAGGATCACCACTTCATTTTAAGAATGTGAAATGTCAGAATAATAGTAGAGAGAATGATTTATTTCAGCTTTTATTTCTTTCATCACATTCCCAGTGGGTCAGAAGTTTACATACACTCAATTAGTATTTGGTAGCATTGCCTTTAAATTGTTTAACTTGGGTCAAATGTTTCAGGTAGCCTTCCACAAGCATCCCACAATAAGTTGGGTGAATTTAAAAAAAATTGTCCACTCCATCTGGCATTTACCAGAATTGCCAGATGGCCCGTGTATGTGTGTATGTGTGTGTGTGTGTGTGTGTGTAGGTGTGTACCCCCTCCCTCTTTACTCATGTAACATTTGGCTTGTCGCTTTGAATTTACTTGAGTCATAAAGACAAACAAATAAAAACGTACGAAACTCAATCTGATGGTCTTCAAATGTTAGCATTTAAAGGATCGACTGGCAGAAGGAGTTTCATTCATTACAATAGCATTGACTAATTCCACTTAAAAAACCTTTAGAGGCAAGAGCTCTGCCAGGTTCTACAAGAAGTGGGGGTTCAACAATACATTGGCACAACATAAATGTAAACTACAGCTGTGGCAGGCCCGGCACACAGTAGGGGGTCCCACCAATACTTCTCTGACTGGGCACTTTTTAAAATCCTCCTTCATGAATTTCCCCCACATTTGAAGTTATCACAGACGACAGCTTCTCTCTACCCATCGAAGCCAACCCCTGCTTTGCCATTATCCTCCCAGCACATCAAAATGTTCCCTTCATGAAATGGCATTATCTGCATGAATGGCAAGTGACCAGCAATCTCAAACTGCCAGAAAAAATTACATATTCTTAGAAAAATGTATGTCCCATACTCCTCCTTTCACAGGCTCCAATGCACAAATGTCTCTCTTCTGCAATATGTTCCTAGTTTAGTTGAAATAGAAAGTGATAGTACAAAAGTTGAACAAAAAGATGAAGGAGCTCAAAGTAGGTCAGTGAGGAGAAGAGAGGAGCAAAATCAATAAGAGCAAACTTGAAAGTAATCTACTACATCACCCCAAACAGTTACCCAAAAGAACCCCAAACGACCTCAAACAACCCAAAACAGGTACCGAAAAGAAGCCCAAACAACCCCTGTAGAAAAGGCTCTCATTTTCTGACACTTTTTAGTTAACTGTCCCTTTAATTTCCCTTTTTCAGTTAACGGTCCCTTTAATTGCAGGCGCCTCTGAGCCATAGAGATGTGTAGAGATCGTTACATATCAGTCCGCAATGGCGCTGCCCGTGTTAGACAGGCTTTTGGGCACTGGAGGTCTCTATACATCTCTACACTCTGAGCGCACCTGCAATCAATATCGCTTGTTAAATACCTGAGTTCCTTTGTTTTTTAGTTCAGTGCCAAACAATCTATGCAGTTACTGAAAACACACAGAAGCGTAATAATAGCAAAATAATAGAGATGCGCATTGACCAGTTACGGAGGAGGTGGCATCGAGGGTTCGACTTCAAACTAGGAAGCTAAATAGAATCCATCGTTTTATATTGTTGGCGGTTTTAGCAACAGCTGTGCTGGACTGTGGTCGACATGGATGAAAGTTCTGATGTAATGGGTGGTGATGATGAAAGTCATGGACCTGGATGGTCTGTGTTAAAGTAAAAGGAGAAAGAAAGACAGCAGTGGCACTTCTAGTGTTGAATGTGAAGAGGGTGAAGGTAGTGAAAAGCAAAAGTAATGGAAAGTTGTAATCGCATTTGATGCGACCACAGGGTCTCATCTACACACTATTCGATTAGCTAATGCCACTAAGAAAGATATAGGTGAAGTCACATTAGCCCGGTTTATTGGTAATGGTAGACTGTTAATATTCTTTGCTGACCATGTTCAGAAAGGGAAGATTATGAAAATGAAACTCTCAAGAGGAAGAAAATCACAAGTCATGTCCCTGGTGCTTCGGTTAAGCTGAGGCGGGTCATTTCTAGGGTTCCACTATCTATGTGCATAGATTATGTAGACGGGGCATAGTGGTAGAAGCCAAAAGGCTGTTCAGTAAGAATGAGGGGCAGAGAAGTGAAATCCTGTCTGTATTATTAATGTTTGAGTAGGTTTTACCTAAGAAAGTACACATGGGTTTCCTGGCTTTCACTGTTAGAGAGTTTGTCCCACCTCCATTAAGGTGCCCAAAAATGGGACATGTAGCAACTCTGTGCAAAGGAAAGAAAAGATTCCAAGTGCCAAGTGTGAAGGGGAACATGATTATGGTGAATGTGGAAACAATGTCAAGGTTAACTGTTTTAATTATGGGGGGGATACAGTCCACCATATGGTGGATGTCAGGCTAGAGGCCCAAAGATATAAAATAACTCAATGTCTTATGCAGCGGCTGCAAGGCAGATTGGTAGAACTATTAGGCAGAATGATGGAGACAGTAGGTTCAGTCCTGGAATAGGTGGACCTACTGTAGGAAATGTTGCTTATGTTGGTCCAGACACAGATATGAGACCTGTTAAGAAATCTTGTTCTCACAATTGTGGACACCTTAATAGTTAATCAGATTGACTTTATAGCCTTCATTGGAAAGGTTATCAACCTGACTGCATTTGTGGAAGAACAACTGCCAAGTTGAAGATCATTGTGGAAGCAGCAAGAGTTTTTAGGAGTAACAGATGTTACTGTCGCCATGATTGTAGATATGTTGACTCCTAATAATACTAATGATGGAATGTATGATGATAATTATAGTCATGTTTTTTTTTATCCTTCAGTGGAATTCCAGAAGCCTTATTGCTAACGGTCAGGAGTTTAAGAAATATGCAATTGATTTCAAATATGATGTGATATGTGTTCAAGAAACATGGCTTAGACCACATCGTGAGGGGTTCCATCCTGCCTGGACATCACACTGGCTTCTAACTATATTGCATCCATGTGTGAATGGAATGTAATTAATGATTCTACTGTTGGAAGTTATAATTTCCCAATTTCGTGTACCATTAACTTTTATGTTACTTTTCCAGATAGGGTACCATTCAGAAGTAGGTGCTTTCATGAAGCAGACTGAGAAGTTTGGTGATCATTGATGGAGAGTTGTCTTTAGAGAGGCCGGTTGATGTATCTGCTGCCTCTGTGACCTCTGATTTTGAGTGCTGTGAATTTATATGTACCAGTGAGCAAAGTGGGTAAGAAAAGGAAGGTGGTTCCTTGGTGGACTGAATACTGCACTGCGGCTAAAAAGCGAGTAGCAGCAGTGTAAAAACAGACTTTAAATAGTCTGGGTGGCCATTTGATTAATCGTTCAGCAGTTTTATGGCTTGGGGGTAGAAGCTGTTAAGGAGCCTCTTGGTCCTAGACCTGGTGCTCTGGTACCGCTTGCCGTGCGGAAGCAGAGAGAACAGTCTATGACTTGGGTGACTGGAGCCTTTGACAATCGTTAGGGCTTACAGAGGAATATGACTCGTGAGAATCTACTTGATTTCCAAAGGAAGAGTGCTTTAGTACATAGGGTCATTAAGTCTGTGAAGAGAAATACATGGAGACAGTTCTACTCTACAATAGGCAGGGGTACTGAGCTGGGGGATGTATGGTCTATGTTGAAGAAGATGACTGGAAGAAGCAAGTCCACTCAAATTCCAGTTTGGGTTGTGGGTCAAAAAATGGCCATAACTGATTAAGAAAAAGCTGACTTGTTGGGGAAGACATTAGATAGGGTAGTGGGGTTACTTTGGATGAAGTATATTAGCAATGCAGGTGTGAGATTTTAAATGCTCATGTTAATGTGTATAAAAAAAGGGATACTGTTGACTCTTATTTTGATGCTGTTTTTACCATACATTAAGTAATAGGCTGTGAATATACAGCCCCAGGTCACGATCAGTTGTGCTATGTCATTTTTAAGCATCTACCTGATGAGGTCATAGATGTTCTCCTGTAATTATTTAATAAGATTTGGAGTGAGGGGGTTATTCCTTGTGGTTGGAAACGTGCAGTAATATTATCTTTTGTAAAGCCTGGTAAGGACCCTTCATGTGCTGATGGTTATAAACTAATAGCACTGACCTCTAACTTGTATAAACTAATTGAAAAGATGATAGTCAACATATTGTCATATTTCCTGGAACAGAGGTTTATTGAGTCAGTGTCAAAAATAATTCTGTGAAGGTAGATCTACTTTGGATGCAGTAGTAAAGGTGAGCAATAAAGTGGCTACGGTCTTTTTTGACATTGAAAAGGCTTATGACACTATGTGGAGAGAAGGCCTACTGATTATGATGGAAATACTTGGTATTGGTGGAAGATTATATAATTGGGTTTTGGCCTTCTTATTTAATCACTCTTTTCGAGTTAAAATTGGATCAATTTTATCTGATGCCTATGGAGTAGACTATGGTATTCCTCAAGGCAGTGCTATCAGTCCTATTTTGTTCAAAATTATGATTAATGATGTGTTTTCGAATGAAGGTAGGGGTATTGAGGCTTCCCTATATAATGATGATGGAGCTATATGGAAGAGGGAAAGGAATGTCTCTCGTGATCAAATCTATTCAACAAGCTATAGTGGATGTTGAAAGATGGTCGATTGACTGAGGTTTTAAATTGTTAGTTGCAAAGTCAAGTATGTTCTTCTTGAAGAAGAAAGTTGCTCATAATATACAGTTGTTTCTGTATGGAGAGTCTATGGGGAGGATTTCTAAATATTAATATTTGGGTCTATGATTGAATTAGCAATATACATAGAAAGATCATGTCATAAATGTTGAAACAAAGTGTAAGAAGGCGGTGGTCTCTGGTTATGAACGGGGTGCTGATAAGACAATCGTTGATGGATATTTATAGAGCTCTGATCAGGACAACACTTGATTACGGGACAGTGGCGAAGACTTTTATTTTTATTTTTTTATTTCACCTTTATTTAACCAGGTAGGCTAGTTGAGAACAAGTTCTCATTTACAACTGCGACCGGGCCAAGATAAAGCAAAGCAGTGTGACACAAACTACAACACAGAGTTACACGTGGAATAAACAAGCGTACAGTCTAACACAATAGAAAAAAAATAAAGTCTATATACACTGTGTGCAAATGACGTGAGGAGGTAAGGCAATAAATAGGCCATAGTAGCGGAGGAATTACAATTTAGCAAATTAACTTGGCTTCAGAGGTTGGACAGAATCCAACATAAAGCTTTAAGGATATGTATTGGTGCATTTAAATCAACATCTGTATGTGCCTTACTAGTGGAGGCAGGTGAGATGCCTTTGGATATATGGTGTAAAAAGTTGTCATTAGCTTATTCGGTTAGGTTGAAAGGCTGTTAAAGCTGCTAGTGTACTAGATTACTGTTAGGAATATACTAGTAGACAAGGCAGTGGTTTTGGTTGGACAGTTGTAAAGCTTGCTGATGAGAGTGGTTTCAGGGAGTTGGAGGTTAGCCCTTCTGTGGTGAAAGGGGATGTTCCTCCATGGTTACTCCCAGATCCTGTTGTTGATCTAACCATGGTAGAGAAAAGGAAAGATTGGTCAGAAGTCAGTGATATAGGGAAACTGGTTAACAATTACATTGGTAGAGATTTCCCCCCCTTTTCTCCCCAATTCCGTGTTGGAGTTACAGTCTTGTCCCACTGCTGCAACTTCTGTACGGACTCGGGAGAGGCGAAGGTCAAGAGCTGTGCGTCCTCTGAAACACGACCCCGCCAAGCCGCACTGCTTTTTAACACAATGCTCGCTTAACCCAGAAGCCAGCCACACCAGTGTGTCGGAGGAAACACCGTACACCTGGCAACCGTGTCAGCGTGCATGCGCCCGCCACAGGAGTTGCTAGACCGCGATGGGACAAGGACATCCCGGCCTGCCGAACCCTCTCCTAACGACACTGGGCCAATTGGCGCAACCTCATGGGTCTCCCCGTCGCGGCCGGCTCCGACACAGCCTGGTATAAACCCATGATCTGTATTGACACAGCTAGCACTGTGATGGAGTACCTTAGACCGCTGCCCCACTCGGGAGTCCATTTTTATGCTTTTTTACAGCTTTTCACAGATAGATCCAAGGACCCAGATAGTGGGCGCACAGGAGCAGATGTTTATGTTCCTGAATTTGATGTGCAGATACAGTTGAAGTCGGAAGTTTACATACACTTAAGTTGGAGTCATTAATACTTGTTTTTCAACCACTCCACAAATTTATTGTTAACAAACTATAGTTTTGGCAGGTCTGTTAGGACATCAACTTTTCTGCATGACACAAGTCATTTTTCCAACAATTGTATAAAGACAGATTATTTCACTTATAATTCACTGTATCACAATTCCAGTGGATCAGAAGTTTACATACACTAAATTGACTGTGCCTTTAATGTTATGGCTAGGCGTGGCGCTAGCGACCCACCTCGACAACATCCGGTGAAATTGCAGAGCGCGAAATTCAAATAACAGAAATAGTCATATTTAACATTCATGAAAATACAAGTGTCATACATCAGAAAAAAGCTTAACTTCTTGTTAATCCAGCCGCTGTGTCAGATTTCAAAAAGGCTTTACGGCGAAAGCACACCATGTGATTATCTGAGGACAGCACCCCGCACACAAAAGCATTAAAAACATTTTTCAACCAGGCAGGTGCACCACGAAAGTAAAAAATAGTGATAAAATAAATGCATTACCTTTGAAGATCTTCTTCTGTTGGCACTCCAAAAGGTCCCAGCTACATCACAAATGGTCCTTTTGTTCGATAAAGTCCTTCTTTATATCCCCAAAAACTCAGTTTAGCTGGCGAGCTTCATTCAATAATCCACCGGTTTCCCTCCTTCAAAATGCATACAAAATGAATCCCAAATGTTACCAATAAACTTCTTCAAACAATGTTTATAATCAAACCTCAGGTACCCTAATATGTAAATAAATGATACAATTTAAGACGGAGAATCGTTATTGTCTTTACCGGAGAAAAACAACAAAGAACGCGCTCTCATCGATGCGCATGAAAACACTACAGCCAAAATGGGAGCCACTTAAAAAAAACACAAATTCTAGTGCATTTTCCAAAAACAAGCCTGAAACTCTTTATAAAGACTGTTGACATCTAGTGGAAGCCGTAGGAACTGCAATCCTGGAGGTTTTCCCTTCATATTAAACATGACAGCCATTGGAAACAGTGGTGGGCTGATTTATTTTTTCTGGATGGTTTGACATCGGGTTTTCTCCTGCCATACCAGTTCTGTTATACTCACAGACATTATTTTAACCGTTTTAGAAACTTCAGAGTGTTTTCTATCCAATGCTACCAATTATATGCATATCCTACTTACTTTTACGTTGGGCACGTCATTCATCCGAATTTCCGAATACTGCCCCCTAGCCTTAAAAAGTTAAAGCACCTAAAACAACCCAAATGATTCCCCAAAAACCTCCAAACAACCCCAAACAATTAACCCTGTTTCCTGTAGTCCACGATCAGCTCCTTGATCTTGCTGACGTTGAGGGAAAGAGCGGCACCACACTGCCAGGTCACTGACCTCCCTGTAGGCTGTCTCATCGCTGTCGATGATCAGGCCTACCACAGTCTTGTCAGCATACATGATGTTGGTGTTAGAGTCGTGTGCGGCCACAGAGTCATGGGTGAAGTTGTAAACTAAGACCTACTGGAAGTATTGGGTTTCTCTAATACAGCCATAAGCACTAACATGTCCATACAGTCTACTATGCCCTCTATTGGAGATAATAGTCATATCCACATACAGTACATGGACTACGTAGTGCAGTGATGGACAAACTTGACACGTGTCATGAGCTCTAATTATAATTTTCACTCTTTTAATCATAATGCATTATTTATTATTGTACATAATTGAACCAATGGAATACTCCTAAAAGCGCAAACTCTTCCCAGTGCCCACCGTGTATTACTTTTTATGTATACCAACTTACTGTTCTCTGTTGCTTCTGCAGCTGACCCTGAATTTATATGCATATTCAAAATATAAACTAGAAACTTCATACATACAGTGGGGGAAAAAAGTATTTGATCCCCTGCTGATTTTGTACGTTTGCCCACTGACAAAGAAAGGATCAGTCTATAATTTTAATGGTAGGTTTATTTGAACAGTGAGAGAGAGAATAACAACAAAAAAATCCATAAAAACGCATGTCAGAAATGTTATAAATTGATTTGCATTTTAATGAGGGAAATAAGTATTTGACCCCCTCTCAATCAGAAAGATTTCTGGCTCCCAGGTGTCTTTTATACAGGTAACGAGCTGAGATTAGGAGCACACTCGTAAAGGGAGTGCTCCTAACCGCAGCTTGTTACCTGTAAAAAAGACACCTGTCCACAGAAGCAATCAATCAATCAGATTCCAAACTCTCCACCATGGCCAAGACCAAAGAGCTCTCCAAGGATGTCAGGGACAAGATTGTAGACCTACACAAGGCTGGAATGGGCTACAAGACCATCGCCAAGCAGCTTGGTGAGAAGGTGACAACATTTAGTGCAATTATTCGCAAATGGAAGAAACACAAAAGAACTGTCAATATCCCTCGGCCTGGGGCTCCATGCAAGATCTCACCTCGTGGAGTTGCAATGATCATGAGAACGGTGAGGAATCAACCCAGAACTACACGGGAGGATCTTGTCAATGATCTCAAGGCAGCTGGGACCATAGTCACCAAGAAAACAATTGGTAACACACTACGCCGTGAAGAACTGAAATCCTGCAGCACCCGCAAGGTCCCCCTGCTCAAGAATACATATACATGCCCGTCTGAAGTTTGCCAATGAACATCGTAATGATTCAGAGGACAACTGGTGAAAGTGTTGTGGTCAGATGAGACCAAAATTAAGCTCTTTGACATCAACTCAACTCGCCGTGTTTGGAGGACGAGGAATGCTGCCTATGACCCCAAGAACACCATCTCCACCGTCAAACACACGGCCAAGGCAACAAAGGAGTGGCTCAAGAAGAAGCACATTAAGGTCCTGGAGTGGCCTAGCCAGTCTCCAGACCTTAATCCCATAGAAAATCTGTGGAGGGAGCTGAAGGTTCGAGTTGCCAAACGTCAGCCTCGAAACCTTAATGACTTGGAGAAGATCTGCAAAGAGGAGTGGGACAAAATCCCTCCTGAAATGTGTGCAAACCTGGTGGCCAACTACAAGAAACGTCTGACCTCTGTAATTGCCAACACGGGTTTTGCCACCAAGTACTAAGTCACGTTTTGCAGAGGGGTCAAATACTTATTTCCCTCATTAAAATGCAAATCATTTTATAACATTTTTGACATGCGCTTTTCTGGATTTTTTTGTATTTATTCTGTCTCTCACTGTTCAAATAAACCTACTATTAAAATTATAGACTGATCATTTCTTTGTAAGTGGGCAAACGTACAAAATCAGCAGGGGATCAAATACTTTTTCCCCCCACTGTACATTAAAAAAATCTACAAGACTCCATGTGTGTTACAGATGCACTGACTCACCAGCGAAAACAAATGGGCCACGCCATAGGGACAGTGGAGTTACTTCTGGACATTATAAAGCAACATTGAAAAATGATTCATTCACTTTTCCTCCTCTGTCTGTGGGAATTTGCCACTGTGGAATCAAACACTGAGGCTATCTGTATGTTCAGAATAATGGCTTCTTTTGTCAGTTACATGGATAGCTACATAAGAGTATCAATGGCTATGATCACTATACTGTATGTACAGTGTGTTATCCACACACTGTATTGGATATAGCCTTTTGTTGATACAGTATTGTGCTCCACAATTAAATGGAACTGTATAAAAGGATTGGACAGAACATCTCCTTTCATGTGGAAATTAATTCATTCAGAAGGGACAAAAAACACTTTCACCTTTTGTTATACGGAAGGGATTTGAATTTTGCCCAAGGGAAAAGCCCCACATGTTACGTAACTGACCTGTGCTGGAACCTAGTTTGAAAGATGTAGGGGTTTTAACCTTTTGAGTCAGACTTGCCCTTATAACTAATCAATACACCATGAAATGATAAGGAATAGTTCATGATTTAATTTCATGCAATTAAGTTGTTCACTTTGCAGATAAAGAATTACACAGTTAATTGGGGTGGTGAAAAGGAAATAAAATACGAAACAAAAACAATGAGGTATATTGGAAAGGTATAATGAGGTATATTGGAAGTAATCCAAGTAAAATCCAAGGGACAAATACCAACAAGGGCAAACACAACTGAAAAACATTCTCCATACAAATACCACCTGACATCAGAAATAAGTTAAGTTGAGCAGTTTGAATTTTGGATGCTTTGTAAACTTGCCTTTGACTGACACATTTGCATGTACCAATGACTGACCATTCTCCCATTTAAGGATGTACAATCAGTCACAGGAGCAGAAATGTATTTGACTTCTGACATCATCATCAATCATGGTAGTATCATCAAGGACAACAACCACCCGAGCTACTGCATGTTCACCCCGCTATCATCCAGAGAGCGAGGTCCCATCAAAGCTGGGACCGAGAGACTGAAAAACAACTTCTATCTCAAGGCCATCAGACTGTTAAATAGGCATCACTAGCACCTTAGAGGCTGCGGCCCTATATACATAGACTTGAAATCACTGGCCACTTTAATAATGGAATACTAGTAACTTTAATAATGTTTACATATTTTGCATTACTCATCTCATATGTATATACTGTATTCTATTATACTGTATTTTAGTCTATGCCGCTCCGACATTGCTCATCCAAATATTTATATATTCTTAATTACGTTCCTTTACTTTACATTTGTGTGTATTGTGAAATTGTTAGATATTACTTGTTAGATATTACTGCACTGTCGGAGCTAGAAACAGAAGCATTTCGCTACACCTGCAATAGCATCTGCTAAACATGTGTATGTGACCAATAACATTTTTATTGATTTGATTTATGTAAATGTCACTTTGACGGGCTCATTGTTGCACGAAATACGATTTTGACAGAAGTTTCTATTGAAAGATGTCACTTGAAATAAATGTCACAGCTTCATGTAGCCTAAAGTACATTGCTGTGTTTGAAATCTGGGTGACTAGCGAGTATTGACATTACTAGAAACATTACTAGCTAGAAGGATTATTGAATATCATTTTGAATGTGTACATGTTGATTTGTGAGAGAACCAATTGATTTCTGACATGACAAATTCATAGTGTTTATAATAGTAAATTGTAACAGTCACACTCAACAAAACGTTAACACCTAATATAACTGTTATTTTTTCTCAAGATAATGCAAAGTATTTGGAATGCAGCGTTTACATAAAACCATCATTCTGCCACACACCTTTGCTCTACCAAGAAATGGAACTTGTTTTTACACATGTATGAGATACACTACTGTGTGCTGAAAGTGCAGAGGCAACTTAATGGAGAGAGACCCATATATCAGTGCCTGAACCATACTGTGCTGTACTGTACTCCTCCTACCCCCAGTTAATGAAGAGATATGTTCTCCATTATGATCCTACATTCCTGCAGCAGCAATTGGAAACTCTCCAGAGGCTCTATCACACAGCATTTTGAGTCTGGTCCTTTGCGAATCTTCATATTCCATGCAATTTTCATAAATTGAAGTCTAGTGAGCACTATTGACATAACTGGGATTTATTGCTTACCAACATGTACCATAGTGTGGTGCAAATGATAGATGTCATGGGTTTAATCATATTCTAATGTATTCACAACTTGGGGATTCTATCACACCGTGTGGACAGGATGGCCTAAATGTTTTGATCACTTTCTCGTCCATGTATTATGATAACACCAGTGGTGGCTATCTGTAATAAAAAAAAGAATAACATTGTGCCATCTGGTTTGCTTAATATAAGGAATTTGAAATGATTAATACTTTAACTTTTGATAAGTATTTTTTAGCAATTACGTTTACTTTTGATACTCAAGTATATTTAAAACCAAATACTTTTAGACTTTTACTCAAATAGTATTTCACTGGGTGACTAACTTTTGTCATTTTATTAAAGTATCTTTACTTTTACTCGAGTATGACAATTGAGTACTTTTTCCACCACTGCATAACACATACATACTCACACAAGGCTAACAAGCCCCCTTTTAAACATTTGCATACACATTAAAGGTTGTGCACATATGGAAATAGCTTGTAAATTGTCTTATAATATCATATTGAAGGAATTGTATTCATGGCAAGTGTGGCAAGTGTCCCAAGTGCATAATCGAGGCCTGGCACTTTTATTGGCCAATGGACACGCAGACCAGTCAATTGACCAATTAGCATTTCCACAGTCCACTCCATTGTTTAATGGATGGATGACATGACGTACACCAGAGCTAAAGAGACCCACTGCTGTAAGGCCACGGCCAGCATTGACAACATGCTGCACACTCATGACATGATAACATTTTAGTCCGGGGCCACAGTGGCACTGAGCACAAATAAATTGAGAAGGATGATCAGTCGATGATGATTTCCATAATCGTTGTACATTCTGTAATTCATCAAGTGAATGATACCCCCATCCCTAATGTCACGTTTATTACATTTTGAGTCCAGCAGCGGGCACACTGACTTTTTTCTAAAGGATTGATTACACACAGAGTGATTTGTACTGCTGCCTGTGAGTGGAGGAGCAATCTGTTATTCGCCCCCAAAATAACAATAAGGAACGGGAAATGCAATCTAAATCCACTCATACAACTTCCTCTCTCTCTGCTGACAGACAGGCAAACAGGAGGGCAAAGTAACCGCGCTGAAGCAGTAAGATAAGGGATCTTTTAACCAAACACAAGTATCTAAAGTCACAATATTTCAAGTCAAATTAGTTTGCTGTTTCCAATATCGTGCCTCATGCATGACCACGAATCTAAACAACTTTGAAAGAGGATCAAAACAGTCATGCCATATTCACTGTGTTGTCCTGCTTCTTACTTGTGGGAAAGCAACCCCTGCCCTTTGCTTTGTACAGCCAACTGTTCAATTCCATTGGTGTTACTGTTTGAATATTTGGAGGTTATTGGGACAATTGTGAGTGGTTATAAGGAACTGCCATAACAGTCCTATTTATTCATTAGCTTGAGTAAATAGGACAAAAGCTATGATTGTTGTTAGTTCTGAGCACAACTATTTGCACAGGGATCATTTACCAGACTTGTTTTTACCAATATCAAAGAGAACTTATGAGAGACATGTAACACGCTATTGAAATAATATTTGGCCAGGCTTATTCTTCACATACTGTAATCAAATTTCAACAGTGAACAGACAGTTTCCCTCACTAGTACCTACAAACTCTATGGACATGGGGTTTCTGCCATCTACAAACACAATTTATATCAGTTTAGCACCCCTCAGATCTCTGAATCTTCTCTCTTTTTTTATCCACGGCACCCCCAGACAACATCCCCTGGGTTAAATGAAATGTTGATGCAATATCTTGCTACATACAACATTCAGTGGTGTAAAGTACTTAAGTAAAAATACTTTAAAGTACTACTTATATAAGGGCACAGGGCGAGACCCAGATGCAGACACGGGAGGCAGATGATTAGAGTCTCTGATATTTATTAGTATCCAAGGGGCAGGCAAGAGAATGGTCGTGGACAGGCAAAAGATCATAACAAGGTCAGAGTCCAGGAGGTACAGAGTGGCAGGCAGGCTCGAGGTCAGAGCAGGCAGTATGGTCAGGCAGGCGGGTACAGAGTCAAGGCAGGCAAGAGTCAAAACCGGGAGGACTAGCAAAAAACAGAGAAGAGGAAAAAGCAGTGGTTGACTTGACAAAACAGGACAAACTGGCACAGACAGACAGAAAACACAGGTATTAATACCTAGGGGATAATGGGGAAGATGGGTGACACCTGGAGGGGGAGGAGACAAGCACAAGGACAGGTGAAACAGATCAGGGTGTGACAACTTAAGTAATTTTTTTGGTATCTGTACATTACTTTATTATTTAGATTTTTGTCAACTTTTACTTCACTACATTCCTAAAGAAAATTATGTACTAATTTACTCCATACAAAAGTACTTGTTACATTTTGAATGTTTAGCAGGACAGAAAAGGGCCCAATTCGCACACTTCACATCACTTCCCTGGTCATCCCTAATGCCTCTGATCTGGCGGACTCACTAAACACAAATGCTTTGTTTGTAAATGATGTCTGAGTGTTGGATTGTAACTCTTGTTATCCGTAAATAAAAGAAAAACAAGAAAATTGTGCCGTCTGGTTTGCTTAATATAAGGAATTTTAAAATATTCATCCTTTTACTTTTACTTTTGATACTTAAGTATATTTTAGCAACTACATTTACTTTTGATAGTAAAAGTATATTGAAAACCAAATACTTTGACTTTTACTCAAGTAGTATTTTACTGGTTGACTTTCTCTTTTTCTATTAAGGTATCTTTACTTTAACTCAAGTATTAGAATTGAATACTTTTTCCACCACTGACAACATGACTGCATGATACTTTACATACAATCAAGTAATGCTCATTATAGTGTCCGACAGATCCACATAATCAACACTGTATCTCAATAAAACTGCAGTGGATGATGCATCACATGTGCACACGCACACACACACATTTCCTCTTCCTCACTCACACACACCTTAAACTTACCCTAATTTGCTGCAGCTTGAGGTCTTTGAACTTTTCATGGTACAGTCTGCGGTCCCATCACCACCTCTGCCATCCTCATCAAGCCTTCATGTCCACTATGTGGCTGTCGTCTGAATGAAACAACGCGAAAGCTTGATCTAACGAGAAGAAAAAAGCAACGACAATTGAAACCATAAAGGGATTTGAAGGCTACAGAATTGAGACCAAACTCGACAGTAGAAATCCAGTTGGCCAACAACAAAACTAGGAGTAATTACTGTACATGTACCTCACATTCTTCAATCATTCAAATAATTGGGTTCCTTCACAGTTGACCAATACTAAATAATATACTTGAGCTCAGTCAATCAGTGCTACTCTGTGGTATGTAAATCTCTGAATTCACTTTTGCTCAACTTTATTAGTGTCCCAGACAAATTATATAATGCACAGAAGTAAACATATCAAAGAATTTCTGAACGTTTTATTAGCAATGCCTCTTTGCACATAGGCCTAACCACCCCCATGTAATGACTAGCCTCTCCAGAGCAAAAGACAAGCTGTCAGTCAAACTGTCAATCACTGTAACAGCTGTTTTGTACAGTTTGTCTGTCTGTTGAGCATTGGAGAATGAAAGACTGACATACAAAATGGAGGATGGGCCACCATCTTATACTGCCCAGTGGAAGCATAAAGTAAGACTTAGTAAATTAAGTTTGCAATTAAGAAAATAATTACCTCCATATCTTTTCAAGATGAGAGGAGCCTCACATGGCTACTTGGTGGAGCACTACAGAGGACAGGAGCAGCGGGGAGTTGATATAATTGACTTGAAATTGTTCTCCCATGGTAATTAAACATTGTTCCAAGCGATAAATGATTGGAGGATTGAGTCATGTATTCTAGTAGGCTTCTTACCATTACATCTAGCGTATTAGGCCATAATTCAGGGTTTAGGGAGATAACAAGATATATTTTTGAATGCATAGATCTTTTTTGCTATGAAATTGCTCTGTGATATACTGTAGGCTACAGTGATTTGTCCGTACTGATTTCTTTACATTTCTACTAATTGTGTGACTCTCCCTGTGATTTGAGGCTATATTCTACAACAGATCATTCTTGCGGAACTTAACTCCTCTCATAAAGGACATTTACTTGATTCTATGCTTAAAATATTGATTACAATCATCATTAAGTGATACAAAATGTAACATTAAGTGTTTACATGCCCTGCTATAAGGAATATATGATCAATAGTAATATAACATAGCATGCCTAAAGCTATCACCATGGGCCAAGTAAATCCAATGGATGACCTGATGACCTTGCTCCTAAGATAAATGGCTACTACTACTGATAATTATCATATTATAATTCGTTTTTACTACTATTACTACCACTGCTATTATACAGTAGGGTTTGCAAAGTTCCACAAAAGCATAAAACTCATGTTTCTTTCTCTAACAAACATATAGGTCTTTCGACATTGTGTGGGACTGGAAAATCATTTTTGGAAAGACTTATCAATGCAGATTTTATAATACATTATAAGTGCATTTATACCAGCTTATGAGCACTCAAATGAGCTTTGAGCAACCAATCAAAGAGTTGACTTGAAGTTTGACTCAGTGTTTTCCTTCCTCAGCTCTGAGGATGTGAGGATTGTTTTTTATTTACCTTTATTTAACTATGCAAGTTAGTTAATAACAAATTCTTATTTTCAATGATGGCCTAGGAACAGTGGGTTAACTGCTTTGTTCAGGAGCAGAACAACAGATTTTTACCATGTCAGATCGGGGATTCGATTTTGCAACCTTTTGGTTACTAGTCCAACACTCTAACCACTAAGCTACCTTGCCGCCCCAATTGTTGAGGCGAATGCTAAAGCAAATCTGTCCGTAGAGTGAATGACGTTACTCATGATAAATTCATAGGAGTGACAAGGCTGAGTGACTCTTCGGCCGTAGGTTAATTTGTCAAGAGGCCATCTGAAGTTATGAGCCATGGCAGTGTGACAAAGCAGAAGCTGAATGTCATCCATTTCACTGTAAAGGGAAGAAATGGGACATGAAATGGCTGACTTTTTTATGCTGTACATAATAGTGCCAAAAATGATATGCTGACCATGTCCCTAGTTGGAACCAAGGTATCCTCTTTTCATTTATTTATTTCTCAGTTGAATTTTGTTTTGACTACCAGTTTATTGATGATGAGCCTTGGTCTCGTTTGAAGTATCTCTCTCTGTGTGTGTACAGTTGAAGTTGGAAGTTTACATACACTTAGGTTGGAGTCATTTTCAACCACTCCACAAATGTCTTGTTAACAAACTATAGTTTTGGCAAGTCAGTTAGGACATCTACTTTGTGCATGACACAAGTAATTTTTTCAACAATTGCTTAGAGACAGATTATTTCACTCATCACTTATATTCACTTATATTCACACTTATATTTCACTGTATCATAAATATTCACTTAAATTTCACTTATATTCACTTATATTATACTATGTATCACAATTCCAGTGGGTCAGAAGTTTACATACACTAAGTTGACTGTGCCTTTAAACAGCTTGGAAAATTCCTGAAAAATGATGTCATGGCTTTAGAAGCTTCTGATGGGCTAATTGACATCATTTGAGTCAATTGGCGGTGTACCTGTGGATATATTTTAAGACCTACCTTCAAACTCAGTGCCTCTTTGCTTGACATCATGGGAAAATCAAATGAAATCAGCCAAGACCTCAGAAAAACAATTGTAGACCTCCACAAGTCTGGTTCATTCTTGGGAGCAATTTCCAAACGCCTGTACAAACAATAGTACGCAAGTATAAACAACATGGGACCACGCAGCCGTCATACCACTCAGGAAGGAGGCACGTACTGTCTCCTAGAGATGAACTTACTTTGGTGCGAAAAGTGCAAGTCAATCCCAGAACAACAGCAAAGGACCTTGTGAAGATGCTGGAGGAAACAGGTACAAAAGTATCTATATCCACAGTAAAATGAGTCCTATATCGACATAACCTGAAAGGCCGCTCAGCAAGGAAGAAGCCACTGCTTCAAAACCGCCATAAAAAAGCTAGACTACGGTTTGCAACTGCACATAGGGACAAATATCGTACTTTTTGGGGAAATGTCTGGTCTGATGAAACAAAAATAGAACTGTTTGGCCATAGTCCTCCATCGTTATGTTTGGAGGATAAAGGGGGAGACTTGCAAGCCAAAGAACACCATCCAAACCGTGAAGCACGGGTTGGCAGCATCATGTTGTGGGGGTGCTTTGCTGCAGGAGGGTCTGGTGCACTTCACAAAATAGATGGCATCATGAGGATGGAAAAATATGTGGATATATTGAAGCAACATCTCAAGAGATCAGTCAGGAAGTTAAAGCTTGGTCGCAAATGGGTCTTCCAAATGGACAATGACCCCAAGCACTCTTCCAAAGTTGTGGCAAAATGTCAAGGTATTGGAGTGGCCATCACAAAGCCCTGACCTCAATCCCATAGGAAATGTGTGGGCAGAACTGAAAAAGTGTGTGCAAGCAAGGAGACCTAAAAACCTGACTCCGTTACACCAGCTCTGTCAGGAGGAATGGGCCAAAATTCACCCAACTTATTGTGGGAAGCTTGTGGAAGGCTACCCGAAATGTTTGACCCAAGTTAAACAATTTAAAGGCAATTATACCAAATACTAATTGCGTGTATGTAAACTTCTGACCCACTAGGAATGTGATGAAAGAAATAAAAGCTGAAATAAATAATTCTCTCTACTATTATTCTGACATTTCACATTCTTAAAATAAAGTGGTGATCTTAACCTCTAAGACAGGGAATTTTTACTAGGATTAAATGTCAGGAATTGTAAAAAACGGAGTTTAAATGTATTTGGCTAAGGTGTATGTAAACTTCCGACTTCAACTGTATGTATTTACTTGTGGATATTGAGAAATTACAAAAGTAAAACATAAACACAAGTTTTTGGACTAACCAGTACAAAACAAACAATTTGAGAGCTTGGGACAATTAAGTTCTAAAAAAGATGATTCTGAGATAATTGGCTTTAATGTTCCGAACCCTCATTGGTTTGTATGGTGTCAGCAATTTTTTTATTGTTTTATTTTGAATTTAACAACATGAATTAGGGTATTTAGAGTACTATATACTGTAGGTAGAGAACATTGAAAAGAACAAAGCTATGGCAATAACTACATTTTGACAAAAATGCAGATAGAAACTCATGGTCCCATGCTCTCGAATTAATTCAGCACGGTGCCTTAGTCCTTCTTGTTTTTTGATGATCAATTAACCCCCTTGCCAAAGAACACCTTCAATCTACAAATACCTATATTCTATCCTAGCAGAGCTTCTCTTTCTTTTTTGTCTACAATAATCATTTTGTTGTCCTCAGGGGAACTTAAGATAGTGACATACGGATTAAACAGTATAATAAATTCATACAGTACATGACAGTGCAATTTACATGGTACTGACTGATACAGTGTAGAAGACTAAAGGCAAAGTTGGATGAATTAGTTGGTTCGGATGGGAATCATCAAATAATTATAGTAATGCAATAAACACAGCAGCCTAATTGATTTCAGACCATTCACTTGCACAGTCTTTTGGGTACAGATATTTCTCAGTAACTGTGTGAATCAACATATGTTCATTTCTGTAGAAAATACTGTCCAGGGTTTTCAGTAAGGTTGTATTTGTCAAAAAAAAGGGTTTTGTTATGATTGCATTCAAATGCCAAAGCACACCTCCAGTAGCCTACATTCGGCAACTCATGATCGAGTTAGCATAGACATAATCGTATTAGAATTATGGTCTGTTTTGGGATTAATTTGCATACATAGCTGTTGTGACATACACCATGGGTACATAACATATACATATACAATGGGGTCCAGAATTATTAGATCCCTTGATAAAGATGACCAAAAAAATACTGTTAGCATCAGTCCTCTGACTATAGCACCGGTTCC
This sequence comes from Salmo salar, assembly GCF_965601325.2. Taxonomy (NCBI): domain Eukaryota; kingdom Metazoa; phylum Chordata; class Actinopteri; order Salmoniformes; family Salmonidae; genus Salmo; species Salmo salar. The sequence goes on from NC_138299.1 coordinate 66,673,893, forward strand.
AATCCAGGCAGTGCATATGCAAAAAATATGTTATTCCCTACTGTAAAATATGGTGGTGGATCTTTGATGTTATGGAGCTGTTTTGCTTCCACTGGTCCTGGGGCCCTTGTTAAGGTCAGTGGCATCATGAACCAAGTACCAGGACATTATATCCAAAGACCTAGTTTCCTCTGCCAGGAGCCTGAAATATGGCCACAAGTGAATCTTCCAGCAAGACAATAATCCTAAACACACATCAAAATCCACAAAGAAATGGTTAATTGACCTCAAAATCAACATTTTGCAATGGCCATCTCATCTCTGGACTTAAAACCTGTGATTTGAAATTAAGAGGGCAGTCCATAAGCACCGATGAAGGATGTCAAGGATCTGGAAAGATTATGTATGGAGGAATGGTCTAAGATCCCTCCCAATGTGTTATCCAATCTCATAACATTTTAGGAAAAGGCTCAGTTTAGTTATCCTTGCAAACGGAGAGGGTGCTGGAATATTGAAATCTGGGGATTCAATCTTTTTAGATTTGTTGTGTTACTTGTTTAACAAAATCTTTCTCTCTGAGCAATTGTATTAGTATAAAAAAAATGTTTTTTGCATACAATATAGCTAAGTATTTGGATTATTTATTTTGTAGTCTTTTTTGCTCATCTATATCAAAGAATCCAATAAATCTGGACCCCACTTTATGTATTTTTGCATGATGAAACTGTTTTCCAACGCAACACATTCCACCCACTCCAAAGTGCCACCCCACCTCCTCAAAACACAACCGTTGACTGATTATCTACTGATTATGTATTTTGCATGCTATCTGCGAAGCAGCCTGAGAGTTGGGGCAAGAGGAGAGGCATTAAGGGCTTGACGACTGTGGGACCTCCTGCTGAGATGAGAGGGGAGGTAAAAGCAGAGGAGAGGGAAGTGTGAATAGGGGAAAACCAATCTGCTGTACTGGAATGGGACCCGTCATGGTCACTCAGTCGCTCGTGGGCTCTTTCCCGCTTTCTCTCTCTCTCTCTCATTTTCCCTTCCTTCTCTCTCTCTCTCTCTCTCTCTCTCTCTCTCTGACCTACACCATGAATCATGGTATTGCACTTTGTTCGCCCTTTTCGTCTGGCATCACCCTCAGAGTCCCCCCCCCCACCTCTATCCCCCAGATTATTCTATCTGTAGTCACTAAGGAGATGCACACACTATCCATAACAAAGTCCAAATTCTCAGCGCGTCGATTTGGCGTCAGACTCCTAATTAAAACTCGTTTTCTAAGAGATAATTAGACTTTCATCTCACCAGTATGCCACGCTCAATCAAATAACCATTTCTTTCTTCAAGGGAGGCTCAGAGAGGAAAAAGAGAGAGGGTCTTTAGCCACTTTCCTTCAGGGCACGAGTCAATTAATAAAGATATCTTGGGTTAAAAAAAAGACAAAGAAAAGTCTGCTATAAATAGACTAATATCTTCAATTCGTGGAAGTAAATTACTTCAATTGGGAGGAAGACGGCACAATATATATATTTTTAAAGAACAAGGTTAGGATACATCAGTGTTTTGTTCTCTAGTGTCAAGCAGTTGAGGCATTGATATTACGCAGTAACACCGCTGTGAGGAGTCCATTTACAATGTGTCCTGGCCGGTGAAACTCAAACTCAAACTGAAGTATAAAAGGAAGGCTATTAGGGCTATAAGGGGCCAGAGAGCTTGAGGCAGCCTGCTACGAGACAGCTGTGAGGCCTGAATAATTGAAGAGTGCAGACCATCTGCAAAACACAGGCCATGTCCTCCCAGCTGTTTCCCATGCTGAAGCTGACACTTCAACACTCACCAGACGTGTGCAGTTAACAGGGTCCATCTGTTATTGGAATAATGAACATCGTCTTTAAGCATGGGGAAATGAATAATTATTGTGGTAATGTTTGACGATGACGATGATGATGCTATTGATAGTGAAATCGAAGGGATAGCGATAGTTTTGGTGATGATGATGATTATGATGTTAGTAGGGGTTTAGATTATGATGAAGATAATCATAGCAGTTGTTTTGAAGATGATAATGATGAGAAGGATGATGAGGATGATGGTAGTAATAGTGGTGATGTAAGTAAAAATGCCAAAATTTCCCTTCTGGGGATGCTAAATGTTCATCATTCTCATAATTATTCAATCACTCATTAAAGTAATTTACATCCTGTATGTTTTTTATTTTACCAGGTAATTTGACAGGGAACACATTCTCATTGACAGCAACAGCGTGGGGAATAGTTACAGGGGAGATGAATGAGCCAACTGGAAGCTGGGGATGATTAGGTGGCCAGATTGGGAATTTAGCCAGGACACTGGGGTTAACACCCTGACTCTTACAATAAGTGCCATGGGATCTTTAGTGACCACAGAGAGTCAGGACACCTGTTTAACGTCCCATCCGAAAGACAGCATCCTTCACCCTATGTCCCCAATCAATGCCCTGGGGAACGCCTACTGGCCCTTCAACACCACTTCCAACAGCATCTGGTCCCCCATACAGGGACCAACCCTGCTTAGCTTCAGAGGCAAGGCAGCAGTAGGATGCAGGGTGGTATGCTATGTTTCCTGGTATAAAACAAGAACACATTTGAATGATAGTAATTGTTGGCAGCTCACCATAAACAGATGCCCAATTGAAAACTCATAATTTTAATGAGAACCTTGAAAATCAATAAGCACACTGCCTTTTATTACATAAGTGATTATATATATATATATATATATATATATATATATATATATATATATATATATATATATATATATATACACACACACACATACACACGCATATACACACATATACATACACATAAACACATACACATATACATATACACACACATACATATACACACACACACATATACACATACATACATATATATATATATATATATATATATATATATATATATATATATATATATATATATATATATATATCCCACGTATATCCTTGGCCTCGGAGCAGATTAGTTTAGTAATGATTACCTGGCTCAGGTAAAACCAATTTCCATTCACTTGTTACCCAAGTCGGTGACAAGGGCTCAACAAGACTTACATTTCAGTACTTGTTGGCTCCAATCAGCAGCTGATGTCATGGTCTGTGTGTGGATGCATCAATTCAGGGACAGACTCGGACCAGAAATCAGTCCGGGCATTTCTAACACACCAGTCCATTTGTTTTCTTCAAGGCCCCCACACAGGCCCCCATTGTTGCCAAATAATTCTCAATTTTCTCCCCCAAAAATATTACAGGGCCCCTGGGCTAAGGATGGACCAGCACACTGGGCTGAAGATGGACTAGCCTATATGGCATTTACCAGAATTGACCTAAGGCCAGTCCGTCCCTGCAACAATTTCCCATTAGTCCAATTTCCCATGATTCTGTACGCAGCAATTTTATGTTTGTTTCAAATTACAATTGAGCAGGTGTAGCATCAGTTTGACATTATGTCAATGTAATTGCTATGATCACATATTCATAAATGTTGATAACAATGTCCTTAAAATGTTTGTATTATATGCATTACACATTTCAGCTGAGGTAAGAGCATAACTGCCAGGAGAATGGTCATGATGTCTTGAGTTACCATAGCTGCTCGTTTTGTTACAGTAAATAAGAGTTTTCAAAAATCGAAATTGCCATAGTCTCGTAACCAGCCCTTTTCATATCCAACATAGTGTACTGGGAATGCTCATTATAACTTTGCTAACTCTCAGACTAACAATTACCAAGACACAATCACTGTTGTTTCAGTTAACCATTTGTTTATGTGTACATCTTGTAAATGAGTCTTGCCTCTCTGGAGACATTCTTCTATGATGCGTTTCTCATTAGTAGAAAAGTCGACATCGGTACATGCTTTACATCAAACTACTTCAATACCATATATATTTTACTAAGACAAGCTTTTAAAAACACATCGTTAGACTTGGGCATCATTATGGTGCTAGGTCTCTGGATTTTATTGAAGTGTAGACTTGTTATTTATGTTATACTGTGTTTTTTCATGTGACTATCTATTGCGACACTGTTGGTTTGATACAGTCTGGACCTTTGCTAATTAGTCACCTTGAGCATATGAACAGATAGAGAACACATGTGTTTCTCGACGGGGGGTTGCATAGAGGGTCACATAGCACTGAGTCATTAATGGCGACCATTTTCCACCAAGACGTAAGAGTAATCCTTAGGAAAATTATTTCAGTATAGGATGGTTTCACAAGCGAACATATGTCTAGGTCCACATTTTCATGTGTTGCAATCATGTAACGACATGTAAAGTTGAAGTCGGAAGTTTACATACACCTTAGCCAAATACATTTAAACTCAGTTTTTCCCAATTCCTGACATTTAATCCTAGTAAAAATGCCCTGTCTTTGGTCAGTTAGAATCACCACTTTATTTTAAGAACGTGAAATGTCAGAAAAATAGTAGAAAGAATGATTTATTTCAGATTTTATTTCTTTCATCACATTCCCAGTGGGTCAGAAGTTTACATACACTCAATTAGTATTTGATGGCATTGCCTTTAAATGATTTAACCTTGGGTCAAACGTTTCGGGTAGCCTTCCACAAGCTTCCCACAATAAGTTGGGTGAATTTTGGCCCATTCCTCTTGACAGAGCTGGTGTAACTGAGTCAGGTTTTTAGGTCTCCTTGCTCGCACATGCTTTTTCAGTTCTGCCCACACATGTTCTATAATATTGAGGTCAGGGCATTGTGATGGCCACTCCAATACCTTGACTTTGTTGTCCTTAAGCCATTTTGCCACAACTTTGGGAGAGTGCTTGGGGTTATTGTCCATTTGAAAGACCCATTTGCGACCAAGCTTTAACTTCCTGACTGATGTCTTGAAATGTTGCTTCAATATATCCACATAATTTTCATCCTCATGATGCCATCTATTTTGTGAAGTGCACCAGTCCCTCCTGCAGCAAAGCACCCCCACAACATGATGCTGCCACCCCCATGCTTCACGGTTTGGATGGTGTTCTTCAGCTTGCAAGCATCCCCCTTTATCCTCCAAACATAACGATGGAGGACTATGGCCAAACAGTTCAATATTTGTTTCATCAGACCAGAGGACATTTCTCCAAAAAGTACAATCTTTGTCCCATGTGCAGTTGCAAACCATAGTCTGGCCTTTTTATGGCGGTTTTGGAGCAGTGGCTTCTCCCTTGCTGAGCGGCCTTTCAGGTTATGTCGATATAGGACTCGTTTTACTGTGGATATAGATACTTTTGTACCTGTTTCCTCCAGCATCTTCACAAGGTCCTTTGCTGTTGTTCTGGGATTGATTTTCACTTTTCGCACCAAAGTACGTTCATCTCTAGGAGACAGAACGTGTCTCCTTCCTGAGCGGTATGACGGCTGTGTGGTCCCATGGTGTTTATACTTGCGTACTATTATTTGTACAGATGAACGTGGTACCTTCAGGCATTTGGAAATTGCTCCCAAGGATGAACCAGACTTGTGCATCGCTTCAATTGTTTTCTGAGATCTTGGCAGATTTTTTTTCATTTTCCCATGATGTCAAGCAAAGAGGCACTGAGTTTGAAGATATGCCTTGAAATACAGCCACAGGTACACCTCCAATTCACTCCGATGATGTCAATTAGCCTGTCAGAAGCTTCTAAAGCCATGACATCATTTTCTGGAATTTTCCGTGCTGTTTAAAGGCACAGTCAACTTAGTGAATGTAAACGTCTGACCCACTGGAATTGTGATACAGTGAATTTTAAGTGAAATAATCTGTCTGTAAACAAGTGTTGGAAAAATTACTTGTGTCATGCACAAAGTAGATGTCCTAACCGACTTGTCAAAACTATAGTTTGTTAACAAGTAATTTGTGGAGTGGTTGAAAAACAAGTTTTAATGACTCCAACCTAAGTGTATGTAAACTTCCGACTTCAACTGTATCTAACAAGTAGCCGGCAATTAAAAAATGAATGTTCAAGACATTCAGGATCACGTTGCTTGTCTATGTCTGTAACGTGCCAGGCGTAGCCTATTAGCCCTAGTTTTTCAATCCAGCACCTCTTTAGGGAGAGACTTTCAAAGCTTTGCTGTGCCGAAATGCTGCCCCGCTTCTAAAGACCCCCTGCTGCTTGTGTCAGAGCGAGGAGTCTCTCTGTACTCGATAAATTAAACTTATTCCAATGGTCTCATGGCATTAAAAGAAGGCTTCATCGCTATTTCGCCGAGAGCTCCTTTAATGAGGACTGTTGTGAGAGATGCTTTGTGCATCCTTCATACCAAAACAAAAAAATACTTATCCTTTTATAACATTTGATGATTTCATTAGTATTTTGGGGAAACCTCAACCAAAAATAGTCAGTCAAAGAGGTGTGGTTTATAAAGTTTTTAATTGACAGTTATTGTTATTTTCAAAGACAAATGGAAACAAATCGTGTTTAGCTCAGGCCGTTATCCCCACCTGCTTCAAAATGTCCACTATGATCCCATGAAATGGAAAGTAACTGAACTGAATGAATCCCAACACGTAGCAGTCATTTACGTCATCATGAATTGCTTTGAGAAACTAGTAAAAGACCACATCACCTCCTTCCTCCCCGACACACTCAACCATCTCCAATTCGCCTACCGCCCTGACAGATCCACGGACGATGCAATCACCATTGCACTGCACACTGCACACTTTAAAGTAAATATATTTTAAAGTACTGCTAAAGGTGTTTTTTGTGGTATCTGTACTTTAACTTTGATAGTTTTTACAACTTATACTTTTACTCCACTACATTCCTAAAAATAATATGTACTTTTTACTCCATACATTTTTCCTGACACCCAAAAGTAATCGTTACAATTTCAATGCTCAGACAGTACAGCAATATGGCCCAATTCATGCACCTATCAATATAACGCATTGTCATCTCTACTGCCTCTGATCTGGCGGACTCACTAAACACAAATACTGTGTTTGTAAGTGTTGGAGTGTGCATCTGGCTGTCCGTAAATAAAACATTATGTAAATCATTTGGTTTATAGCATTTACTTTTACTTTTAGTCAAGTACGACAATTGAGAACTTTTTCCATCACTGTAATTAAGTATATTTAAAACCAGATACACTTATACTTTTTCTCAAGTAGTATTTTAGTAGGTGACTTTCACTTTTACTTGAGTAATTTCCTATTAAGGTATCTTTACTTTTACTCAAGTATGACAATTGAGTACTTTTTCCACAACTGCCCACGACTGCTTGGCCTCACACATTTCCAACTCCATCATCAAGTTTGCTGTCACGATTCCCACTGACGGTGGCGCCCCCTCCTGCTCGGGTGGCGCTCGGCGGTCGTCGTCACCGGCCTATTAGCTGCCACCGATTCCCTTTTGCTTTTCCCTTTTTTTATTTTGTGACACCTGTGGTCAATTAGCCATTAGAGGGGCTATTTAGTTTAGCTGGCCCGCTCCTGTTCGTGCGGGATTAATGATTGTTTCTTGTGTGACGGCTTGTGTTCATGTCGACGTTGTTGTACGCCGCATGTATTTTCTCCCCTGTGTGTGGGAACATTTGTTTTTTGTGAGTGTATATTAAAAACACCACTACCCTGTGTTCGCTGCTTCCTGCGCCTCATTCCTCCTCCACAATTACAGAATCCCGCACCGTGATAGAAGGCATGGAATCAGCGGGAGCAGCGGCCACTCCTCTGCCCTCGATGGAGGAACGCGTACTCCACCACACGACAGTCCTCCATCGCATCGGATCGGCAATGGACCAGATGATGGAGAGGATGGACAGATGGGAGAGAAGTGGTATCCTCTCTCCACCTCCACCTCCCCCGATACAGCCATCTTCGCCTCCCATGACGTCTGGCTCTGGCGCGCTTCGTCTGGCGCTCCCGAGGGAGTACGATGGGGCGGCGGCTGGGTGCCAGGGGTTTTTGCTCCAGCTTGAGCTGTACCTGGCCACCGTCAGACCTGCTCCCACGGGGGAGGAGAGCGTGAGTGCCCTCGTTTCCTGCCTGACGGGCAGAGCTCTGGAGTGGGCTAATGCGGTCTGGAACGGTCCAGACTCGGCGAGGGACCACTACCCGGAGTTCACCCGCCGCTTTCGGGCCGTGTTCGACCACCCTCCGGAAGGAAGAGCGGCGGGTGAACGGCTGTTCCACCTCAGGCAGGAGACGAGGAGTGCCCAGGACTTCGCGCTGGACTTCAGGACCTTGGCTGCTGGGGCGGGGTGGAACGACAGGGCCCTCATAGACCACTACCGCTGCAGTCTCCGGGCGGACGTCCGCAGGGAGCTGGCCTGTCGGGACACAGCTCTGTCCCTGGACGAACTGATAGATATGTCCACACGACTGGACAACTTGCTGGCTGCCCGCGGGCGTTCGGAGAGGGTCCTGCCCGTTCCACCCCCGTGCACCCCCGCCCCTACCCCTATGGAGGTAGGGGGGGCCGTGCCAAGGGGCACCGGAGGAGGTGGCTCCTCCTGCACCAGCTGTGGTCGGAGAGGACACACGGCCGACCGGTGCCGGAGGAGCCAGTCTGGGAGTCGAGATGGTAGGCAGAACACTTCTCGGTTACCTCAGGTGAGTCAGCACCAGATTCACCCAGAACCCCCTGTTGGTCATGTGTTTTTACCTGTTTTGTTTACTAAATTTTTTCCCTCTTCCCAGCATAGGGCGCTAGTCGATTCAGGCGCAGCTGGGAATTTTATGGACCGTGGACTTGCCATTAAGCTGGGCATTCCGCGGGTGCCGATAGATTCCCCTTTCCCCGTGCACTCCCTAGATAGCCGACCATTAGGGTCAGGGCTAGTCAGGGAGTCTACGGTGCCACTGGACATGGTAACGCTGGGGAATCATAAGGAACGCATTCGTTTTTTCCTTATTGACTCAACTGCGTTTCCGGTGGTGCTGGGGGTCCCCTGCTGGCTGGTCACAATCCCCGTATTTCGTGGAAACAGGGGGTTCTCCAGGGGTGGTCAGAGGAGTGTTCAGGTAGGTGTCTAGGAGTTTCCATAGGTGCCACGTCGGTGGAGAGTCCAGACCAGGTGTCCACCGTGCGCATTCCCCCCGAATACGCCGATTTGGCGATCGCTTTTTGTAAAAAGAGGGCGACTAAATTACCACCTCATCGACAGGGGGATTGTGCGATAGATCTCCAGGTTAACGCTGCGCTTCCCAGGAGTCACGTGTACCCCTTGTCACAGGAGGAGACGGCGGCTATGGAGACATATGTCACGGAATCCCTGGGACAGGGGTACATTCGGCCCTCCATCTCACCCGCTTCCTCGAGTTTCTTTTTTGTGAAGAAAAAGGAGGGAGGTCTGCGTCCGTGCATTGATTACCGAGGTCTAAACGCTATTACGGTGGGGTTTAGTTACCCACTACCTCTCATCGCTACGGCGGTGGAATAATTTCACGGAGCGCAGTTCTTCACAAAACTGGATCTCAGGAGCGCGTATAACCTGCTGCGTATCAAGAAGGGAGACGAGTGGAAAACCGCCTTTAGTACCACATCGGGCCATTATGAGTACCTCGTCATGCCGTATGGGTTGAAAAATGCTCCAGCCGTCTTTCAATCCTTTGTTGACGAGATTCTCAGGGACCTGCACGGGCAGGGCGTGATTGTATATATCGATGACATTCTGATATATTCCGCCACCCGCTCCGCGCATGTGTCCCTGGTGCGCAAGGTGCTTGGTAGACTGCTGAAGCATGACCTATACGTTAAGGCTGAGAAGTGTGAGTTTTCCAAACGAGCCGTCTCCTTTCTGGGTTATCGCATTTCCACCACGGGGGTGGTGATGGAGTGTGACCGCGTTAAGGCCGTGCGTAATTGGCCGACTCCAACCACGGTGAAGGAGGTGCAGCGGTTTTTAGGCTTTGCCAATTACTACCGGAGGTTTATCCGGGGTTTTGGCCAGGTAGCGGCTCCCATTACCTCACTGCTGAAGGGGGGGCCGGTGCGTTTGCGATGGTCGACGGAGGCGGACGGAGCCTTCAAGAAATTGAAGACGCTGTTCACCGACGCACCCGTGTTGGCGCACCCGGACCCGTCTTTAGCGTTCGTAGTGGAGGTGGACGCATCCGAGACTGGGGTGGGTGCCGTGCTATCACAGCGCTCGGGTGCGCCATTGTAACTACGATGTGGGGGACAGGGAGTTGCTAGCAGTGGTTAAAGCTTTGAGGGTGTGGCGGCACTGGCTTGAGGGGGCTAAACACCCCTTTCTCATCTGGACCGACCACCGAAACCTGGAGTACATCCGGGCAGCGAGGAGACTGAATCCACGTCAGGCGAGGTGGGCCATGTTCTTCGCCCGGTTTAGGTTTACCATCTCCTATAGACCGGGTTCCCTAAATACTAAGGCCGACGCGCTGTCCCGTCTCTATGACACGGAGGACCGGCCCATCGATCCAACTCCCATCATTCCAGCGTCTAGGCTGGTGGCACCTGTGGTATGGGAGGTGGACGCGGACATCGAGCGGGCATTGGTGTTGGAACCTGCACCTGCGCAGGTGCCCGTGGGGCGCATGTATGTGCCGCTCGGTGTTCGTGATCGTTTGATTCGGTGGGCGCACACGCTACCTACTGCGGGTCATCCTGGTGAGGCGAGGACAGTGGGGAGTCTAAGGGGGAAGTACTGGTGGCCCACCTTAGCTAAGGACGTGAGGTCCTATGTCTCTTCCTGTTCGGTGTGTGCCCAGAGTAAGGCTCCTAGGCATCTACCAAGAGGGAAGTTACAGCCCCTCCCCGTTCCACAACGACCATGGTCGCACCTGTCCATTGACTTCCTGACAGATCTTCCCCCCTCTCAGGGGAACACGGCGATTCTGGTGGTTGTGGATCGGTTCTCTAAGTCCTGCCGTCTCCTCCCATTGCCCGGTCTCCCTACGGCCCTGCAGACTGCGGAGGGCCTATTTACCCACGTCTTCCGGCACTACGGGGTGCCGGAGGACATTGTCTCTGATCGAGGTTCCCAGTTCACATCCAGGGTCTGGAGAGCGTTTATGGAGCGGCTGGGGGTCTCGGTCAGTTTGACCTCCGGTTATCACCCCGAGAGCAATGGGCAGGCGGAGAGGGTGAACCAGGAGGTGGGCAGGTTCCTGAGGTCATATTGCCAGGACCGGCCAGGGGAGTGGGCGAGGTATATTCCCTGGGCTGAGTTAGCCCAGAACTCACTTCGCCACTCCTCTACTAACATATCACCCTTTCAGTGTGTGTTAGGTTACCAGCCGGTCCTGGCACCATGGCACCGGAGTCAGACCGAGGCTCCTGCGGTGGAGGACTGGGTCCAGCACTCCAAGGAGACCTGGAGAGCCGTCCAGGACTCACTAAAGGAGGCCAGTGCGCGGCAGAAGAGGAGTGCTGACCGCCACCGCAGTGAGGCGCCCGTGTTCGCACCGGGAGACAGGGTCTGGCTCTCGACCCGGAACCTGCCCCTCCGCGTGCCCTGCCGGAAGCTGGGGCCGCAGTGTGTGGGGCCCTTCAAAGTCCTGAGGAGGATAAACGAGGTGTGTTATCGGTTGCAACTCCCTTCCTATTACCGTATTAACCCCTCGTTTCATGTGTCTCTCCTCAGGCCGGTGGTAGCTGGTCCCCTTAACGAAGATGAGGTGCCGGAGGTCCCTCCGCCCCCTCTGGACATCGGGGGGTCCCCGGCGTACAGCGTACGGGCCATTCTGGACTCGCGACGCCGGGCGAGGGGCCTACAGTACCTCGTGGACTGGGAGGGGTACGGGCCGGAGGAGAGGTGCTGGGTGCCGGCGGCGGACGTCCTGGACCCATCTATGTTGAGGGAGTTCCACCACCTCCGTCCGGATCGCCCTGCCCCTCGCCCTCCGGGTCGACCTCGAGGCCGGTGTCGGCGCGCTGCGGGAGCCACGCGTCAGGAGGGGGGTACTGTCACGATTCCCACCGACGGTGGCGCCCCCTCCTGCTCGGGTGGCGCTCGGCGGTCGTCGTCACCGGCCTATTAGCTGCCACCGATTCCCTTTTGCTTTTCCCTTTTTTTATTTTGTGACACCTGTGGTCAATTAGCCATTAGAGGGGCTATTTAGTTTAGCTGGCCCGCTCCTGTTCGTGCGGGATTAATGATTGTTTCTTGTGTGACGGCTTGTGTTCATGTCGACGTTGTTGTACGCCGCATGTATTTTCTCCCCTGTGTGTGGGAACATTTGTTTTTTGTGAGTGTATATTAAAAACACCACTACCCTGTGTTCGCTGCTTCCTGCGCCTCATTCCTCCTCCACAATTACCAAGCCGTAACATTTGCTGACAACACAACAATAGTAGGCCTGATTACCAACAACGACGAGAAGGCCTACTGACAGAAGGGAGGCACTCTGATGGCATAGTGCCAGCTAAACAACCTCTTCCTCAACGTTAGCAAAACAAAGGAGCCAATTGTGGACTTCAATAGCAAGCAGGCTGAGCACGCCCCCATCCTCATTAATGGGGCAGCCATGGAGACTGTCAAAAACCTCAAGTTTCTCGGCGAGCTGAAATGGTCAAACCACACGAACAACGTGGACAAGAAGGTACGACAGCAACTTTTCAACCCCAGGAGGCTAAATAAATATCCCTGTAGGCCCTCACAGTGTTGTCCATCCCTAACTATAACATTCTCTAACAAGATAGAACTGCCAAAGGGGGCAGAGTTGCAATCTACTGAAGAGATAGCCTGCAGAGTTTTGTCATACTATCCAGGTCTGTGCCCAAACAATTTGAGATTCTACTTTTGAAAATCCACCTTTCCAGAAACAAGTCTCTCACCGTTGCCGCTTGTTAAAGACCCCCTTCAGCCCCCAGCTGTGCTCTGGACACCATATGTGAATTGATTGCCCCCCATCTATCTTCAGAGTTCGAACTGTTAGGTGACCTAAACTGGGACATGCTTAACACACCCCGACCGTCCTACAGTCTAAGCTATATAACCTCAATCTCACACAAATGATCAAGGAACCTACCAGGTACAACCCTAAATCCGTAACCATGGGCACCCTCTTAGATATCATCCTGACCAACTTGCCCTCTAAATACACCTCTGCTGTCTTCAACCAGGATCTCAGCGATCTCTGCCTCATTGCCTGCGTGCATAATGGGTCCACGCACAAACGACCACCTCTGATCACTGTCAAACGCTCCCAAAAACACTTCAGAGAGCAGGCCTTTCTAATTGACCTGGCCCGGGTATCCTGGAAGGATATTGACCTCATACTGTCAGTAGAGGATGCCTGGTTGCTCTTTAAAAGTGCTTCCTCACCATCTTAACCTCTCTAGGGAAGGTGGGACGAAATCGTCCCACCTACGTAACAGCCAGTGGAATCCTGTGGCACGTTATTCAAATACCTTAGAAATGCTATTACTTCAATTTCTCAAACATATGACTATTTTACACCATTTTAAAGACAAGACTCTCGTTAATCTAACCACACTGTCCGATTTCAAAAAGGCTTTACAACGAAAGCAAAACATTAGATTATGTCAGCAGAGTACCCAGACAGAAATAATCAGACACCCATTTTTCAAGCTAGCATATAATGTCACATAAACCCAAACCACAGCTAAATGCAGCACTAACCTTTGATGATCTTCATCAGATGACAATCTTAGGACATTATGTTATACAATACATGCATGTTTTCAAAAACCAGCTTTTTACATTAGCATGTGACGTTCAGAACTAGCATACCCCCCGCAAACTTCCGGTGAATTTACTAAATTACTCACGATAAACGTTCACAAAAAACATAAAAATTATTTTAAGAATTATAGATACAGAACTCCTCTATGCACTCGCTATGTCCGATTTTAAAATAGCTTTTCGGTGAAAGAACATTTTGCAATATTCTAAGGAGATAGCCCGGCATCACAGGGCTAGCTATTTTGACACCCACCAAGTTTAGCCCTCACCAAAGTCAGATTTACTATAAGAAAAATGTTATTACCTTTGCTGTTCTTCGTCAGAATGCACTCCCAGGACTTCTACTTCAATAACAAATGTTGGTTTGGTTCAAAATAATCCATAGTTATATCCAAATAGCGGCGTTTTGTTCAAGACACTATCCGAAAGGGTAAAGAAGGGTGACGCGCCCGACGCGTTTCATGACAAAAAAATTCTAAATATTCCATTACCGTACTTCGAAGCATGTCAACCGCTGTTTAAAATCAATTTTTATGCCATTTTTCTCGTAAAAAAGCGATAATATTCCGACTGGGAATCTGTGTTTTAGTACAAAGAGAGAGAAAATAAAAACATGGGGTCGCCTCGTGCACGCGCCTCAGTCTGATTGTCCTCTGATAGACCACTTACCAAAGGCGCTAATGTTTTTCAGCCAGGTGCTGGAATTACATCATTCAGCTTTTTCCCGGGTTCTGAGAGCCTATGGGAGCCGTAGGAAGTGTCACGTTACAGCAAAGATCCTCAGTTTTCAATAAAGAGAGTCAAGAAGAACAAGAACTTGTCAGACAGGCCACTTCCTGTAAGGAATCTTCTCAGGTTTTTGCCTGCCATATGAGTTATTTTATACTCACAGACACCATTCAAACAGTTTTAGAAACTTTAGGGTGTTTTCTATCCAAAGCCAATAATTATATGCATATTCTAGTTTCTGGGCAGTAGTAATAACCAGATTAAATCGGGTACTTTTTTATCCGGCCATGTAAATACTGCCCCCTAGCCCTAACAGGTTAAATAAGCATGCCCCATTCAAAAAATGTAGAACTAAGAACACCCCAGACTTGACTGCCCTTGACCAGCACAAAAACATCCTGTGGCATTCTGCATTAGCATTGAATGGCCCCCGCGATATGCAACTTTTCAGGGACGTCAGGAACCAATATACTCAGTCAGTTAGGAAAGCTAAGGCTAGCTTTCAAACAGAAATTTGCATAATGTAGCACTATTTCCAAGAAGTTTTGGGACACTGTAAAGTCCATGGAGAATAAGAGCACCTCCTCCTAGCTGCCCACTGCACTGCGGATAGGGAACACTGTCACAACTGATAAATCTATAATAATTGCTCATTTCAATAAGCATTTTTCTACATCTGGCCATGCTTTCCACCTGGCTACCCCTACCCCAGCCAACATCTCAGCACCCCCTGCACCCCTCAGCACCCCCCCCCCCCCCCCACCCCACCCCACTTCTCCCAAATCCAGACAGCTGATGTTCTGATAGAGCTGCAAAATCTGGATCCTTACAAATCAGCTGAACTAGACAATCTGGACCCTCTCTTTACAAAATTATCCGCCAAAATTGTTGCTAGCCTATTCAACCTCTCTTTCGTATCGTCTGAGATCCCCAAAGATTGGAAAGCTACCGCGGTCATCCCCCTCTTCAAAAGGGGAGACCTTCTAGACCCAAACTGTTCTAGACCTATATCCATCCGGCCAAACCTTTCTAAATTCTTCGAAAGCCAAGTGAACAAACAGATCACCGACCATTTCGAATCCCATCGTACCTTCTCCACTATGCAATCTGGTTTCTGAGCTGGTCATGGGTTCATCTCAGCCAAGCTCAAGGTCCAAACCATATCATAACCACCATCGATAAGAGACAGTACTGTGCAGCCGTCTTCATCGACCTGGCCAAGGCTTTCGACTCTGTCAATCACCGCATTCTTATCGGCAGACTCAATAGCCGTGGCTTCTCAAATGACTGCCTCGCCTGGTTCACCAACTACTTCTCAGATAGAGTTCAGTGTGTCAAATCGGAGGGCCTGTTGTCCGGACCTCTGGCAGTCTCTATGGGGGTGCCACAGGGTTAACCTGTTAGGGCTAGGGGGCAGTATTTACACCGCCGGATAAAAAACGTACCCGATTTAATCTGGTTACCACTCCTACCCAGTAACTAGAATATGCATATACGTATTACATATGGATAGAAAACACCCTAAAGTTTCTAAAACTGTTTGAATGGTGTCTGTGAGTATAACAGAACTCATTTGGCAGGCAAAAATCTGAGAAGGTTTCATTCAGGAAGTGGCCTGTCTGACAAGGTGTCGTTCTTCTTGTCTCTGTTTATTGAAGAGTGAGGATCTTAGCTGTCCCGTGACACTTCCTACGGCTGCCATAGGGTCTCAGAAGGCGGTAAAAAGCTTAATCGTGGCTTTGCAGGCTCTGGCTGAAAAAAAGTAGCGCGTTTGGGTAGTGGCTGGTTACAGTACTGTGAGACTCAGGCTCGTGCCCGCGTCGACCGAAAGCTTTGTTTACTTTCCTCTGTTTAGCTAAATGGACATTCCCGGTCGGAATATTATCACTTTTTTTACGAGAAAAATGGCATAAAAATGGATTTTAAACAGCGGTTGACATGCTTCGAAGTACGGTAATGGAATATTTAGATTTTTTTTGTCACGAATTGCGCCATGCGCGTGACCCTGATTTACCATTTCAGATAGTGTCTGGGACGCACAAACAAAACGCCACTATTCGGATATAACGATGGATTATTTTGGACCAAACCAACATTTGTTATTGAAGTAGCAGTCCTGGGAGTGCATTCTGACGAAGACAACAAAAGGTAATCAAACTTTTATAATAGTAAAGCTGATATTGGTGAGTGCTAAACTTGCCGGGTGTCTAAATAGCTAGCCCGTGATGCCTGGGCTATGTACTTAGAATATTGCAAAATGTGCTTTCACCAAAAAGCTATTTTAAAATCGGACATATCGAGTGCATAGAGGAGTTCTGTATCTATAATTCTTAAAATAATTGTTATGCTTTTTGTGAACGTTTATCGTGAGTAATTTAATAAATTGTTAGCGAATTCCCCGGAAGTTTGCGGGGGGTATGCTAGTTCTGAACGTCACATGCTAATGTAAAAAGCTGGTTTTTGATATAAATATGAACTTGATTGAACAAAACATGCATGTATTGTATAACATAATGTCCTAGGGTTGTCATCTGATGAAGATCATCAAAGGTTAGTGCTGCATTTAGCTGTCTTCTGCTAGCTTGAAAAATGGGTGTCTGATTATTTCTGGCTTGGTACTCTGCTGACATAATCTAATGTTTTGCTTTCGTTGTAAAGCCTTTTTGAAATCGGACAGTGTGGTTAGATTAACGAGAGTCTTGTCTTTAAATAGCTGTAAAATAGTCATATGTTTGAGAAATTGAAGTAATAGCATTTCAAAGATTTTGAAAATCGCACCACAGGATTCAACTGGCTGTTACGTAGGTGGGACGAATTCGTCCCGCCTAGCCCAGAGAGGTTACATTTTTGGGCCGACTCTGCTCTGTATATATCAATGATGTCGCTCTTGCTGCTGGTGATTCTCTGATCCACCTCTACGCAGATGACACCATTCTGTATACATTTGTCCCTTCTTTGGACACTGTGCTAACAAACCTCCAAATGAGCTACAATGCCATACAGCACTCCTTCCATGGCCTCCAACTGCTTTTAAATGCTAGTAAAACTAAGTGCATGCTCTTCAACTGATTGCTGCCCGCATCCTCCCTCCCGACTCGCATCACTACTCTGGACGGTTCTTACTTAGGATTTGTGGACAACTACAAATAACTAGGTGTCTGGTTAGACTGTGAACTCTCCTTCCAGACTCACATTAAGCATCTCCAATCCAAAATAAAATCTAGATTCGGCTTCCTATTTCGCAACAAAGCTTCCTTCACTCATGCTGCCAAACATACCCTCGTAAAACTGACTATCCTACCGATCCTTGACTTCGGGTGAGGTCATTTACAAAATAGCCTCCAACACTCTACTCAGCAAACTGGATGTAGTCTATCACAGTGCCATCCATTTTGTCACCAAAGCCCCACATACTTCCCACCACTGCGACCTGTATGCTCTCGTTGGCTGGCCCTCACTACATATACATCGCCAAACCCACTGGCTCCAGGTCATCTATAAGTCTATGTTAGGTAAAGCCGGTCATCCCCAAAGCCAACACTTCCTTTGACCACCTTTCCTTCCAGTTCTCTGCTGCCAATGACTGGAACGAATTGCAAAAATCACTGAAGCTGGAGTCTTATATCTCCCTCTCTAACTTTAAGCATCAGCTGTTAGAGCAGTTTACCGATCACTGTACCTGTACACAGCCAATCTGTAAATAGCACACCCAACTACCTCATCCCCATATTGTTACTTATCCTCTTGCTCTTTTACACCCCAGTATTTCCACTTGCACATCATCATCTGCACATCCATCACTCCAGTGTTAATGCTGAATTGTAATTATTTCGCCTCTATGGCCTATTTATTGCATTATCTCCCTACTCTTCTACATTTGCACACACTATACATAGATTTTTTCTATTGTGTTCTTGACTGTACATTTGTTTTAGTGTAACTCTGTGTTGTTTTTGTCGCACTGCTTTGCTTTATCTTGGCAGGGTCGCAGCTGTAAATGAGAGCTTGTTCTCAACTGGTCTACCTGGTTAAATAAAGGTGAATTTTTTATTTTATTTTAAAGATGCTGGCAGTATAGGAGCATCATGGCAAAAACTGTCAGACTGGCCAATAGCTTCTATCCACATACCATCAGGAGGCTGAATAGACACCACTAGGCAGCTACCTGCTCCCCCTGTCCCTCTGCTGCCACCCGCACCCCCCCCCCCCCCCACACACACACACACACACACACACACACATTGACCCCACAGTGTTTTTAACAGAGAGCCAGATGGTGGGGAACAAAAAGTTTGTCAATTACATTGATTCCTAGAGACAGGTGCCAGTTAAAGTGCTGTCACTGATAACTTTGATAAATCCTGAACACCGGATTTAAAGTAGTTCGTTATTCCCCTCATTATTTGGAGTGACACATGCAGTGCTTTTCGACAAATGGATCCATTGCCTCACAATAACGCCACTTGAATCCAAGTCAGGAAGACTTTTCTCTCAGCCTTAAAGGGAAAAAAAAATCTAACCAGAAACTTCAATACTCTTAGTGGTACTGGGGACCTTTTCTGTTGCCTTGGAATAAATTGCCCTTTAATTGAATGAGGGTATAGGTGTTCTTAAATCTTTACAACACAAATGAATGTATGCTTTTGGTAGTTTTTTTTCCATCTCAACCCAGGAGGGAAAAGAGAGTTTCCAAGACTGATTGGGAGCTATTGCCCACTAAACAATTCATATTCAAAATGTGGGGAACAGATTGACAATCTAATTCAATCACAATTATAATTTCCCCAACATTTATTTTAACTAACTGCACGTCATTCTGCATGTTTTCCCCAAAGAAAAAATTATTGTCAGTAATCATACAACAACAGAGGTAGATTGAATTATTTTGGCCTTTGATTGACTGAATTGATTTCCTGGAGTGTACCTAGCAATACAGACACCTACCTAAAACACTAACACCTTTAACACAGACTGGAGTTAGTAAGCAAGATATAATGTGTAGATAACCTCTAGGAAAGGTTTTTTCATTTTATAGACAGTCAATAACAACACTGGTAATATCATCTGGTTCTAACTATGTATTTTGGTACTGCACCTTTAATATTTTTGACACACAGGAGGCTGCTGAGGGGAGGATGGTTCATAATAATGGCCGGAACAGAGCAAATGGAATGGCATCAAACACCTGGAAACCACATGTTTGATGTATTTGATATCATTCCACATATTCCGCTCCAGCCATTACCACAAGCCTATCCTCCCCAATTAAGGTGCCACCAACCTCCTGTGTTTTGAACACTTCTTTGTGTACAAATGAAAACAAGATAGATTGGATTTTGGCTCTGGATGATCAAAGAGCTACAATGGAATACAAGCAGGTAAAGAAATAAGAATGCAGTGGAGAGAAAAGAAAGATGTCAATTGATTCCGCATTCATTTCCTAGGAAATGTCTTATCTGAATATGAAGGGCCAATCACTGTTTGATTGTGCTGATCATAGCCCACATACTTCACTCAGCTCTGTGTATTTGCAATGGCACAGAGTGAATGGATGAAATGTATGGCTGCAACTCCAACATGTCAAATTGTGGCCTTCCGCCACTTTACATTTTAGTAATTTGGCAGACGCAATTATCCAGTGACTTAAATGAACAATAAAGGTTAAGTGCCTTGCTCAAGGGCACATCGGACGATTTTTCACCTTGTGGGCATGGGGATTTGAACCAGTGACCTTTCGGTTACTGGCCCAATGCTCTAAACCGCTAGGCTACCTTCTTTAAGATCAGTGGGCTTTTAAAGATGAGATAGGAACAGCTACCTGAAATGTGTTTAGATCCACAATGTTTGCTTGCTAACTTAGTGTTAACTACAGGAAGTTGAACACAAAACACATGCCAACATTCTCAAGAACAAACCTATTTTTCTCTCATGGGGTACAATACCATCATTTCACTATGAAATCATGACACAGGCATGGCAGAGGCTTTTGTGTTGTTTTACCTTTATTTAACTAGGCAAGCCAGTTAAGAACAAATTCTTATTTTCAATGATGGCCTAGGAACAGTGGGTTAACTGCCATATAACCCCTCAGATTTGTCCTGTGGCTAGTAGTTGCTAAGTGGCTAGTAGTATTTCTCTGAAGGAATAAGAAATTAGAAGTTGGCTTTAGCTAGACCAGATTGGGAACCTATCTCCCAACTAGCTACCAAGAAGCCATTTCAGGCTATCAATCAAGTTAGAGTAGCTAGCTTGTTTAACTATCTTAGCTGGCATGCCTACTGGCAAGGTTTGTAGACTTTAGAAAAGCAAGCAATAACTAAATGTGCGTAATAAGACTCATATTCCTTTCAACCCTTTACCCAGATTTTAGCAGAGAAGGATATTTAGTTTCTTTAAAAAAAAATAACCACCGGTTAGGAGGACACAGACAGTTCAAGAGGTTTGCTCAGATATACAGACAAAGACATATCTTTTTACATTAAATTAAGCATAAAAATTATGGCTCTAGATTGCTGGAAAAAGCTGTTTCAGGTGTTTGAAAAATGCTAAATTCTCCAACTACCCCCCAGCCATCTTCATGTACCTTGTGCCCCCTCAGATTTGTGGGTGCATGACGCCCCTGCTAATCACCTAACAGCTTTCTGTTAAGGTTGGCGCCAATGTAGCACAACATTACCATTAGAGTAAACAGTTAATCAGTGACTCCATCGAAACTTGAACAATGGTCATCAAATTTGTTAAAAGGTTTTAAAAGCAATTTTTATAAACACAACCATTGGAAAATGGATGAAGATACTCCAAACTTTTAGAATTTTTATAATCCATCAAATATTGACTGAATTAAAGCACATAAACTATTTTACTGAGTTCAGGGATTTCGGTGGGAATTCAGCAATTCAATTTATTATCAAATGTACATTTTCTTTGCTTAGAATGCACTCATATATATATATATATATATATATATATATATATATATATATATATATATATATATATATATATATATACACACATTTTGTTGTTGTCTGGTATCTAGTATTTTTTTCATATTTTGTGTTAAGATATAGAAAATGTAATTTGCATAAATGCACCAGGTGAATTTGTAATACACTAACATAAAGGGGTGGAACCAACCTGGACTCAACTGCATGCTTGTCGTATTCACCAGAGTCTTGACCTGACTGCAGATTCACATTATAACCAACTTCAGTGGGCAAATGCTCACCTTCCATGGCCACTGGCACGGATGAATCCCGGTTTCAACTGTACCGGGCAGAAAGCAGACAGCGTATATGATATCGTGTGGGCGGGCAGTTTGCTAATGTCAACGTTATGAACAGAGTGCCACATGGTGGCGGTGGGGTTGTGGTATCGGTAGGCATAAGCTACAGACAACAAACACTATTGCATTTTATCGATGTCAAACTTTATGCACAGAGATACCATGACGAAATCCTGAGGCCCAGTCATGCTATTCATCCACCGCCATCATCTCATAATTCAGCATGATAATGCAGGGCCCAATGTCGCGAAAATCTGTACACAATTCTTGGAAGCTGGAAAAGCCCCAGTTCTTCCATGGCCTGCATAATCACCAGACATGTTACCTACTGAACATGTTTGGGATGCTCTGGATTGACGTGTACGACAGCGTGTTCCAGTTCCTGACAATATCCATTGAAGAGGAGTGGGAAAACATTCCACAGGCCACAATCAACAACCTCATCAACTACAGTTGAAGTCGGAAGTTTACATACACTTAGGTTGGAATCATTAAAACTCGTTTTTCAACCACTCCACAAATGTCTTGTTAACAAACTATAGTTTTGGCAAGTCGGTTAGGATATCTACTTTGTGCATGACAAGGAATTTTTCCAAAAATTGTTTACAGACAGATTATTTCACTTATAATTCACTGTACCACAATTCCAGTGGGTCAGAAGTTTACATACACTAAGTTGACTGTGCCTTTAAAAATCTTGGAAAATTCCCGCAAATTATGTCATGGCTTTAGAAGATTCTGATAGGCTAATTGACATCATTTGAGTCAATTGGAGGTTTACCTGTGGATGTATTTCAAGGCCTACCTTCAACTTCAGTGCCTCTTTGCTTGACATCAATGGGAAAATCTAAAGAAATCAGCCAAGACCTCAGAATTTTTTTTTTGCCTTCCACAAGTCTGGTTCATCCTTGGGAGCAATTTCCAAATGCCTGAAGGTACCACGTTCATCTGTACAAACAATAGTACGCAAGTATAAACACCATGGGACCACACAGCCATCATACCGCTCAGGAAGGAGACGCATTCTGTCTCCTAGAGATGAACGTGAATGTGAAAAGTGAAAATCAATCCCAGAACAACAGCAAAGGACCTTGTGAAGATGCTGGTGGAAATGGGTACAAAAGTATCTATATCCACAGTAAAATGAGTCCTATATCGATATAATCTGAAAGGCCGCTCAGCAAGGAAGAAGCCACTGCTCCAAAACCACCATATAAAGCCAGACTATGGTTTGCAACTGCAAATGGGGACAAAGATCGTACTTTTTGGAGAAATGTCCTGTGGTCTGATGAAACACAAATAGAACTGTTTGGCCATAATGACCATGGTTATGTTTGGAGGAAAAAGAGGGATGCTTGCAAGCCAAAGAACACCCTCCCAACCGTGAAGCACGAGGGTGGCAGCATCATGTTGTGGGGGTGCTTTGCAGCAGGAGGGACTGGTGCACTTCACAAAATAGATGGCATCATGAGAAGGAAAAATATGTGGATATATTGAAGCAACATCTCAAGACATCAATCAGGAAGTTAAAGCTTGGTTGCAAATGGGTCTTCCAAATGGACAATGACCCCAAGCATACTTCCAAAGTTGTGGCAAAATGGCATGACACCAATCCCGTCAACGGGACTGAGTTTGACAATAGTCAGTGAAAAATCAGAGCACCAAATTCAAAACCACAAATCTAATAATTTCAATTTCTCAAACATACGACTATTTTACACCATTTTATAGATACACTTCTCCTGAATCGAACCACGTTGTCCGATTTGAAAAAGGCTTTACAGCGAAAGCAAAACATTAGATTATGTTAGGAGAGTACATTGACACAAATAACCACACAGCCATTTTCCAAGCAACTAGATGCATCA
Source organism: Salmo salar (assembly GCF_965601325.2). Taxonomy (NCBI): domain Eukaryota; kingdom Metazoa; phylum Chordata; class Actinopteri; order Salmoniformes; family Salmonidae; genus Salmo; species Salmo salar. The sequence continues at coordinate 66,697,411 of NC_138299.1, forward strand.
CAAATACCCAAAACACAGCTAAATGAAGCACCAACCTTTGACAATCTTAATCAGATGACACTCCTAGGACATCATGTTACACAATACATGCATTTTTTGTTCGATCAAGTTGATATTTATAGCCAAAAACAGCCTTATCACTCGTTCAGAAAATATTTCGCCTCTAATACTGTCGGTGAATCAGCACAACAATTTACAAAAATACTCGTCATAAACATTGATAAAATATTAAATTGTCATTCAAAGAATTATAGATGTACATCTCCTTTATGCAAACGCTGTGACAGATTTCAAAAAAGATTCAAGAGGAAAGCACACTTTGCAATAATCTGAGTACTGTGCTCAGAAAAATACACTAGGCAATACAGATACCTGCCATTTTGGAGTCATATAAAATCAGAAATAGCATTAGAAATATTCACTTACCTTTGATGATCTTCATCAGAAGGCACTTCCAGGAATCCCAGGTCCACAATAAATGTTGTTTTGTTCGATAAACTCCATAATTTATGTCCAAATAGCTCCTTGTTGTTTGCGCGTTCAGTTAGCTACTCCAAATGTAGGAAGCGCGCAGAAAATGTTACGACGAAAAGTAAAAAAAGTTATATTTACGTTCATTCAAACATGTCAAACGGTGTATAGCATCAACCTTTAGGGCCTTTATCACTTAGAACTTCAATAATATTCCAACCAGACAATTCCTCTGTCTTGAAAAATGTTTTGGAACACAGCTACCTCTTACGTCAATACGCGCCAATGAACTGATGTCCTTCCCTGAGTCACCAACTTCCCCACCTTCTTGTTCGCTCTCTGTTCATCATATAAGCCTCAAACAACTTTCTAAAGACTGTTGACATTAGTGGAAGCCTTAGGAAGTGCAAAATGAATACTTAGTCACTGTGTGTTCGATAGGCAATGACTTGGAAAGATTCCACGCATCAGATTTCCACTTCCTGGTAGGATTTTTCTCAGGTTTTTGCCTGCCATATGAGTTCTGTTATACTCACAGACATCATTCAAACAGTTTTAGAAACTTCAGAGTGTTTTCTATCCAAATCTACTAATAATATGCATAGCCTAGCTTCTGAGTTTGAGTAGGAAGCAGTTTAATATGGGCACGTATTTCATCCGAAAGTGATATTTCACCCTATGCGATTGGTTTCGTAATTAAGGACAACAAAGTCAAGGTATTGGAGTGGCCATCACAAAGCCCTGACCTCAATCCTATAGAAAATGTGTGGGTAGAACTGAAAAAGCGTGTGCAAGTGAGGAGGCCTACAAACCTGCTCTGTCAGGAGGAATGAGACAAAATTCACCCAACTTATTGTGGGAAGCTTGTGGAAGGCTGCCCGAAACGTTTGACCCAAGTTAAACAATTTAAAGGCAATTATACCAAATACTAATTGAGTGTATGTAAACTTCTGACCCACTGGGAATGTGATGAAATAAATAAATAATTCTCTCTACTATTATTCTGACATTTCACATTCTTAAAATAAAGTGGTGATCCTAACTGACCTAAGACAGGATATTTTTACTAGGATTAAATGTCAGGAATTGTGAAAAACAGATTTTTAATGTATTTGGCTAAGGTGTATGTAAACTTCCGACTTCAACTGTATAGGGGAAGATGTGTCACACTGCATGAGGCAAATGGTGGTCACACCAGATGCTGACTGATCCTCGCCCCTAACTGTTATCTGTATCTGTGACCAACAGATGCATATCTGTATTCCCAGTCATGTGAAATCCATCGATCACGGCCTAATGAATTTATTTCAATTGACTGATTTCCTTATAAGAACTGTACCTCACTAAAATCTTTGAAATTGTTGCATGTTGCGTTACATATGTTTCCATTATATTTAGCAAGTACCGGCTCTTGACTGGCTGAGTAGAGGGCCGGCTCCGAGTGTGGATGGATTTTTCAAAATTCAACAGACATGCATTGCATTAACCAGAAATAATAACTAATTTCTAATCTGATTAATTTCTCTAAACTCTAAATAGAATAGTAATGAAGTTATTGTCCTACTCAGGCTGGTTATAGCAGACGATCACATTCAACCTATACCGTAGCCCATATAGCCCATCTGTACTATTTATAAATGACAAGACAGAAAAGATCATTGGTTCCATTTCAAAACATTTCTTTGTGAAACCAAAGTGCTATGACATATATACATTAAATCAAATAGCCTAGTAGACACATAAAAACTTTTCAAATTAAAAGGCTTTTGCACCGAAAAACGTGGACAGTCGGGTGCATCACAAATACAGAACCGCTTGACAGCAACATAAAACTAAAGGACGGATCATTCGGAACGAGAGCAGAATTACTTCTAAGGCTTGATCCATAAATAGGTAGCCTAGCCTTCAAAACTAAAACAATCCATATGTTCAAATCAAAAGGCCTTCTTAACATGACATAAATAACACAGCCATACCCCAAGTCCCCGGTGCCAACACATTCAGAAATCAAAAGATGGTTTAGTATTTAGTTGAAATGCTCTGACAAAGGCCAAGGGTACAATAAACACTTTTTCATTAAGAAAACAGAAATCCACTTTGGATTTTCAAAGATGTAGCGTATATGCAATTTTCGTGATTATTTCATTTGAGCACCACCGCCAAAGCTTCGCTATTCGGTATCTTTCTAATTAAGTAGCCTAGTTTTGGTGTTTGGCTACTTGAAGAGAACTAGGGCTTATCACTCTCTGCCCACCTCTTCCAATGCATTATGGAAAAGTGTGCATCGAATTCTACTAGATGAAGAGCCAAAATGAGTATAACATCCAGGCATTTAAAGTATACTAGATTTACGAAACTTACATACTATAACACTTAATTTTTTAGCATACCCAAATGCACTACTATTTAGGACGCAAGTATGGGTATTTGGACAAGGCCAATGTATTCCATTGAGAACCATTTCAGCCATTACCGGGGTGTTTGACAAGTTATAACAAAAATGTCTGAGGTCGTAATGTCAACGGGAAAAAACAACAGGCACAAGCAAAAGTATGAAAGACTTGCAGAAGTAAAATGAAAGCAATCAATCCAGTGAGATTTAAGTGATGTGGATTTTTTACCCCTCAAACACAGAAAATAGATGGCTGAAAAAGGCAGATCCTAAGTGGGCGGGGCATGCGTGTCACTAATAAAACATTGCGTCTTATCACTGGTGCAAAGGCAATGGTAATAGAAAAGGCAAAGGAAGAGACTTCATATGGTTGCCAAAGCTAGAATACAGGCTTTTCCTGCTCTATTGTGTGTGAAGAGGAATTTAAATCTCAAGAGGAATACCTGAGGTTGTGTTATACTTACCAATGGCATCCCTTCCTCTTCTTTAAATAGATTTAATGGGGCAATATGCAGTTGAAACAATAACAAAGCATTCTACCCACCACTATTTGGGTACAAAGCTTAGGGATGGGGCTGGAGAAATGTAACCACTCTCAAATTCATAGACAGAGCTATGGATGCAAGGACTGACGATCCATAATATCAAAAGTATAGATTTAACCATGTTTTGAGGCTATACACTGTTTGTTTACATTTACCTTGCTTGCAAACATTAAAACAAGGTGATATTTTGGGTTCTGATGGGTTACGACAGTTGATCTAAGCTTATGAAGCATTTATACGTTATATTCTTCAGGAATCAATGGGTATACAGTACATTCATTTATAAGTCCAAAAATTGATGTAGCAACTTCCCCTTTAAACTGCTTTGATTTTGTCTTGGGACGCACCTTTTCCAAATGTTGATCTAGTACACTGAAGATTTTTGGAGAAAAGCTTTAGAAAAAGTAACCTGGAGTGAACTACAAAATATCATCCAAAGTTTTGGACGATGGTTTCCTATAATTTAAAGGTCCAATGCAGTCGTTTAAAAAAAAATCTCAATGTCAAATAATTTCTCGGTACAATTAACATTTGCACGGACTGTCTGGGAGTGGGCTGAGTGGGGAGTGGAAAACTGAAAACGAGTTGTTATATGCAGAGAGGTTGGAACTCTCTTTTTTATTGGTCAATTAACTAATTTACCGCGTGGTGATGTCACCATGCAAGCCAGAACGCCATCGGAACAAAACAGGCTGAAAGTTAAGGCGGTATTTTCAAACAACTTTTACACTAAAAGAGCATTATCATACTTCTCACAATTTCATAGTATTATTTCAACCTCATAGTGTGGAAATATACAGTGCATTCAGAAAGTATTCAGACCCCTTAACTTTTTCCACATTTTGTTGCATTACAGCCTTATTCAACAATGGATTATATCGTTTTTCCCCCTCATCAATCTACACGCAATATCCCGTAATGACAAAGTAAAAACAGGTTTTTCGATTTTTTTGCAAATGTATATAATACAAAAAACGGAAATCTGACATTTACATAAGTATTCAGACCCTTTACTCAGTACTTTATTGAAGCACCTTTGGCAGCGATTACACTACAAGCTTGGCACACCTGTATTTGGGGACTTTCTCCCATTCTTCTCTGCAGATCCTCTCAAGCTTTGTCAGATTGGATGGGGAGCATCGCTGCACAGATATTTTCAAGTCTTTCCAGAGATATTCGATCGGGTTCAATACCGGGCTCTGGCTGGGCCACTCAAAAACATTCAGAGACTTGTCCCAAAGCCAATCCTGCGTTGTCTTGGCTGTGTGTTTAAAGTTGAGTCATTGTCCTTTTGGAAGGTGAACCTTCACTCCAGTCTGAGGTCTTGAGTGCTCTGAATCAGGTTTTCATCAAGTTCTTTCTGTACTTTGCTCCGCTCATCTTTCCCTCGATCGTGACTAGTCTCCCAGTCCCTGCTGCCGAAAAACAGCTCCACAGCATGATGCTGCCACCAACATGCTCCCTGACCAAGGCCCTTTTCCCTCGATTGCTTAGTTTGGCCGGGCGGCCATCTCTTGGTGGTTCTAAACTTCTTCCATTTAAGAATGTTGGATACCACTGTGTTCTTGGGGAACTTCAATGCTTCTGAAATGTTTTGGTACCCTTCCCCAGATCTGTGCCTCAACACAGTCCTGTCTCGGAGCTCTACGGACAATTCCTTCAACCTCATGGCTTGGTTTTTGCTCTGACATGCACTGCCAACTGTAGGACCTTACATAGACAGGTGTGTGCCTTTCCAAATCATGTCCAATCAATTGAATTTACCACAGGTGGACTCCAATCAAGTTGCAATAACATCTCAAGGATGATCAATGGAAACAGGATGCATCTGAGCTCAATTTCGATTCTCAAAGCAAAGTGTCTAAATACTTATGTAAATAAGGTATCTGGTTTTTATTTGTAATAAACTTGCTAAAATTTCTAAAAAACTATTTTCACTTCGTCATTATGGGGTATTGAGTGTAGATGAATGAGGAAATGTTTTTACTTAATCCATTTTTGAATATGGCTGTAACATAACAAAATGTGGAAAAAGTCAACGGGTCTGAATACTTTCCGAATGCACTGTATACAGTGCCTTCCAGTGGTGTAAAGTACTTTAATTAATTAAAGTACTAAGTCGTTTTTTTTGGGGTATATGTACTTTACTTTACTATTTATATTTTTGACAACTTAAATTTTACTTTACTTCATTCCTAATGAAAATAATGTACTTTTTACTCCAGACATTTTCCTTGACACCCAAAAGTACTCATTACATTTTGAATGCTTAGCAGGACAGGAAAATCGTCTAATTCACACACTTATCAAGAGAACATCCCTGGTCATCCTTACTGCCTCTGATCTGTCAGACTCAGTAAACACAAATGCTTCGTTTGTAAATTATGTCTGAGAGTTGGAGAGAGTTCCGGACTATCCATAAATGAAAAAAAAACTAGAAAATGTGACCGTGTGCTTTGCTTAATATAAGGAATTTGAAATGATTTATACTTGTACTTTTACTTTTTGATACTTAAGTACATTTTAGCAATTACATTTACTCAAGTAATATTTTACTGGGTGACTTTTACTTGAGTTATTTTCTATTAAGGTATCTTTACTTTTACTCAAGTATAACAATTGGGTACTTTTTCCTCCACTAGTGCCTTCAATAAGTATTCACACCCTTTGACTTTTCCACATTTTTGTTGTGTTACAGCCTGAATTTAAAATGGATTAAATTGTGATTTCCTGTCATTGGCCTACACACAATACCCCATAATGTCAAAGTGGATAATGTTTTTGAAAATGTGATAAATTAATAAAAAATGAAAACGTCTTGTGTCAATAAGTATCCAACCCCTTTGTTATAGCAAGCCTAAATTAGTTTAAGAGTAACAAGTCACATAACAAGTTGCATGGAATCCCTCTGTGTGCAATAAGAGTTTGACATTATTTTTAACCCTAACCCAGTTTACGCTAGGCACCTAGCTAACGTTAGCCACAACAAACTGGAATTCTGAACATACTGTGTCATACAAAATGGATAAGACATCCACAAAGGAATACATAGCATACGATAGCATACTCATTTGATTGTCCCAGATTTTTGTTTACCAAGTTTTGTCTACCCCTGTGTCCAGGTTGGAGTAACAAGAACAATCCATTCTGTGGATCAATCAATTTTGCTGATCATAAGGATTTTGCAATAATTGTTCATCATAATGTAGGGTGATGGGATTGAGAGCAATATAACTGTAGCCAGAAGTTACACTTCAGCCCCATCCACTGGATCTATCGGTAAATTACATTGTGAATGAGTTGGATATAAACTGGGGTCTGAGCCAAAATAAGATACTTCACATTTTGCCTTCAAATCCTCATCTCATTGAACGTATTCTTCAATAATTCATGTTCATTTGTCAATCAGCTACTGATGCGTAATATGGGCTCTGATTACCTTGTTCAAGTCAAAAGAAGACAAAGACTACACATAGTCCGTATCTACCATTCACTTCACTACACCGGCAGATTGCAAGAGGCAATTCTAGTCCACCTTGGCATCTGGCTTCAATCAATTGCAGTCTTGGGCAGTTCACATTCACTAGTTGTGACAGCAGCAATCTCTGAGAAACAACACAGGAGGCATTCTATGTAACTGGAGAGTATAGCACCAAACACATTACACTGCATTAACTTCCTCGAAAGTGATAGGAGTTGGCCTTGTCCCAAAGGGAACTTTTATTTGGTCTTTATACTGGTTGTTTAAGCTAAAGGACCAAGTACGGTTGTTTCTCTTGACGTCCTCTGAACCAGTCTCATTTGTCTCCATTTGAATTGATTACTGGATTGCGCACAACTGAAGTAGAGGTCATTGTAAATGTTGAGTCTCTATGGATATGTGAGTGTTAAAAGTTTGGGGTACATATGTTTGATGTCCTTAACTAGATACAACCACAATATAATGATAGTTAGGCCTATTTTTACTTTGATTTTAAAAAGCATCGTGTTTTGACCAGTTTCACTCAGGGCTCCTTTTGAGTAATCTTGCTTCTTACATGCCATTACCTATTGTATGTTTTGTGAAATTACTTTTAAAGAGATATATCCTTTAAACATTTTCTAGAAAGTTTTGGCTTCTTAAAAAACACCATGTTTGAATTGTGAGAAGCACTGCCATGTTTGAAATGTGAGAAGCACTGCCAGTCTTAGCCTTTTATCCAGAAACAAACCTTAAGTATGTCTCAGTTCTTAAATGCTTCAACCAAAAGAAAACATTGAGATCTGCTTGAGTAGCCTCAAATGCGAGGCTATTTGGAGGATTTACGGCATTCAGTTGCTTTGTAAACCAAAAGGAAATATCCATACCTAAGGTTCCTAAGCTTCTTGAAAGCAGAATCGCATTAGTGGTAACCAAGACTGTTCTCAGGGCAGGACTGGTTATAGCTAGATATTTTCGAGTCGTGTCTGAGACCATTTTAGCTCTCCCTAACCCTTTTTCCTAAACTTAATCTAATTCTCCTGACCTGCAACATTAATTCTCCTAACCTGCTGCATAAATTCTCCTAACCTGCTACAAAAAGTAACTTCCTCTAGTTAACTTCCTCTACTTCCGGCCCTGAGAGCAGTATGAGTAACCACTAATGTGACGCAGCTTCTTGAAAATGGTGCTTGACTGAGCAGAAATGCACCTAATCCACCGGTGTTATTGAAGTTCATAAAGGAAACCAAATGCTGGTCTTGAAGATAAGTGTTTGCATTTTGTCTTTGGATAAGTATTTTTTGCTTATTTTCAGTTTTGAGGTTCAAAAACAGTGCCAAATTAAAGTTTATAGTTACTCTTTGATATTAAAAATAAAATACCATTTGATATTCAACTCATCATGTTTCTCATTTTTCTTTTCTAACTTTTCCCTTAACTATAGTTTTAGTGTCGTACAAAGTCTGAGTGTAGCTACCATTATCTTGGTGCCCCGGTTTAGACATTTTAGAAATAAAAAAAGTAATTATAATATTATATATATATTTTATTATATATTTCTTTGCCTATCATGTTTTCGGGTTGTTGTTTTTTTGAGGCTAGTGCATCCCCAAACTACATTGATAAAAAAATTGATAAATAAGTTATCGGTTTTCTCTTTGCAAGTGCTTAACTGTTTTAATGAAAGCTAGAAATTTGCCAACATTTGGCAATACAGCAATGGACATTTGACGCAGCTGAAAATGTTGACTTTCAAGCAAGGTAATGTCAAAACACATTGTTCACCAATGTTTATACTCATGTAACTTTTTTCTTCACACAAATATCAGAATTAAAGATAAAAAAAGGAATTCATTTTCAATTAAAACGTTTTTAATTCGTAAGTTGTCAAAATGCAAAAAATTATTATCTGTACTTCTGTAGAGTCGGCCATGAACTTTAAATAAACAAGGAGTTATAACTCTAAATCATTTTTGTAATTACCCCCACAGTTAGGATTGTTGGCATTGTTTGACATATACATTTTGAAAAGTGTCTACCATCCTTTTCATTCTCACTTCATCTTCCCTAAATAGCTACATAATTTCTTGTAGGAATACTTCAATAATCAATTGCATTTTGATTCCTTTGAAGGCAGATCTGTTGTGCTCTACGCTTATTCCAATGCCAGCCGTTTAAAGAAAAAATGTTCTTCTTCTGGTCAGGCAGCTGCCATCGCTGTTTACCTAGTTGGCGTCTTACCCCATTTGCTTCCTTTGAAACACTGCTGGTCTTTTATCTGACCTTTTATCACTACCCATGAACATCTTCGTTGAGCATGTGTTACAAAGCCAGGTCTCTTGACAAATCTCTACCATCTGTTTCAGATTTAGTAGTTTTACTCCAAATGGAACCAACTGACTTTGGTGTTGCATAGAATTTGTCTTCCAAGTTATATTTAATCATCTCAAGAGTGGCTAATCATAGAACTCTTATTAGTCCCTATGGTCATGAAACAAATTGGGAGGATCTGCCATGCTTTAAATAGAAACGTAAAAAACGATTTGCAAAGTAAAAAAGAAAAAGTGTAGTTAATGATCTCTTTCGACAGTTTCCCATAATACGAGCTGAATCCTGTCATGATTTTTCTCTTGTGCTATTATCACCTGTCATCTCACCTCAATTGTGATCCCATGGTATTTACATGTGAAGTTGTAAAAAAAAGTGTAATGAAAGTTGTACGCCACCACCTCAATAACCTGTGGCTTTAAGAGACCACATTTAAATGCATGAGTTAGTGAATTGTTCAACTTTTTATATTATTAGCCAACGCTGTAAAGGCAGAGCAATATAAAACATAATTATTAAGTCTTGAAAAATAATTTTAGAAAAGCTTGACAAGTTTAACTTATTTTGAGAAAAAGATGAATCAGTTTAATCATCAAATTTTAACTTTGGCTTTAACATAATCAATAAATGATTTGAATATTAGACTCCTTCTACCCAAGAAGTAAAATGTATGTCATAAGAAGTAAAAAGTTTTCCATTCACAGACCGACAAAAGAGGGCTAACTATTGCTAAAAACAAACAACACAATGAAAGTCAGAATTACTATCTCTTTGTATCCAATTCATTGGTATTAGTAATAAACGAATAGGGGCAAATCAAATCAAATATTTTTAGTCACATGCGCTGAATACAACAGGTGTAGACCTTACAGTGAAATGCTGACTTACGAGCACCTAACCAACAGCGCAGTTAAAAAAAAGGAATAAGAATAAGAAATAAAAGGAACAAGAAATTAAAGAGCAGCAGTAAAATAACAATAGCGAGACTATATACAGGGGGGTACTGGTACAGAGTCAATGTGCGGGGAACCAGTGAGTCGAAGTTCTTGAGGTAATATGAACATGTAGTTAAAGTTATTAAAGTGACTATGCATAGATGATAACAACAGAGAGTAGCAGCAGTGTAAAATGGGGGGGGGGGGGGGGGAATGCAAATAGTCTGGGTAGCCATTTTATTAGATTTTCAAGTATCTTATGGCTTGGGGGTAGAAGCTATTTAGGAGCCTCTTGGACCTAGACTTGGCGTTCCGGTAGCAGAGACAACAGTCTATGACTAGGGTAGCTTCAGAGTAACTTACTTCACAGAGTTCAAAAAACAGACACATCTCAACATCAACTATTCAGAGGAGACTACGTGAATCAGGCCTTCATGGTCAAATTTCTGCAAAGAAACCACTACTAAAGGACACCAATAAGAAGAGACTTGCTTGGGCCAAGAAACATGAGAAATGTACATTAGACCGGTGCAAATATGTCCTTTGGTCGAATAAGTCAAAATTTGAGATTTTTGGTTCCAACCGCCGTGTCTTTGTGAGACGTAGAGTAGGTGAACGGATGATCTCCGCATGTGTGGTTCCCACCATGAAGCATGGAGGAGGAGGTTTGATGGTGTGGGTGTGCTTTGCTGGTGACACTGTCTGATTTATTTAGAATTCAAAGCCCACTTAACCAGCATGGCTACCACAGCATTCTGCAGCGATACGCCATCCCATCTGGTTTGCTCTTAGTTGGACTATTATTTGTTTTTCAACAGGACAATTACCCAAAACACCTCCAGGCTGTGTAAGGGCTATTTGACCAATGAGGAGAGTGATGGAGTTCTGCATCAGATGACCTGGCCTCCACAATCACCCTACCTCAACCCAATTGAGATGGTTTGGGATGAGTTGGACCGCAGAGTGAAGGAAAAGCACCCAACAAGTGCTCAGCATGTTGGAAAAGCATTCCAGGTGAAGCTGTTTGAGAAAATGCCAAGAGTGTGCAAAATTGTTATCAAGGCAAAGATTTGTTTCACACTTTTTTGGTTATTACATGATTCGATATGTGTTATTTCATAGTTTTGATGTCTTCACTATTATTCTACAATGTAGAAAATAGTGAAAATAAAGAAAAGCTCTTAAATGAGTAGGTGTGTACAAACTTTTGACTGGTACATTAAATAATACCCACAAACACCAGTCTCAACGTCAACAGTAAAGAGGTGACTCCAGGATGCTGGCCTTCTAGGCAGAGTTCCTCTGTCCAGTGTCTGTGTTCTTTTGCACATCTTAATCTTTTATTTTTATTAGCCAGTCTGAGATATGATTTTTCCTTTGCAACCCTGCCTAGAAGGTCAGCCTCCCGGAGTCGCCTCTTCACTGTTGACGTTGAGACTGGTGTTTTATTTAATAAAGCTGGCAGTTTAGTAATTGTGAGGCATCTGTTTCTCAAATTAGACACTCTAATGTACTTGTCCTCTTGCTCAGTTGTGCACCAGGGCCTCCAACTCCTCTTTCCAATCTAGTTAGAGCCAGTTTGCACTGTTCTGTGAAGGGAGTATTACACAGCGTTGTACGATATCTTCAGTTTCTTGGCAATTTCTCACATGGAATAGCCTTCATTTCTCAGAACAAGAATAGACTGACGAGTTTCAGAAGCAAGTACTTTGTTTCTGGTCATTTTGAGCCTGTAATCAAACCCACAAATGCTGATGGGTGGTGCCAGAATAACAACCTATCCCTCAACGTAACCAAGACTAAGGAGATGATTGTGGACTACAGGAAAAGGAGGACTGAGCACGCCCCCATTCTCATCGACTGGGCTGTAGCGGAGCAGGTTGAGAGCTTCAAGTTCCTTGGTGTCCACATCACCAACAAACTAGAATGGTCCAAACACACCAAGACAGTCGTGAAGAGGGTACGACAAAGCCTACTCCCCCTCAAGAAACTAAAAAGATTTGGCATGGGTCCTCAGATCCTCAAAAGGTTCTACAGCTACAACATCGAGAGCATCCTGACTGGTTGCATCACTGTCTGGTACGGCAATTGCTCGGCCTCCGACCGCAAGGCACTACAGAAGGTAGTGCGTATGGCCCAGTACATCACTGGGTTTAAGCTGCCTGCCATCCTGTACCTCTACACCAGGCGGTGTCAGAGGAAGCCCCTAAAAATTGTCAAAGACCCCAGCTACCCCAGTCATAGACTGTTCTCTCTACTACCGTATGGCAAGCGGTACCGGAGTGCCAAGTCTAGGACAAAAAGGCTTCTCAGTAGTTTTTACCCCCAAGCCATAAGATTCCTGAACAGGTAATCAAATGGCTACCTGGACTATTTGCATTGTGTTCCCCCCCAACCCCTCTTTTACACTGCTGCTACTCTGTTTATCATATATGCACAGTCACTTTAACTATACATTCATGTACATACTACCTCAATTGGCCCGATCAACCAGTGCCCCCGCACATTGGCTAACCGGGCTATCTGCATTTTGTCCCACCACCCGCCACCCACCACCCCCCAACCCCTCTTTTACGCTACTGCTACTCTCTGTTTATCATACACTGCTCAAAAAAATAAAGGGAACACTTAAACAACACAATGTAACTCCAAGTCAATCACACTTCTGTGAAATAAAGCTGTCCACTTAGGAAGCAACACTGATTGACAATACATTTCACATGCTGTTGTGCAAATGGAATGGACAACAGGTGGAAATTATAGGCAATTAGCAAGACACCCTCAATAAAGGAGTGGTTCTGCAGGTGGGGACCACAGACCACTTCTCAGTTCCTATGCTTCCTGGCTGATGTTTTGGTCACTTTTGAATGCTGGCGGTGCTTTCACTCTAGTGGTAGCATGAGACGGAGTCTACAACCCACACAAGTGGCTCAGGTAGTGCAGCTCATCCAGGATGGCACACCAATGCGAGCTGTGGCAAGAAGGTTTGCTGTGTCTGTCAGCGTAGTGTCCAGAGCATGGAGGCGCTACCAGGAGACAGGCCAGTACATCAGGAGACGTGGAGGAGGCTGTAGGAGGGCAACAACCCAGCAGCAGGACCGCTACCTCCGCCTTTGTGCAAGGAGGAGCAAGAGAAGCACTGCCAGAACCCTGCAAAATGACCTCCAGCAGGCCACAAATGTGCATGTGTCTGCTCAAACGGTCAGAAACCGACTCCATGAGGGTGGTATGAGGGCCCGACGTCCACAGGTGGGGGTTGTGCTTACAGCCCAACACCGTGCAGGACGTTTGGCATTTGCCAGAGAACACCAAGATTGGCAAATTCGCCACTGGCGCCCTGTGCTCTTCACAGATGAAAGCAGGTTCACACTGAGCACGTGACAGACGTGACAGAGTCTGGAGACGCCGTGGAGAACGTTCTGCTGCCTGCAACATCCTCCAGCATGACCGGTTTGGCAGTGGGTCAGTCATGGTGTGGGGTGGCATTTCTTTGGGGGGCCGCACAGCCCTCCATGTGCTCGCCAGAGGTAGCCTGACTGCCATTAGGTACCGAGATGAGATCCTCAGACCCCTTGTGAGACCATATGCTTCTGCGGTTGGCCCTGGGTTCCTCCTAATGCAAGACAATGCTAGACCTCATGTGGCTGGAGTGTGTCAGCAGTTCCTGCAAGAGGAAAGCATTGATGCTATGGACTGGCCCGCCCGTTCCCCAGACCTGAATCCAATTGAGCACATCTGGGACATCATGTCTCGCTCCATCCACCAACGCCACGTTGCACCACAGACTGTCCAGGAGTTGGCGGATGCTTTAGTCCAGGTCTGGGAGGAGTTCCCTCAGGAGACCATCCACCACCTCATCAGGAGCATGCCCAGGCATTGTAGGGAGGTCATACAGGCATGTGGAGGCCACACACACTACTGAGCCTCATTTTGACTTGTTTTAAGGACATTACATCAAAGTTGGATCAGCCTATAGTGTGGTTTTCCACTTTAATTTTGAGTGTGACTCCAAATCCAGACCTCCATGGGTTGATAAATTGGATTTCCACTGATTATTTTTGTGTGATTTTCTTGTCAGCACGTTCAACTATGTAAAGAAAGAAGTATTTAATAAGATTATTTCTTTCATTCAGATCTAGGATGTGTTGTTTAAGTGTTCCCTTTATTTTTTTGAGCAGTATATATATCATATATGCATCTTCCGGATACTGGAGTGAGTGGTCGTGCTGCACCTCGCTCCGCGGGTAATATTACATTTCATTACATTACATTACATTAGAACGATTTGATTAGTGTATTGTTACCTAGCTACATAGTTGTATCTGCTGTCTTTGTATCAAGGATAAAGGTGTAGCTCTGAGGAACTAACAAGGTTAGCTAGCCAGCTGTATTCGTTCGTTCGCGCCGTTTTCGAAACGGCGTCAACACCATAACTCCACAGCTAGCTAGCCAACTTTACCAATTAGCAGTACTGTAGAAACTATATACATTACAACGGAACGATTTGATTAGTGTATTGTTAGCTAGCTACATAGTTGTATCTGCTGTCTCTGTATCAAGATAAAGGCGTAGTACAGAGTAACTATCGAGGTTAGCTAGCCAGCTACATTCTCTAACATATTCAACAACGCGCCCACTGCTAGCTAGCTAACCCTACAAGCTAGCTGTATCATTTTTAGTCAATAAGATTTTTGCAACGTTAGCTTAACTTTCTGAACATTCGAGATGTGTAGTCCACTTGTGTAGCTAGCAGGACTGACTTTGTGTTAGCTAGCCAACATTTAATTACTTCTGCGTTATGAACTAGACACGGACACGAATGATCCATTGGTAGCTTGTTGTTACCAAGTATTGGTGCTAACCGTGTTACAGGATGCTAGCATGCTAGTTAGCTACGGCGTCATAGGACACGGTGCACTAGGTGGGTTTTCACGGAAGAATACTGTACCAAGTTATCTAGCGGAATAAACTAAGTTTGAGCCTATTCCTGGAAACATTGAACCACTGTAGTTTATATCAATTTTATTTTCTAGTGGTAGCTAGAAAAGTTATATTTTAGCGTTTTAGTGTTTCAGTGAATTGTTAGTGAGGGAGGCCCTGCTCTCTCGCTTCCCCAGTTTAGTTAATTTTTCATGCCAATCTCCTTTGCATTAGCGTAGCCTGTCCTGTAGCCTATCAACTATGTGTCGGTCTATTCCTGTTCTCTCCTCTCTGCACAGGCCATACAAACGCTTCACATCGCGTGGCCGCTGCCACTCTAACCTGGTGGTCCCAGCGCGCACAACCCACGTGGAGTTCCAGGTCTCCGGCAGCCTCTGGAACTGCCGGTCTGCGGCCAACAAGGCAGAGTTCATCTCAGCCTATGCTACCCTCCAGTCCCTCGACTTCTCGGCGCTGACGGAAACATGGATTACCACAG
This sequence comes from Salmo salar, assembly GCF_965601325.2. Classification (NCBI taxonomy): domain Eukaryota; kingdom Metazoa; phylum Chordata; class Actinopteri; order Salmoniformes; family Salmonidae; genus Salmo; species Salmo salar. The sequence continues at coordinate 66,712,961 of NC_138299.1, forward strand.
AAAACACTGCTACTCCTACTGCTCTCTCCTCGTCTGACCACGTGTTCTCGCACACCCCGAGAGCATCTGGTCAGCGGGGTGGTGGCACTGGAATCCTCATCTCTCCCAAGTGGACATTCTCTCTTTCTCCCCTGACCCATCTGTCTATCTCCTCCTTTGAATTCCATGCTGTCACAATCACTAGCCCATTCAAGCGTTTATCAATGAGCTTGACGCCTTGATAAGTTCCTTTCCTGAGGATGGCTCACCCCTCACAGTTCTGGGTGACTTTAACCTCCCTACGTCTACCTTTGACTCATTTCTCTCTGCCTCCTTCTTTCCACTCCTCTCCTCTTTTGACCTCACCCTCTCACTGTCCCCCCCTACTCACAAGGCAGGCAAAATGCTTGACCTCATCTTCACTAGATGCTGTTCTTCTACTAATCTCACTGCAACTCCCCTCCAAGTCTCCGATCACTACCTTGTATCCTTTTCCCTCTCGCTCTCCTCCAACACTACTCACTCTGCCCCTACTCAGATGGTATTGCGCCATCGCAACCTTCGCTCTCTCTCTCCTGCTACTCTCTCCTCTTCCATCCTATCCTCTCTTCCCTCTGCTCAATACTTCTCCAACCAATCTCCTGATTCTGCCTCCTCAACCCTCCTCTCCCCCCTTTCTGCATCCTTTGACTCTCTATGTCCCCTATCCTCCCCACCGGCTCGGTCCTCCCCTCCTGCTCCGTGGCTTGATGACTCATTGCGAGCTCACAGAACAGGGCTCCGGGCTGCCGAGCGGAAATGGAGGAAAACTAGCCTCCCTGCGGACCTGGCATCTTTTCACTCCCTCCTCTCTACATTTTCCTCCTCTGTTTCTGCTGCTAAAGCCACTTTCTACCACTCTAACTTCCAAGCATCTGCCTCTAACCCTAGGAAGCTCTTTACCACCTTCTCCTCCCTCCTGAATCCCCCTCCCCCCTCTTCCCTCTCTGCGGATGACTTCGTCAACCATTTTGAAAAGAAGGTCGAAGACATCCGATCCTCGTTTGTTAAGTCAAACGACACCGCTGGTCCTGCTCACATTGCCCTACCCTATGCTTTGACCTCTTTCTCCCCTCTCTCTCCAGATGAAATCTTGCGTCTTGTGACGGTCGGCCGCCCAACAACCTGCCCACTTGACCCTATCCCCTCCTCTCTTCTCCAGACCATTTCTGGAGACCTTCTCCCTTACCTCACCTCGCTCATCAACTCATCCTTGACCGCTGGCTACGTCCCTTCCGTCTTCAAGAGAGCGAGAGTTGCACCCCTTCTGAAAAACCTACACTCGATCCCTGATGTCAACAACTACAGACCAGTATCCCTTCTTTCTTTTCTCTCCAAAACTCTTGAACGTGCCGTCCTTGGCCAGGTCTCCTGCTATCTCTCTCAGAATGACCTTCTCGATCCAAATCAGTCAGGTTTCAAGGCTGGTCATTCAACTGAGACTGCTCTTCTCTGTGTCACGGAGGCTCTCCGCACTGCTAAAGCTAACTCTCTCCTCTGCTCTCATCCTTCTAGACCTATCTGCTGCCTTTGATACTGTGAACCACCATTTGATACCTCTCCACCCTCTCCGAGTTGGGTATCTCCGGCGCGGCTCACTCTTGTATTGCGTCCTACCTGACAGGTCGCTCCTACCAGGTGGCGTGGCGAGAATCCGTCTCCGCACCACGTGCTCTCACCACTGGTGTCCCCCAGGGCTCAGTTCTAGGCCCTCTCCTATTCTCGCTATACACCAAGTCACTTGGCTCTGTCATATCCTCACATGGTCTCTCCTATCATTGCTACGCAGACGACACACAATTAATCTTCTCCTTTCCCCCTTCTGATAACCAGGTGGTGAATCGCATCTCTGCATGTCTGGCAGACATATCAGTGTGGATGACGGATCACCACCTCAAGCTGAACCTCGGCAAGACGGAGCTGCTCTTCCTCCCGGGGAAGGACTGCCCTTTCCATGATCTCGCCATCACGGTGGACAACTCCATTGTGTCCTGCTCCCAGAGTGCTAAGAGCCTCGGCGTGACCCTGGACAACACCCACTCACGTCACCCCGCTCCTCCGCACACTCCACTCGCTTCCAGTTGAAGCTCGCATCTGCTACAAGACCATGGTGCTTGCCTACGGAGCTGTGAGGGGAACGGCACCTCCGTACCTTCAGGCTCTGATCAGGCCCTACACCCAAACAAGGGCACTGCGTTCATCCACCTCTGGCCTGCTGGCCCCCCTACCGCTGCGGAAGCACAGTTCCCGCTCAGCGCAGTCAAAACTGTTCGCTGCTCTGGCACCCCAATGGTGGAACAAGCTCCCTCACGACGCCAGGACAGTGGAGTCAATCACCACCTTCCGTAGACACCTGAAAGCCCACCTCTTTAAGGAATACCTGGGATAGGATATAGTAATCCTTCTAACCCCCCCCCCCCCCAAAAAAAAAAGATATAGATGTACTATTGTAAAGTGGTTGTTCCACTGGATATCATAAGGTGAATGCACCAATTTGTAAGTCGCTCTGGATAAGAGCGTCTGCTAAATGACGTAAATGTAAATGTAAAATGTCATTTTAACCATATCTACATGTACATACTACCTCAATCAGCCCGACTAACCGGTGTCTGTATGTAGCCTCACTACTGTTATAGCATCGCTACTGTTATTTTTCACTGTCTTTTTACTGTGCTTGACATTTACTGATGGGTGCCTGTACTCATTGTGGGTGCCGGTATTATTTACATTTAGATGCAGGAGCTCTACATACTTTTGAGCTTATATTCTATTATGGCAAGTGGTACCGTATGGCACCGTTCCCCTTGATTTGATTTCTTTACTTACTTATTTTTTACCTAATACCTTTTTTGCACTGTTGGTTAAAGCCTGTAGGTAAACATTTCACTGTAAGGTCAACACCTGTTGTATTCGGCCCACGTGACAAATAAACTTTGATTTGATGCTCCAGATACTCAACTAGTCTAAAGAAGGCCAGTTTTATTGCTCATTTAATCAGAACAACAGTTTTCAGCTGTGCTAACATAATTGCAAAAGGGTTTTCTAATGATCAATTAGCCTTTTAAAATGATAAAGTTGGATTAGCTAACACAACGTGCCATTGCAACACAGGAGTGATGGTTGCTGATAATGGGCCTCTGTACGCCAATGTACAGGAGATATTCCATTAAAAATCAGCCGTATCCAGCTACAAAAGTAATTTACAACATTAATAACGTCTACACTGTATTTCTGATCAATTTGATGTTATTTTAATGGACCAAAAAAAATAGCTTTTCTTACAAGGACGTTTCTAAGTGACCCCAAAATTTTGAACGGTAGTGTATATGTGCATACATCAGCTGTTCTTGCCATAATATGTACTTTTATCAAATAGGGCTATCTTCTGTATACCACTCCTACCTTGTCACAACACAACTGATTAGCTCAAACGCATTAAGAAGGAAAGAAGTTCCACAAATTAACTTTTAACAAGGCACACCTGTTAATTGAATTGCATTCCAAAAGGCAAAAGGCCTCCTGCAGGGACGGGGGATTAAAAATAAAAATAAATTAAATAAAAATATAGGACAAAACACACATCACAACAAGAGAGACAACACTACATAAAGAGAGACCTAACTAAACAACATAGGATGGCAGCAACACATGACAACACAGCATGGTAGCAACACAACATAACATCAGCACAACATGGTAGCAGCACAAAACATGGTAAGGACATTATTGGGCACAGACAACAGCACAAAGGGCAAGAACGTAGAGACAACAACACATCAGGCAAAGCAGTCACAACTGTCAGTAAGAGTGTCCATGATTGAGTCTTTGAATGAAAAGATTGAGATAAAACTGTTCAGTTTGAGTGTTTGTTGCAGCTCGTTCCAGTCGTTAGCTGCATCATACTGAAAAGACGAGCAACCCAGGGATGTTTGCGCTTTGGGGACCTTTAACAAAATGTGACTGGTGGAATGCGTGTTGTATGTGGAGGATGAGGGCTGCAGTAGATATCTCAGATAGGGAGGAGTGAGGCCAAACAGGGTTTTATAAATAAGCATCAACCAGTGGGTCATGCGACGGGTATACAGAGATGACCAGTTTACAGAGGAGTATAGAGTGCAGTGATGTGTCCTATAAGGAGCATTGGTGGCACATCTGATGGCCGAATGGTAAAGAACATCTAGCCGCTCGAGAGCATCCTTACCTGCCGATCTATAAATTACGTCTCCGTAATCTAGCATGGGTAGGATGGACATCTGAATCATGTTTAGTTTGGCAGCTGGGGTGAAAGAGGAGCAATTACGATAGAGGAAACCAATACCCTTTGACTTTTTCCACATTTTGTTACATTACAGCCTTATTCTAAAATGTATTAAATGATTTCCCCATCAATCTACACTCATAATGACGAACTGCGTTTGAGAACAGATCAATTAAAAGAGCTGGCTAACACTTATGACAAAGTACGTGAACAAACTCTTGACCAAGTCTGTATTCTACAGAACCAACTCGTTTTAGCCAATAATAAATACGATAAAGTCCACGCAAAACTAGATGAATCTGACAAGCTAGCTATTAACAAGGGGCGAACAACTTGATGCCCTGCAAATTGTTTTGGATGAAACCACTCAAAGCAATAATGTTCTATTACAAAAACTGCAGACTAAAGACGATCAGTTAATGAACACACTGACCAAGTTGAATGGTAAAACAGCAGAACTCCTTGAAGTAGCTGATCTAATTGTCGTGTATTTGGACTATCATTAATGTTATGACGATTGTTTTATCAAATCGATTAACTATGTTTAATTATTACGATGATTAAATTACCCATGTAACAATTAAGTAGTAATCTTGGGGCACCACAGAAAAAGTTTATTTAACGAGTTACCATTTTCCAAATGAATTCTTAGATGAAAATATATCTTACATTTTAGTCATCAATGAATTGTTTACCTTCTATCAGTCTCATTCTGAATGTCGCAAAATCCTTGGTTATCTGCACACACCCTAGCACAAGTGATGAACCAGCGATATACAAATTCGCTTATTTATTTACTTACTAAATAATCACACAAAATTACATAAACACACAACAGAACAGCTTACATATTGAGTACTACATAATGAAATGAAAAGTCCCTAGTGGACTAAACCGATATGACGGCTTGTTACACAAAATGAAAAGGGAGGGGCACGTAAGAAAGAGCTGGAGAAAAGACAAAGGACTTCACTATCGTACACAGCTGATAACTATGTTAATGAAAATGCTAATACGTTACATATGAAAGGCCACTCATTCGAAAATAATTGCAATGTACATATTTACGATTGTATGCCTTTGTTGTCTCTGTTGAAATCGCAGGTCCGTCTGCTGGAGAGTCAGTCGACAGAAAGACGTACCAATGGTTGTTTGATAGGGAAATGTTATTTTCTCGTCTTCGGTTTAGTCTCCTTGACTATTTTACATATACAGATGCACACTGTGAATGTGTAGTCTTTAGTTTTGTAGATTTCTTAACCATTCGTGACGTTTTCAATATGAAGCTACAGCTCCATGCTCTCTGGTTTAAAGAGTAGTGGCCATTTCAACGTGGGGACACCCCTCCCTGCGTTTTCTTGGATAAATGTAAGTGCAATTTAAGCACTAGGGGGAAAAGGGGCGTTCCCTCCTTTTGTCATAATGTCTGTGCTCACATGGGCATGGCCACTGACTTGGTTAAGACGTCATATGAAAAAAAATGCTTTCATTTAAACTCAGCAAAAAAAGAAAACGTCCTCTCACTGTCAACTGCGTTTATTTTCAGCAAAACTTAACATGTGTAAATATTTCTATGAACATAACAAGACTCAACAACTGAGACAAACTGAACAAGTTCCACAGACATGTGACTATCAGAAATGGAATAATGTGTCCCTGAATAAAGGGGGGGTCAAAATCAAAAGTAACAGTCAGTATCTGGTGTGGCCACCAGCTCCATTAAGTACTGCAGTGCATCTCCTCCTCATGGACTGCACCAGATTTGCCAGTTCTTTCTGTGAGATGTTACCCCACTCTTCCACCAAGGCACCTGCAAGTTCACGGACATTTCTGGGGGGAATGGCCCTAGCCCTCACCCTCCGATCCAACAGGTCCCAGACGTGCTCAATGGGATTGAGATCCGGGCTCTTCGCTGGCCATGGCAGAACACTGATATTCCCGTCTTGCAGGAAATCACACACAGAACGAGCAATATAGCTGGTGGCATTGTCATGCTGAAGGGTCATGTCAGGATGAGCCTGCAGGAAGGGTACCAAATGAGGGAGGAGATTGTCTTCCCTGTAACGCACAGCGTTGAGATTGTTTGCAATGACAAGAAGCTCAGTCCGATGATGCTGTGACACACTGCCCCAGACCATGACGGACCCTCCACCTCCAAATCGATCCCTCTCCAGAGTCCAGGCCTCGGTGTAACGCTCATTCCTTCGACAATAAATGCCAATCCGACCATCACCCCTGGTGAGACAAAACCGCGATTCGTCAGAGAAGAGCACTTTTTGCCAGTCCTGTCTGGTCCAGCAATGGTGGGTTTGTGCCCATAGGCGACGTTGTTGCCGGTGATGTCTGGTGAGGACCTGCCTTACAACAGGCTTACAAGGCCTCAGTCCAGCCTCTCTCAGCCTATTGCAGACAGTCAGTCTGAGCACTGATGGAGGGATTGTGCGTTCCTGGTGTAACTCAGACAGTTGTTGTTGCCATCCTGTACCTGTCCCGCAGGTGTGATGTTCAGATGTACCGATCCTGTGCAGGTGTTGTACACGTGGTCTGCCACTGCGAGGACGATCAGCTGACAGTCCTGTCTCCCTGTAGCGCTGTCTTAGGCATCTCACAGTACGGACATTGCAATTTATTGCCCTGGTCACATCTGCAGTCCTCATGCCTCCTTGCAGCATGCCTAAGGCACGTTCACGCAGAGGAGCAGAGAACCTGTGCATCTGTCTTTTGGTGTTTTTCAGAGTCAGTAGAAAGGCCTCTTTAGTGTCCTAAATTTTCATAACTGTGACCTTGCCTACCGTCTGTAAGCTGTTAATGTCTTAACGACCGTTCCACAGGTGTATGTTCATTAATTGTTTACGGTTCATTGAACAGGCATGGGAAACAGTGTTTAAACCCTTTACAATGAACATCTGTGAAGTTATTTGGATTTTTATGAATTATCTTTGAAAGACAGGAGTTTAGAAGGATAACATCAAATTACATCTTTTCACAAACAGTTTCCAATATAATCATAAAATTTCCCCAGCACTTCATTGTGAATGATCACTTAGAATTATACACATTCAGAGATACAGTTCTGTTGTTCTACTGTCCTTACACTGCAAATTATTAACACATTCAACAGGATTTTTCTTTAAGTGCCCACGACCCTTCCAACTGGTTGGAATACAGAAATATTGTTTCATTATTCAACCTTTTTATGTTAACGTTTCTCTATGTGTTCCACAGTCACAGAGCAGAGTTTTTATGACCATTCAGAAAGTGAATATCCAACAGAGATTGGTAATAACAATATAGAGTATTTTTTGAAGGTATACTAAAATGAAATCAATGCCTTCCAATATGGAGAAATGTATCATGTTTGTTTTGTTTTAACCCTTGCAATAGGGGAAAAAAGCTAAATGTGGTTTGAGAGTGATCTGTGTGTTTAAGTAGTAGTGATGAGGTATTCGTACTGGGAAGAAGGGAGTCCTAGTTGAAGGAAATAGGTTATGGAGACTAGTGAAAGTAACAATGAATGGTAATTGGCTTTTAGATAGCAATCCAATAATTCAATATTTTACTAATTTGAAGGAGTAAAACAGAGGGATTGAGCATTGGGACTGATTATAAATTAGAGGCTGCTCACTCTTCAAGGCCTGGTCCACTGCTCTCGTGTTTAAGTAATCTGTTGTTTGGGTTAGAGATATCCTATCTGTGGAACAATAGATAGCTGCCAGTACACACTGAACTCAAATAAAAAGGCTGTAAGAGACACAAGTAATTTTTCCAACATTCCAGTGGGTCAGAAGTTTACATACACTAAGTTGACTGTACCTTTAAACAGCTTAGAAAATTCCAGAAAATGATGTAATGGCTTTAGAAGCTTCTGATAGGCTAATTGACATCCTTTGAGTCACTTGGAGGTGTACCTGTGGATGTATATCAAGGCCTACCTTCAACCTCAGTGCCTCTTTGCTTGACATCATGGGAAAATCAAAAGAAATCAGCCAAGACCTCAGAAAAAAAATTGCAGACCTCCAAAAGTCTGGTTCATCCTTGGGAGCAATTTCCAAACTCCTGAAGGTACCACGTTCATCTGTACAAACAATAGTACGCAAGTATAAACACCATGGGACCACGCAGCCGTCATACCGCTCAGGAAGGAGACGTGTTCTGTCTCCTAGAGTTGAACGTACTTTGGTGCGAGAAGTGCAAATCAATCCCAGAACAACAGCAAAGGACCTTGTGAAGATGCTGGAAGAAAAGTATCTATATCCATCTATATCCAAGGAAGAAGCCACTGCTCCAAAACAGCCATAAAAATGCCAGACTATGGTTTGCAACTGCACATGGGGACAAAGATCGTACTTTTTGGAGAACTGTCCTCTGGTCTGATGAAACAAAAATAGTACTGCTTGGCCATAATGACCATCGTTATGTTTGGAGGAAAAAGGGGGAGGCTTGCAAGCCCGAAGAACACCATCCCAACCGTGAAGCACGGGGGTGGCAGCATCATGTTGTGGGGGTGCTTTGCTGCAGGAGGGACTGGTGCACTTCACAAAATAGATGGCATCATGAGGATGGAAAAATATGTGGATATATTGATGCAACATCTCAAGACATCAGTCAGGAAGTTAAAGCTTGGTCGCAAATGGGTCTTCCAAATGGACAATGACCCCAAGCACTCTTCCAAAGTTGTGGCAAAATGCCTTAAGGACAACAAAGTCAAGGTATTGGAGTGACCATCACAAAACCCTGACCTCAATATTATAGAACATGTGTGGGCAGAACTGAAAAAGCGTGTGCGAGCAAGGAGACCCACAAACCTGATTCAGTTACACCAGCTCAGTCAGGAGGATTGGGCCAAAATTCAACCAACTTATTGTGGGAAGCTTGTGGAAGCCTACCCAAAATGTTTGACCCAAGTTAAACAATTTAAAGGCAATGCTCCCAAATACTAATTGAGTATATGTAAACTTCTGACCCACTGGGAATGTGATGAAAGAAATAGAAGTTGAAATAAATAATTCTCTCTACTGTTGTTCTGACATTTCACATTCTTAAAATAAAGTGGTGATCCTAACTGGCCAAAGACAGGGAAAGTTTACTAGGATTAAATGTCAGGAATTGTGAAAAACTGAGTTTAAATGTATTTGGCTAAGGTGTATGTAAACGTCCGACTTCAACTGTACATTCGTAAATCAAGACCTTTCTTGAGTTGGGCTCTGGGAAGGTGCATCTGTTGAGAATCTGAGTCTGTTTGTTGTGGGGGAAAAGGGTTGTGTGTGTGTGTGTGTGTGTGTGTGTGTGTGTGTGTGTGTGTGTGTGTGTGTGTGTGTGTGTGTGTGTGTGTGTGTGTGTGTGTGTGTGTGTATCCCACAACTGTTGCAAGGGAGTAAAAGATGTTAGGGACAATATAGGATGATTCACAATAATTGCTTGCTAATATAATAATTGCTTGCCATAATGTAATTTTGGTAATGCCGAGACTGGTGAGAGGTACAAATCCTTTGCATAAATTGCCTACATCACTACAAGTATTAATAGCTAATTATGGAAAATAAGATGAACAAGATTATAAAAAAATATGTATATATATATATAATTTCATTTTTTTAATGGCTATATATAATACTAATCGAGGTGAGGGTGATGGAAATGCAGAATGCATGATCCACTTCTGTTCTGTGGGTAGCACTGTGTGCTCTTTTCAAAGGATGGGTCCCAGCCTCTCCGGAGCTATGGGATGGCATCCCAACTCGGGATGAGGAAGGGTTTTAGCGGGTAGAATAGTGGGGACCAATTGGAGGTTTACTTAGTAGCAATGCAAATATCATGGTACAGCTATATAGACACTTATTCATAATGTTACTTTTTAATGGTACGTTTACAAACATATATTTTGATAAATAGAATTGAAACTTGTGTCTCATTAAGGTAAGTGGTGAAATAAGTATAGTCAGTTATAATTGTAATGGCTTAACAGATAATAAGAAAAGACGATCAATATTTACCTGGCTAAAAGAGAAGGAATATAATATCTATTGTTTACAGGAAACTCATTCAACAATTTGGATGAAGTTTTGTGGAAAAAGGACTGGGGGGCGAAATATATTTCTCCCATGGGCAAAGAAATTGAAAAGGGTTGATGATATTAACGGTAATTTTGATCCAAATGTGCAAATTGTCCAAACAGATCATCAAAGTAGATGGATTATTGAAATATGTTATTGGACAATAAACAGATATGGTTTATTAACCTATACGATCCAAATAATGATGATCCAAGCTTCTTTGAAAATATAAGAATTTATCAACTCTACATGAAACACTGGATTCTATTATTATGGTTGGGGATTTTAATACGGTTTTAAATACCTCTATGGACCGTAAAGGAAATCACACTACAAACTATCACCCTCAGGCACTTAAGGAAATCATGAATGTCATGGATATATTGGAATTAGTGGATACAGTTGAAGTCGGAAGTTTACATACACCTTAGCCAGATTTGTTTTGTGTTGTTATCAGGATTGAAGGTTATTACCCACCAGATTGTGTAGTGCTAATATTTAGTATATTGAATATTACATTTTATCTTGAGGTGGTCTACATAGCTGTGTTCAGTCCATCTTTTCCATACAGTTTTTAATGTCACAAAATGAAAACCAATATTACATTCGTTTTCCATAGTTCTCCACTGACCATTGGTCTGAATATCTTCTGAATGCACTGTACACATCCATATACTGTACATACTTAAGTGTACGTGCACATGTATACTGTACATCCATATACGCCCACAGAACAAAATAACTATGCAACTATACAAAGCAACTAAAGAAAATAATATAATGTTAAAAATCATTAAATTACCATATGTTTGGTTGCTTTGAGTCTAATGAGTCTTGTGTCTACACAATATTGTTTACCAGGAGTGGTTTCCATCTTTTTTCACATACATCTGTTTGCAGTGTTATTTAATGTGTTATCTTTTCCATCAAGGGAACATTTTAAATACATTATTTACAAAGTCAACATCATCCTTCCAGAATTTCAAGACCCCAAAATATGTAGGTAGTTTGTGGATAATTCCCCACATTTTATCCAGCATTCATTGGTTGTTTCTGGTCTTATCTTCAACATTTTGTCTGGAGTTAGAAATTATGATTTTCCATTGAATACTCTTTCCATAATGCTTGAGTGGGTAATGGTATGAGCATTCTTACAGATCCCCTCCCAAGTTTAATTTTCACTATTCTCCCCAAATTCAGATTCCAATTTTGCACTTAGTTTGCAGAGTATTGCTCTGTGTCATGACAGCAATAGATTGGTATAGCTTTGTAATTTGTTTACTACCAGTAGCTGTGATGCTCATTCTACACAACTGACATTGTTGAAAAGCTGTGGAGAACATCATTAAAGTGCCTCACAAAGGGCATGTGTGATTGATGAAGTTATATATCCTTTTAGCCAGCGCTCTTTAATGTTGATCAATAACACAGAAAAAGTAACACTACTTCAAACATATGACTATTTCACAGCATTTTAAAGACAAGACTCTCCTTTATCTAACCACACTGTCCGATTTCAAAAAGGCTTTACAGCGAAAGCAAAACATTAGATTATGTCAGCAGAGTACCAAGCCAGAAATAATCAGACACCCATTTTTCAAGCTAGCATATAATGTCACAAAAACCCAGAAGACAGCTAAATGCAGCACTCACCTTTGATGATCTTCATCAGATGACAACCCTAGGACATTATGTTATACAATACATGCATGTTTTGTTCAATCAAGTTCATATTTATATCAAAAAACAGCTTTTTACATTAGCATGTGACGTTCAGAACTAGCATACCCCCCGCAAACTTCCGGGGAATTTGCTAACAAATTATCTAAATTACTCACGAAAAACGTTCAAAAAAAGCACAACAATTATTTTAAGAATTATAGATACAGAACTCCTCTATGCACTCGATATGTCCAATTTTAAAATAGCTTTTTGGTGAAAGCACATTTTGCAATATTCTAAGTACATAGCCCAGCCATCACGGGCTAGCTATTTAGACACCCGGCAAGTTTAGCACTCACCAATATCAGATTTACTATTATAAAAGTTTGATTACCTTTTGTTGTCTTCGTCAGAATGCACTCCCAGGACTGCTACTTCAATAACAAATGTTGGTTTGGTCCAAAATAATCCATCGTTATATCCGAATAGCGGCGTTTTGTTCATGCGTCCCAGACACTATCCGAAATGGTAAATCAGGGTCGCGCGCATGGCGCAATTCATGACAAAAAATGTCTAAATATTCCATTACCGTACTTCGAAGCATGTCAACCGCTGTTTAAAATCAATTTTTATGCAATTTATCTCGTAAAAAAGCGATAATATTCCGACCGGGAATCTCCTTTTCGGCAAACAGAGGAAAAATCACAAAGACGGGGGCGGCCAGGGCACGCGCCTAAGCCCACAGTCCCTTGATCGGCCACTTGAGAAAGGCGATAATGTGTTTCAGCCTGGGGCTGGGATGACGACATTATGTTTTTTTCCCGGGCTCTGAGCGCCCATGGAAGACGTAGGAAGTGTCACGTTAGAGCAGAGATCCTTAGTAAAAGATAGAGATGGCAAAGAAGTTCAAGAAATGGTCAGACAGGCCACTTCCTGTAAAGGAATCTCTCAGGTTTTGACCTGCCATTTGAGTTCTGTTATACTCACAGACACCATTCAAACAGTTTTAGAAACTTTGGAGTGTTTTCTATCCAAAGCCAATAATTATATGCATATTCTAGTTACTGGGCAGGAGTAGTAACCAGATTAAATCGGGTATGCTTTTTATCCAGCCGTGAAAATACTGCCCCCTAGCCATAACTGGTTAAACATCTTTATGTTGCACAGAATGTGATTAGGTCAATTGATAGGAAGAGTAACAGATTACTTCTGTAAGGATGAAAATTGGATGTGCATGATTCATTGCAAATGCCTGACGTGTTTATAGATTCTTGTCACCTGAACTTACTTAATGGCGGTTGAGCTCCGTATATTGTCTCGGGTCCAAGGCGTATCTTTCATATAGCTGATGTTCCACTCTCTGAACCCTCCAAACTGCACGTTACACTTCCAAAGTATTTTTACTCCTTGACATTAGGTCATTCTAAACAAATACCCACATGTGTATTGGAGTCGTGTCTTGTGGAATTTATAGCTTGTTTCTAGCCTAAAGCATCAGGGAGAAAAGCTATAGATCACTTATATAATTGGGATCAATATTTGCCCTTTTCAATTCGAGCACTGGACTTCATCAATTTTTATTAACTAACATGGACCAAGCACACCAAGACAGTCGTGAAGAGGGCACGACAAAACCTATTCCCCCTCAGGAGACTGAAAAGATTTGGCATGGGTCCTCAGATCCTCAAAAGGTTTTACAGCTGCACCAGAGAGCATCCTGACGGGTTGCATCACTGCCTGTTATGGCAACTGCTCGGCCTCCAACCGCAAGGCACTACAGAGGGTAGTGAGTACGGCCCAGTACATCACCAGAGCCAACTATCCTGCCATACATGACCTCTATACCAGGCTGTGTCAGAGGAAGGTGTTGATTCCGTTTTTCTGTGCTCCGTTTTATTTACTTAACAAATAAGGAACACTCAAAATGTTCACTTATAAATCATAACAATTTTAACTTCTCTAGGGTAGGGGGCAGTATTTTCACGTCCGGATGAAAGGCATGCCCAAATTAAACTGCCTGCTACTCAGACTCAGAAGGTAGGATATGCATATTATTAGTCGATTTGGATAGAAAACACTCTGCAGTTTCTAAAACTGTTTGAATGATGTCTGTGAGTATAACAGAACTCATATGGCAGACAAAACCCTGAGAAAAATCCAACCAGGAAGTTGAAAATCTGAGGCTTGTAGTTTTTTTAATTGATTCCCTATTCAAACTACAGTGACTTAGGGGTCATTTTGCAGTTCCCAAGGCTTCCACTAGATGTCAACAGTCTTTAGAACGTTGTTACAGGCTTCTACTGTGACCTGGAAGGGAATGACAGTCATTTCAACCAGGTGTCTGGCTGAGTGCCATTAGATCATTCATGCACGTGGCCGTCAGCGAGAGGTGATTTATTTTCCTTTCTGAAGACAAAGGATTTGTCCGGTTGGAATATTATCGAAAATGTATGATAAAAACATCCTACAGATTGATGCTATACATCGTTTGACATGTTTCTACAAACTGTAGTATAACTTTTTTACTTTTCGCCTCAACAAAATGCGGGAGCATGGCGCATTTGGATAACTCGACTGAACGTGCGAATAAAACGGAGGTATTTGGACATAAATATGGATTTTATCGAACAAAACAAACATGTCTTGTGGAAGTGGGAGTCCTGGGAGTGCATTCAGACGAAGATCAGCAAAGGTAAGTGAAGATTTATAATACTATTTCTGACTTTTTTTGACTCCAGAACTTGGCGGGTAACTGTATAGCTTGCTTTGATGGCTGAGCTCTGTACTCAGAATATTGAAAAATGTGCTTTCGCCGTAAAGCTATTTTGAAATCTGACACAGCAGTTGCATTAACCTCTTACATCTAGACGTTCTGCTAGCGGAACACCTGCTCCAATATCCAATGATAGGCGTGGCGCGAATTACAAATTCCTCAAAAATACAAAAACTTCAATTTTTCAAACATATGACTATTTCACAGCATTTTAAAGACAAGACTCTCCTTTATCTAACCACACTGTCCGATTTCAAAAAGGCTTTACAGCGAAAGCAAAACATTAGATTATGTCAGCAGAGTACCCAGCCAGAAATAATCAGACACCCATTTTTCAAGCTAGCATATAATGTCACAAAAACCCAGAAGACAGCTAAATGCAGCACTCAATGCAGCACTTTACATTAGCATGTGACGTTCAGAACTTCCGGAGGAATTTGCTAACAATTTACTAAATTACTCACGATAAACGTTCACAAAAAGCATAACAATTATTTTAAGAATTATAGATACAGAACTCCTCTATGCACTCGATATGTCCGATTTTAAAATAGCTTTTTGGTGAAAGCACATTTTGCAATATTCTAAGTACATAGCCCAGCCATCACGGGCTAGCTATTTAGACACCCGGCAAGTTTAGCACTCACCAATATCAGATTTACTATTATAAAAGTTTGATTACCTTTTGTTGTCTTCGTCAGAATGCACTCCCAGGATTGCTACTTCAATAACAAATGTTGGGTTGGTCCAAAATAATCCATCGTTATATCCGAATAGCGACGTTTTGTTCGTGCGTCCCAGACACTATCCGAATGGTAAAGAAGGGTCGTGCGCATGGCGCAATTCGTGACAAAAAAATTCTAAATATTCCATTACCGTACTTCGAAGCATGTCAACCGCTGTTTAAAATCAATTTTTATGCCATTTTTCTCGTAGAAAAGCGATAATATTCCGACCGGGAATCTCCTTTTCGGCAAACAGAGGGAAAAAAATCACAAAGACGGGGGCGGCCAGGTCACGCGCCTAAGCCCACAGTCCCTTGATCGGCCACTTGAGAAAGGCGATAATGTGTTTCAGCCTGGGGCTGGGATGACGACATTCTGTTTTTTCCCGGGCTCTGAGCGCCCATGGACAACGTAGGAAGTGTCACATTAGAGCAGAGATCCTTTGTAAAAGATAGCGATGGCACAGAAGTTCCAGAAATGGTCAGACAGGCCACTTCCTGTAAAGGAATCTCTCAGGTTTTGACCTGCCATTTGAGTTCTGTTATACTCACAGACACCATTCAAACAGTTTTAGAAACTTTAGGGTGTTTTCTATCCATATATAATAAGTATATGCATATTCTAGTTACTGGGTAGGATTAGTAACCAGATTAAATCGGGTATGTTTTTTATCCAGCCGTGAAAATACTGCCCCCTAGCCATAAGAGGTTAAGGAGAAGTGTGTCTATAATTCTTTCAATAACTGTTGTAAAGTTTATCAACGTTTATGATGAGTATTTCTGTAAATTGATGTGCTCATTCACCGGCGGTTTTGGGAGGCAAAACATTTTCTGAACATCACGCGCCAATGTAAAATGGGGTTTTTGGATATAAATATGAACTTTATCGAGCAAAACATACATGTATTGTGTAACATGAAGTCCTATGAGTGCCATCTGATGAAGATCATCAAAGGTTAGTGATTCATTTTAGCTGTATTTCTGGTTTTTGTGACGCCTCTCCTTGCTTGGAAAATGGCTGTGTGGTTTTTCTTGTCAAGGTGATGTGCTAACATAATCTAATGCTATGCTTTCGCTGTAAAGCTTTTTTGAAATCGGACAATGTGGTTGGATTAACCTCTATGGGCTATGTGGGACGCAAGCTTCCCACCTCTGGTACACCCAATAAACAACAGGTGAAATATCAAGACCGCCAAATTTGAAAACAATTAAATGTCATAATTCAAATTTCTCAAACATACAACTATCTTACACCCTTTGAAAGATAAACATCTCCTTAATCTAACCACGTTGTCCGATTTCAAAAAGGCTTTACGGCAAAAGCATAAAGTTAGATTATGTTAGGAGAGTACATTGACAATAGCTATGTGTAATGTTTTGTCAATTCAAAGACAGGCGTCACCAAAATCAGAAAACCAGCTAAAATGATGCACTAACCTTTGACAATCTCCATCAGATGACACTCCTAGGACATTATGTTAGACAATGCATGCATTTTTGTTCTATCAAGTTCATATTTATATTCAAAAACAGCGTTTTACTATGGCGTTGATGTTGAGGAAATCGCTTCCCTCCAATAACCGCCAGTCAAGCAGCACAACAAATTAAATAATTACTATTCGAAAACATTGGTAAAATATTATATTGTCATTCAAAGAATTATAAATTTACATCTCTTGAACGCAACCGGATTGCCAGATTTAAAAATAACCTTACTGGGAAATCACACTTTGCAATAATCTGAGCACTGCGCCCAGAAAAATACGCTTTGCGATACAGACTAACAGCCATGTTGGAGAGATCTAAAATCGAAAATACTATGTAAATAATCCATTACCTTTGATTCTCTTCATCAGATGTCACTTCCAGGAATCCCAGGTCCATAACAAATGTAGTTTTGTTCGAAAAAGCTCATAATTTATGTCCAAAAAGCTCTGTGTTGTTAGCACATGATCTATGCCAGCCGGACTATTCGTCATGAACGAGGTGAAAAAAAATATTTACGTTCGTTCAAACATGTCAAACGTTGTATAGCATAAATCATTAGTGCCTTTTTTAACCAGAACATGAATAATATTCAAGGCGGACGTTTTTAAAACGTTTTGGAACGAGAGTACCCAACATGAACTCGCGCGCAAGAGTCTAATCGGCCATCACCGTTCCAAGGCTCTTGTTCGTTCAGTTCTCACAGTATAAGACTCAAAACACTTTCTAAAGACTGGTGACATCTAGTGGAAGCCATAGGAAGTGCTCAACAATTAATAAGCCCCTGTGTGTTTCAATGGCATAGGCTTAAAGGTAATTCAACACATCAGGTATCCACTTCCTGTCAGAATTTGTCTCAGGGTTTTGACTGCCATATGAGTTCTGTTATACTTACAGACACCATTCAAACAGTTTTAGAAAATTCAGAGTGTTTTCTATCCAAACCTGAACAATAATATGCATATTCTAGCTTCTGAGTTGGTGTAGGAGGCAGTTAAAAATGGGCACATTTTTTTCAAAATTCTCAATATTCTCAAAATTCTCTAGCCCCAACAGGTTAATGAGAATCTTATCTTTAAAATGGGATATAATAGTTGTATGTTTGAGAAATGTGAATTATGAGATTGTCGTTTTGAATTTGGCGCCCTGCTATTTCACTTTCTGTTGAATAGTGTGTCCCGCAGGTGGGACGGTCACGTCCTACATACCCAAGAGAGGTTAATCAAAACACAGCTGTAGACAGAAGTCAAAGATCAAACATCACACATACAACTGATGTCTCTCCTGAGTTCTGCAAAATAGGAAAAGTCCCAAGTTATTTTATTAACCTGTTAGGGCTAGGGGGCAGTATTGACACGGCTTGATAAAAAACATACCCGATTTAATCTGGTTACCACTCCTACCCAGTAACTAGAATATGCATATACGTATTACATATGGATAGAAAACACCCTACATTTTCTAAAACTGTTTGAATGGTGTCTGTGAGTATAACAGAACTCAAATGGCAGGTCAAAACCTGAGAGATTCCTTTACAGGAAGTGGCCTGTCTGACCATTTCTTGAACTTCTTTTCCATCTCTATCTTTTACTAAGGATCTCTGCTCTAACGTGACACTTCCTACGTCGTCCATAGGTGCTCAGAGCCCGGGAAAAAACTGAATGTTGTCATCCCAGCCCCAGGCTGAAACACATTATCGCCTTTCTCAAGTGGCCGATCAAGGGACTCTGGGCTTAGGCGCATGACCCGACCGCCCCCGCCTTTGTGATTTTTTCCTCTGTTTGCCGAAAAGGAGATTCCCTGTCGGAATATTATCGCTTTTCTACGAGAAAAATGGCGTAAAAATTGATTTTAAACAGCGGTTGACATGCTTCCAAGTACGGTAATGGAATATTTAGAATTTTTTTGTCACGAATTGCGCCATGCGCACGACCCTTCTTTACCATTTCGGATAGTGTCTGGAACGCACGAACAAAACGGCGCTATTCGGATATAACGATGGATTATTTTGGACCAAACCAACATTTGTTATTGAAGTAGCAGTCCTGGGAGTGCATTCTGACGAAGACAACAAAAGGTAATCAAACTTTTATAATAGTAAATATGATTATGGTGAGTGCTAAACTTGCCGGGTGTCTAAATAGCTAGCCCGTGATGCCTGGGCTATGTACTTAGAATATTGCAAAATGTGCTTTCACCAAAAAGCTATTTTAAAATCGGACATATCGAGTGCATAGAGAAGGTCTGTATCTATAATTCTTAAAATAATTGTTATGCTTTTTGTGAACGTTTATCGTGAGTAATTTAGTAAAATGTTTGCGAATTCCCCGGAAGTTTGCTAGTTCTGAACGTCACATGCTAATGTAAAAAGCTGGTTTTTGATATAAATATGAACTTGATTGAACAAAACATGCATGTATTGTATAACATAATGTCCTAGGGTTGTCATCTGATGAAGATCATCAAAGGTTAGTGCTACATTTAGCTGTGGTTTGGGTTTATGTGACATTATATGCTAGCTTGAAAAATGGGTGTCTGATTATTTCTGGCTGGATACTCTGCTGACATAATCTAATGTTTTGCTTTCGTTGTAAAGCCTTTTTGAAATCGGACAGTGTGGTTAGATAAAGGAGAGTCTTGTCTTTAAAATGGTGTAAAATAGTCATATGTTTGAGAAATTGAAGTAATAGCATTTCTAAGATATTTGAATATCGCGCCACGGGATAAGACTGGCTGTTGCGTAGGTGGGACGATTTGGTGCCACCTACCCTAGAGAGGTTAACATGTACATTTGTGTTCTCCCCAAATAACAACACCCCCGCCCCCATCCAGGAGGTAAAGTGAGGTACCCTTGTCACTGCATACCCACATCCATCCAAAAGGTGCTCCCATGCCTTCCTCTATCCTGGAAAGGTTTACACCTGTGAGTTGAACACACTAAAATCCCCTTTAGTTTAGTTTCTCCTATCACTATACTCTTCTCTCAGTTGACCCATATATACACAACAAGCTCTAGTATCGCCCATATCTTCCTTCCCATTATTACAAAGACACAGGGCAGGGGTTGACTTCGGGCTTAGGGAGGTCAGTATGGGAATGATGCCCAAGCTTCCACTTCCTAAAAATTATATCCACAGGTGCCTACTGGGATAATTACACTGCACAGAGTGGGTAGTTCTTACCATGAAGACTGACTCACCTCTCCCGAGGTGAGTTCTAGGCCATAGAGGGATCTGCCTGCTTCCTTCTACCATATTAGGTAAGTTTGCTCCCATCTTGTTACCACCCCAACATACATGTGTCCCATGATTCCCAGCTAACCTCTCAGTTCTTTTCCCAAAGAACAGTCCTGTGGTCTACCGTCTCCTAGTAGATTGATTCTCATTACCTCTCTGCATGAAGTATCAAAACCCACATTCAAACTCCGTCCTTCTCATAAGCTCAACCTGACTCCCGAACAGCTCAGTGGTTGATGTAGGCTTTCTAAATACAAAAATCTGGGTTGCTGGCCTCCTAGTCTGATTTCCAATTTGTCTCACCATTTGTATCCATTTGTTGTTTACCTCAGATCCCCCAGCGGGTCCTGTGGCTGCGCCAACAAGGAGACCCATGGAAAGGATGATGGGGAAAACAAACCACCAGACCCGGTGTAGTCTCTGTTTCCTAGTTATAGAACCTGAGTGTGAAATGATGTCTCCTTCTGCTCGTTGGCTAGAGCCTTCTTTTTCGTCTTTCTTTCCGGCCGTTTGGTCTGGGCCCTCTGCTTCTGTCCTTTGGCTCTGACATTTTTCCTCCTTCAGATGTTCTCTGGGCCCTGTTCTCCCTCCCTCCAGTCGCTCATCCATGGCTTCCACTCTGGAAGATGTTTGCAGTGGAAGAGATGATGCCAGCCAGACCTCTCCGCAACCCGGATTGCAGTTGGTGCTGCCATGGTCACCTGGAAGGGTCCCATCCATCCATTTTCTTTAATGGACTCATAGTTTCACTCAGTCTCCTACGCAGATGGTCAGAGCATCTGGATCCTCACCTGGGATTGGTTCTGCTGCTTTCCTAGTGTGAGAGTAGAGAAAACTTACAACAGAAGATAGTTCCTTCATGTACTCAAAATGGTCTCACTATGTCTTAGTTATGTCTATCTGTCGGTCTGTCATAGGTCTCACCCCTGGGGTGTTCATTGGTCGTCTTGTTAACATTTCATAAGGTGTACACCCAATACCTTTGTTACGGCTGCTGCGCATTTTCATAAGGAGAAGAGGTAATCCCTCTACCCATGTCATTCCTGTGGAATGGCATAGTTTGGCAAGGGAGCCTTTCAGAGTCTGATTAGCCCTCTCAGTAGCTACCGTTACTCCATGGGTGATAGATGGACACAAACTTCTGGTCAACACCCATCATTTTGGCCATTTGGGCAACCACATCTCCTATAAGATGGGTCCCATTGACCGCAGACAAAACCTCAGGCACTCCGAACTTGAGTATAATTTCCCTAACAAGCAATTTGCAACAGTTCACGCAACGCAGTTGGTAGTGGGATGGTTCCGCCCACCTGGTAAACCAGTCAATTATCACCAGGCAGTATCTCTTTCTTTTCGCTCTACCATGTCTATGAAATCCATAGCCAGGTGGACAATAGGTCCTTTTGGAGTGGGGAACTTCCCTGGTTGCAGTGGAGTTCCCTTGTCTATGTTATATAACAAACATGTCGCGCAACGATAAATTAGGTTTTTTTATGTGCTGGTTCAAATTTTGGCAAAACCATTGGGCCGAAATCTTCTCCTCCTAATTCTTCTCCTCCTAAATCTTCTCCTCCTCCATATCCCCCCTTTGACGAATGGCTCACTCCATGAGCCAATCGGCAAATATTAAAGATCATGGTTGATGATAAACAGGACATGCCAGATAA
The DNA here is from genome assembly GCF_965601325.2 of Salmo salar. Classification (NCBI taxonomy): domain Eukaryota; kingdom Metazoa; phylum Chordata; class Actinopteri; order Salmoniformes; family Salmonidae; genus Salmo; species Salmo salar. Next base: position 66,734,837 of record NC_138299.1, read on the forward strand.
AAGATGTAGCCATAAGCCAGACCTAGGACAGAGAGCACACTCTCTCTCCCTCCACACTTGGTGATTGAGAATATCAGCCTGCTGCTATTTCTCAAGATCAGGCGTTTCAAATGACACAAACGACTAAATATAAAACGCATGTGTGTGACAACGGGAAGCAGCCAATTTGGCCGCCTCATCAGCTATGCTGTTACCAATTCTAGCATAATCACACCACCCTGTGTGTGCCTCAACCTTAACAATAGCCAATGGTTTAGGGTTTTATATAGCTTCAATCAACTGTTCAACATAAGGTCTGTTTTTAATAGGTGTGCCTGTGGTATTAGTAAACCCTCTTGCTTTCCAAACCACACAAGCGTATGCTGAGTCTGAGTAGAAAGTAAGGGCCTTCCCTTCCCTCAATTCACAAGCTGTGGTCAGAGCTAATAAATCTGCCTGTTGCGCTGATAAATGGTCCATATAACCTCAATATCACCTTCCACATCTACTACAGCAAATACTACATGTTTCTTCCCTGTGCTTTAATCTATATAGGCAGAGCCATCAATGAACAGCACAATGTCAGAGTCAAGCAGAGGTTCATCAAACAAGTCTCTCTCCAGTACACATTCCTAGGCTGTCCCGATGTCCCTGTTATTGTTACTGATGATTTGCTTAGAGAAGCCCAAACAACTTGTCCAGGTTTGTCTAAACAGGAACAGTGAGCTCCAGTGTCTATTAGAAATGGTAGGTTATGTCCATTAACATTAAGAGTAACCATTGGTTCTTCTCATCCATCATTGAATTCATACTGAAGCAGGGGAGTTGGGCACCTTAACCTGTTGGGTCTAGGGGGCAGCATTTGCACGTCTGGATAAAAAAAATGTACCCGATTTAATCTGGTTACTAATCCTACCCAGTAACTAGAATATGCATATACTTATTATATATGGATAGAAAACACTCTAAAGTTTCCAAAACTGTTTGAATGGTGTCTGTGAGTATAACAGAACTCATTTGGCAGGCAAAACCCTGAGACATTTTCTGACAGGAAGTGGATACCTGATGTGTTGTATTGACTTTAAACCTATCCCATTGAAAAACACAGGGGTTTAGGAATATTTTGGCACTTCCTATTGCTTCCACTAGATGTCACCAGCCTTTACAAAGTGTTTTGAGTCTTCTGGAGGGAGATCTGACCGAACAAGAGCCATGGAACGGTGATGTCCCATTAGACACCTGGCGCGCTAGTTCATGTTGGGTACCCTCGTTCCAATACGTTATAAAAGAGTATGCATTCGTCCACCTTGAATATTATTCATGTTCTGGTTAAAAAAGGCCCTAATGATTTATGCTATACAACGTTTGACATGTTTGAACGAACGGAAATATATTTTTTCCCCTCGTTCATGACGAGAAGTCCGGCTGGCTTACATCATGTGCTAACGAGACGGAGATTTTTGGACATAAATGATGAGCTTTTTTGAACAAAACTACATTCGTTATGGACCTGTGATACCTGGAAGTGACATCTGATGAAGAGAATCAAAGGTAATGGATTATTTACATAGTATTTTCGATTTTAGATCTCCCCAACATGACGTCTAGTCTGTATCGCAACGCGTATTTTTCTGGGCGCAGTGCTCAGATTATTGCAAAGTGTGATTTCCCAGTAAGGTTATTTTTAAATCTGGCAAGTTGATTGCGTTCAAGAGATGTAAATCTATAATTCTTTAAATGACAATATAATATTTTACCAATGTTTTCTAATTTTAATTATTTAATTTCTGACGCTGACTTGACTGCCGGTTATTGGAGGGAAACGATTTCCTCAACATCAATGCCATAGTAAAACGCTGTTTTTGTATATAAATATGAACTTGATAGAACTAAAAATGCATGCATTGTCTAACATAATGTCCTAGGAGTGTCATCTGATGGAGATTGTAAAAGGTTAGTGCATCATTTTAGCTGGTTTTATGGTTTTGGTGACCCTGTCTTTGACTTGACAAAACATTACACACAACTCTTGTAAATGTACTGTCCTAACATACTCTAAATTTATGCTTTCGCCGTAAAACCTTTTTGAAATCGTAAAACGTGGTTAGATTAAGGAGATGTTTATCTTTCAAATGGTGTAACATAGTTGTATTTTTGAAAAATTTGAATTTTGACATTTATTTGGATTCAAATTTGCCGCTCTTGAAATGCACCTGCTGTTGATGGAGTGCACCACGGGTGGCACGCTAGCGTCCCACCTAGCCCCAAGAGGTTAATTGTTGATTCTGAGGGAAATAAGAACTGTTGGTGTTCTGATTTCCCATTGGCCATGGCTGTCTTCTGTCATTAACTTGTCCTCTTTGTCCATAGGGCATAAGTGGCCTCGGGGAGCATTTCCAGCTCCGGGCAAGTGGTACTGTGGCTGTTTCCTCTTCCCCTGCCAGACCCAAAGTTTCCTCTTCCCCTGTTGTAACCTCTTCCTCTTTCATTTCCCCCACACTGCGAACTCACATGCCCCAACTGCCCACAGGTCCAGCATTGAGTGTTGTTCCAGTCACGAAGGGCTCTGGCGGGCCCACCACCTCTTCCAGTCTATGTTTGTGGGTCACCATAATGCTGAGTGGTGAAAAGCACATACCCTGCAGGCATCAGGTTCACAGATGTGACTAATGTGACTGTGGGGGAGCTGCAGGCTGTTGTGGTGAGCTTGTAGAAACAACTTCAGCAGATGTCTAGGGTCTTCCAGTCTGTTCCTTTTTGTGGAGTGAGTTGGGGTGGTGAGGGAAAACTCCCTCCAGGAACTGTGCCTTGTTTTTTTTCTTTCATACAATTCTATTGTTCTCATGTCGCTTATTGCTGCTGTTGTGTCATCCACCTCCTTCAGAGTTCCCTTAAGGATAATTGTGGTTGCTTCTCCATTTTCTTCTGTCAGTGGTATGAGAGGGTAGATCTGTGTATAGTCACCAAGGGGTCCTCTGGGTTGATTCTCATACGGCAGCGGGGCGGTGGGGTAGTATTCCTGTTTTGCCTCTGTCCTGACACTTTTCTTTCCTTCTGCACTCTATTGTCTCCTCCAGCTTTAGTTTGGTCATGGTAGCCTTATTCATGAAGATCTGTCCATCCAGCTTCATCATTCCCATCACAGTTTCTGATACAAGGGCACTTCTCTTCATCCCCTTCTCCTTGTCCATTCTTCCTATCTGAATTATCTCCTTGACTAAATCCAACCAAGTCTTGTTGAATGAACCAGCAATTAGATATCTATTTTCTCCTGCCATCTCTGTCCAGACATGCCATTTCATTAACCTGTTAGGGCTAGGGGGCAGTATTTGCACGGCTGGATAAAAAAATGTACCCGATTTAATCTGGTTACTAATCCTACCCAGTAACTAGAATATGCATATACTTATTATATATGGATAGAAAACACTCTAAAGTTTCTAAAACTGTTTGAATGGTGTCTGTGAGTATAACAGAACTCATTTGGCAGGCAAAACCCTGAGACATTTTCTGACAGGAAGTGATACCTGATGTGTTGTATTACCTTTAAACCTATGCCATTGAAAAACACAGGGGCTGAGGAATATTTTGGCACTTCCTATTGCTTCCACTAGATGTCACCAGCCTTTACAAAGTGTTTTGAGTCTTCTGGAGGGAGATCTGACCGAACAAGAGCCATGGAACGATGATGGCCCATTAGACACCTGGCGCGCGAGTTCATGTTGGGTACCCTCGTTCCAATACGTTATAAAAGAGAATGCATTCGTCCACCTTGAATATTATTCATGTTCTGGTTAAAAAAGGCCCTAATGATTTATGCTATACAACGTTTGACATGTTTGAACGAACGTAAATATATTTTTTCCCCTCGTTCATGAAGTGAAGTCCGGCGGGCTTAGATCATGTGCTAACAAAACGGAGATTTTTGGACATAAATGATGAGCTTTTTTGAACAAAACTACATTCGTTATGGACCTGTGATACCTGGAAGTGACATCTGATGAAGAGAATCAAAGGTAATGGATTATTTACATAGTATTTTCGATTTTAGATCTCCCCAACATGACGTCTAGTCTGTATCGCAACGCGTATTTTTCTGGGCGCAGTGCTCAGATTATTGCAAAGTGTGATTTCCCAGTAAGGTTATTTTTAAATCTGGCAAGTTGATTGTGTTCAAGAGATGTAAATCTATAATTCTTTAAATGACAATATAATATTTTACCAATGTTTTCTAATTTTAATTATTTAATTTGTGGTGCTGACTTGACTGCCGGTTATTGGAGGGAAACGATTTCCTCAACATCAATGCCATAGTAAAACGCTGTTTTTGGATATAAATATGAACTTGATAGAACTAAAAATGCATGCATTGTCTAACATAATGTCCTAGGAGTGTCATCTGATGGAGATTGTAAAAGGTTAGTGCATCATTTTAGCTGGTTTTATGGTTTTGGTGACCCTGTCTTTGAATTGACAAAACATTACACACAACTCTTGTAAATGTACTGTCCTAACATACTCTAAATTTATGCTTTCGCCGTAAAACCTTTTTGAAATCGTAAAACGTGGTTAGATTAAGGAGATGTTTATCTTTCAAAGGGTGTAAAATAGTTGTATGTTTGAAAAATTTGAATTTTGACATTTTTTTGGATTCAAATTTGCCGCTCTTGAAATGCACCTGCTGTTGATGGAGTGCACCACGGGTGGGACGCTTGCGTCCCACCTAGCCCATAGAGGTTAACCTCTTACATCTAGATGTTCCGCTAGCGGAAAACCGATCCAATCCAATATCAAAAATCCCAAAACTTCAATTTTTCAAACATATGACTATTTTACACCATTTTAAAGACAAGACTCTCCTTTATGTAACCACATTGTCCACTTTCAAAAAGGCTTTACAACGAAAGCAAAACATTAGATTATGTCAGGAGAGTACCCAGCCAGAAATAATCAGACACCCATTTTTCAAGCTAGCATATAATGTCACAAAAACCAAAACCACAGCTAAATGCAGCACTAACCTTTGATGATCTTCATCAGATGATACTCCTAGGACATTATGTTATACAATACATGCATGTTTTGTTCAATCAAGTTCATATTTATATCAAAAACCAGCTTTTTACATTAGCATGTGACGTTCAGAACTAGCATACCCACCGAAACTTCTGGTGAATTTACTAAATTACTCACGATAAATGTTCACAAAAAACATAACATTTATTTAAAGAATTATAGATACAGAACTCCTTTATGCAATCGCTATGTCCGATTTTAAAATAGCTTTCGGTGCAAGCACATTTTGCAATATTCTGAGTTGATAGCCTGGCCATCATGGCTAGCTATTTTGACACCCAACAAGTTTGGCACTCACCAAACTCAGATTTACTATAAGAAAAATTGGATTACCTTTGCTGTTCTTCGTCAGAATACACTCCCAGGACTTCTACTTCAACAACAAATGTTGGTTTGGTTCCAAATAATCCATAGTTATATCCAAATAGCTGCGTTTGTTCTTGCGTTCAAGACACTATCCGAAGGGTGATGCGCCGGCACATATCATGACAAAAAATTTCAAAATATTCCATTACCGTACTTCGAAGCATGTCAAACGCTGTTTAAAATCAATTTTTATGCAATTTTTCTCGTAAAATAGCGATAATATTCCGACCGGGCGACGTTGTTGTTCAAAGACTGAAAACGTAAAATGGACTCTTCACGTGCACGCGCGCACCCGTTTCATTGTTCTCAGATCGACCACTATCCAAATGCGCTACTGTTTTTCAGCCAGGGACTGCAGAGTCATCATTCAACGTTCTGGCGCCTTCTGAGAGCCTATGGGAGTCTTAGAAAATGTCACGTTTCAGCAGAGATCCTCTATTTTCCATAAAGAGGCTATAGAAGGCCAAGAAATGGTCAGAGAGGGCACTTCCTGTATGCAATCTTCTCAGGTTTTGGCCTGCCATATGAGTTCTGTTATACTCACAGACACCATTCAAACAGTTTTAGAAACTTTAGGGTGTTTTCTATCCAAATCAAACAATTATATGCATATTCTAATAACCAGATTAAATCGGGTACGTTTTTCATCCGGCCGTGAAAATACTGCCCCCTATCCTAAACAGGTTAAAGTGAATGTAAATTCCACAGCAGGAAACTTCTTTTTCATACATTCAATAGGCTTGACAGGCTTCATTGCTCCTATCTACTCATTCTAGTTTGACTGTGCCTTGGTGCTCCGGCTTTTTATTTAGTCTGCGTGTAATGCGTTTCCAATAAGGTCATCCTAAAGTGGGTGTAATATGTATGAATGTGCCTATAGAAATTGTTCCCTATTTCCTTTCAGTGTGTGTTAAACAACGTGTGATACTGAAATCCTAATTCTACTCTCACTTACTCCAAGCTATAGTAAATGGTGCTACTAAACTCAAATATATTTCACACACGGGCCTCACATAGACAACCGCTTGATAGACTTCAATTCCTAATCCCGTAATCGGGATCAACATCCAGCAAAAAATCAGAGCACCATATTCATAACCAAATCTAATAATTTCTGTTTCTCAAACATAGGACTATTTTACACCGTTTTATAGATACACCTCCTGAATTGAACCACGTTGTCCGATTTCAAAAAGGCTTTACAGCGAAAGCAAAACATTACATTATCTTAGGAGAGTACATCGTCAAAATATCCACACCGCCATTTTCCGACCAACCACATGCATCACAAATAACCAAAACACAGCTAAATGAAGCACTAACCTTTGACAATCTTCATCAGATGACACTCCTAGGACATCATGTTACACAATACATGCATTCTTTTGTTCGATAAAGTTCATATTTATATATAAAAACAGCATTTTACATCGGCGCATGATGTTCAGAAAATATTTTCCCTCAAATGCATCCGGTGGATCAGCGCTACAATTTACTAAATTACTATTCGAAAACATTTTTAAAATGTAATATTGTCATTCAAAGAATTATAGATTAACATCTCGTGAATGCAACCGCATTGCCAGATTTAAAAATAACTTTACTGGGAAATCACACTTTGCAATAAACGAGGTGCTATGGTCAGAAAAATAGGCTAGGCGATACAGGTTAGCGCCATCTTGGAACCATCTAAAATCAAATATACTATTGTAAATATTCCCTTACCTTTGATTATCTTCATCAGAAGGCACTTCCAGGTATCCCAGGTCCACAACAAATGTAGTTTTTGTTCGAAAAAGTTTATAATTTATGTCCCAATAGCTCCTTCTTGTTAGCGCGTTCCGAAGGCTACTCAAAATGTAATGAAGCGCGCCGGACTTGTCGTCGCGAATGTGCAAAAAAAATATATTTACGTTCGTTCAAACATGTCAAACGTTGTTGAACAAATCTTTAGGGCTTTCAATAATATTCAAGGCGGACGATTGCATTGTCTTACTAAACGTTTCGGAACAAAGGGGTACCCATGGGCGCCCGCGTCATAGTAGTAATGGCCCTCCCCCTATGACCAACTTTCCAAGCCTCTCTTTCGGTCAGTTTCTACCGGAGAAGACTCAAACCACTTTGTAAAGACTGTTGACATCTAGTGGAAGCCTTAGGAAGTGCTCATTGAATCCTAACTCACGGTGTGTTTCATAGGCAAAGACTTGAAAATGATTCCACAAATCAGATTTCCACTTCCTGTTAGGATCTGTCTCGGGGTTTTGACTGCCATATGCGTTCTGTTATACTCACAGACACCATTCAAACAGTTTTAGAAACTTTAGAGTGTTTTCTATCCAAATCTACTAATTATATGCATATCCTAGCTTCTGAGTTTGAGTAGGAGGCAGTTTAATATGGGCACATATTGTTTTCGAAATTGACAATACTGCCCCCTATCCCTAAAGGGCTGTAAGAAGTTATACTAAGGGTTGTACATTTCCCATACTATCCTATGGTAGGAAAGTGTCACTAACAAATATGTTCAACCTTACATTCAAGTAACTTCTGTCCTACTCCTAACTTTTTTCCACCATTGAGCCATTCCCTAATAAAAAACCCTTTACAGGCCTATGCAGACATGGTGAGCGTCAGTTTGGTTTTATTTGACAGTCAGCCGTGTAATGATTATGGTGTAGGTGCCCTACCTATCCTTTCCTACCTATTATCTAACTTGCAATAATGTCAGTGGGTGTTGTATCAGTTTTAACTCCATTTCCTCTACTGTCTTCTCATACGCCCATAAAACAAAAACCTCCTCTCCACCAATTCCACTTAAGGCTCCTTAACCTGTTGGGTCTAGGGGGCAGCATTTGCACGTCTGGATAAAAAAAATGTACCCGATTTAATCTGGTTACTAATCCTACCCAGTAACTAGAATATGCATATACTTATTATATATGGATAGAAAACACTCTAAAGTTTCCAAAACTGTTTGAATGGTGTCTGTGAGTATAACAGAACTCATTTGGCAGGCAAAACCCTGAGACATTTTCTGACAGGAAGTGGATACCTGATGTGTTGTATTGACTTTAAACCTCTCCCATTGAAAAACACAGGGGTTTAGGAATATTTTGGCACTTCCTATTGCTTCCACTAGATGTCACCAGCCTTTACAAAGTGTTTTGAGTCTTCTGGAGGGAGATCTGACCGAACAAGAGCCATGGAACGGTGATGTCCCATTAGACACCTGGCGCGCTACTTCATGTTGGGTACCCTCGTTCCAATACGTTATAAAAGGCTATGCATTCGTCCACCTTGAATATTATTCATGTTCTGGTTAAAAAAGGCCCTAATGATTTATGCTATACAAGGTTTGACATGTTTGAACGAACGGAAATATATTTTTTCCCCTCGTTCATGACGAGAAGTCCGGCTGGCTTACATCATGTGCTAACGAGACGGAGATTTTTGGACATAAATGATGAGCTTTTTTGAACAAAACTACATTCGTTATGGACCTGTGATACCTGGAAGTGACATCTGATGAAGAGAATCAAAGGTAATGGATTATTTACATAGTATTTTCGATTTTAGATCTCCCCAACATGACGTCTAGTCTGTATCGCAACGCGTATTTTTCTGGGCACAGTGCTCAGATTATTGCAAAGTGTGATTTCCCAGTAAGGTTATTTTTAAATCTGGCAAGTTGATTGCGTTCAAAAGATGTAAATCTATAATTCTTTAAATGACAATATAATATTTTACCAATGTTTTCTAATTTTAATTATTTAATTTGTGACGCTGACTTGACTGCCGGTTATTGGAGGGAAACGATTTCCTCAACATCAATGCCATAGTAAAACGCTGTTTTTGTATATAAATATGAACTTGATAGAACTAAAAATGCATGCATTGTCTAACATAATGTCCTAGGAGTGTCATCTGATGGAGATTGTAAAAGGTTAGTGTATCATTTTAGCTGGTTTTATGGTTTTGGTGACCCTGTCTTTGACTTGACAAAACATTACACACAACTCTTGTAAATGTACTGTCCTAACATACTCTAAATTTATGCTTTCGCCGTAAAACCTTTTTGAAATCGTAAAACGTGGTTAGATTAAGGAGATGTTTATCTTTCAAATGGTGTAACATAGTTGTATTTTTGAAAAATTTGAATTTTGACATTTATTTGGATTCAAATTTGCCGCTCTTGAAATGCACCTGCTGTTGATGGAGTGCACCACAGGTGGCACGCTAGCGTCCCACCTAGTCCCAAGAGGTTAACCTCTTATGGCTAGGGGGCAGTATTTTCACGGCTGGATAAAAAACATACCCGATTTAATCTGGTTACTAATCCTACCCAGTAACTAGAATATGCATATACTTATTATATATGGATAGAAAACACCCTAAAGTTTCTAAAACTGTTTGAATGGTGTCTGTGAGTATAACAGAACTCAAATGGCAGGTCAAAACCTGAGAGATTCCTTTACAGGAAGTGGCCTGTCTGACCATTTCTGAAACTTCTTTGCCATCTCTATCTTTTACAAAGGATCTCTGCTCTAACGTGACACTTCCTACGTCGTCCATAGGCGCTCAGAGCCCGGGAAAAAACAGAATGTCGTCATCCCAGCCCCAGGCTGAAACACATTATCGCCTTTCTCAAGTGGCCGATCAAGGGACTGTGGGCTTAGGCGCGTGACCTGGCCGCCCCCGTCTTTGTGATTTTTTCCTCTGTTTGCCGAAAAGGAGATTCCCGGTCGGAATATTATCACTTTTCTACGAGAAAAATTGCATAAAATTGATTTTAAACAGCGGTTGACATGCTTCGAAGTACGGTAATGGAATATTTAGAATTTTTTCGTCACGAATTGCGCCATGCGCGCGACCCTTCTTTACCATTCGGATAGTGTCTGGGACGCACGAACAAAACGTCGCTATTCGGATATAATGATGGATTATTTTGGACCAACCCAACATTTGTTATTGAAGTGGCAGTCCTGGGAGTGCATTCTGACGAAGACAACAAAAGGTAATCAAACTTTTATAATAGTAAATCTGATATTGGTGAGTGCTAAACTTGCCGGGTGTCTAAATAGCTAGCCCGTGATGCCTGGGCTATGTACTTAGAATATTGCAAAATGTGCTTTCACCAAAAAGCTATTTTAAAATCGGACATATCAAGTGCATAGAGGAGTTCTGTATCTATAATTCTTAAAATAATTGTTATGCTTTTTGTGAACATTTATTGTGAGTAATTTAGTAAATTGTTAGCAAATTCCTCCGGAAGTTTGCGGGGGGGTATGCTAGTTCTGAACGTCACATGCTAATGTAAAAAGCTGTTTTTTGATATAAATATGAACTTGATTGAACAAAACATGCATGTATTGTATAACATAATGTCCTAGGTGTGTCATCTGATGAAGATCATCAAAGGTTAGTGCTGCATTTAGCTGTCTTCTGGGTTTTTGTGACATTATATGCTAGCTTGAAAAATGGGTGTCTGATTATTTCTGGCTTGGTACTCTGCTGACATAATCTAATGTTTTGCTTTCGCTGTAAAGCCTTTTTGAAATCGGACAGTGTGGTTAGATAAAGGAGAGTCTTGTCTTTAAAATGCTGTGAAATAGTCATATGTTTGAAAAATTTAAGTTTTTGTATTTTTGAGGAATTTGTAATTCGCGCCACGCCTATCATTGGATATTGGAGCAGGTGTTCCGCTAGCGGAACGTCTAGATGTAAGAGGTTTTAACTATCCTTCTACAAGTAATTATAGGTCGTATTTTAACTAATACAAAATATGTTGAGGGTATTACTAGTTCCTCCCAATGTGTAGGGTAACATAGGGCTTATAGGTATTATCTTTATCAAACCCGCCTTTTCTTATACAATGACAGAACTCCTTCCTGCTGTCCTCACTTCAAAAAATCCCTTTCTTATACTATTCCAATTTAATGCCTTTATCTCTATACTGTTCCTCATCCTCCTCCTTATCAAAAATACACTTATAACGGATCTCAGTCCTCAGACCAAATAACCAATTCTTGATTTGTTTATCTCCCCACCCACTGCGCATTTCACTCACACCAAACACATGGAGACAGAAATAAACTGGTGTCTATCTTCCAGGTGTCCCATAGGTTATCGCCTGTGTCAGAACTGTTCTCTCAGATACAGCTTCCGTCCCTAACTATACAATCTATCTCAGGTGTCCCATAGGTTATCACCTGTTTCAGAACTCTCACGCTAGATACAGCTTCTGCTCCTAACTACTCGAGTACCCTTCCGGAAGTTACCCCAGCATCCCCAACACGTAAGAAGGCAAGCTACTCTTCTTAATACATATAACATATAACACACACTGACATACAACAATTACCACACATTCATTGACTTATATATGCACATTTTAGGTTCCTTTGTTTTAAAAATTACAAGAGGGAGGCGGTGCTTTTACATACCAGCGAAACACTGAACATCCACTTCTTATAAATTACAGACTTCGATATAACAGGTGTCTGCTTACCTTACAATTTGGTGATCAGAGAAGGAGGTTCAGGTTCCATCCAGCACTCACTCCCTCCCTCCTGGCAAGCTCGCCAAATGTTGGTTCCGTTTTTCTGTGCTCTGTTTTATTTACTTAACAAATAAGGAACACTCAAAATCTGCACTTATAAATCATAACAATTTTTATCAAAATACAGCTATCGACAGAAGTCAAAGATCAAACATACAACTGATGTCTCTCCTGAGTTCTGCAAAATAAGAAAAGTCCCAAGTTATTTTAACCTGTTAGGGCTAGGGGGCAGTATTGACACGGCTGGATAAAAAACGTACCCGATTTAATCTGGTTACTACTCCTGCCCAGTAACTAGAATATGCATATAATTATTGGCTTTGGATAGAAAACCCCCTAAAGTTTCTAAAACTGTTTGAATGGTGTCTGTGAGTATAACAGAACTCCTATGGCAGGCCAAAACCTGAGAAGATTTCAAGCAGGAAGTGGCCTGTCTGAGAAGTAGTGTTTCATCTTGGCTCTTTTTATTGAAGACTCAGGATCTGTGCAATAACGTGACACTTCCTACGTCTTCCATAGGGTCTCAGAGCCCGGGAAAAAGTTGAACGATATCGAGGCAGGCTCTGGCTGAAACACTTTATCGCTTTTGGCAAGTGGCCACTCAGAGTACTATGGGCTTAGGCGCGTGCCCGCTTCGACCGAATGCTTTCTTTTCCTTTGTCTGTTTATCTAAACGCAGATTCCCGGTCGGAATATTATCGCTTTTTTTCTGAGAAAAATGGCATAAAAATTTATTTTAAACAGCGGTTGACATGCTTCGAAGTACGGTAATGGAATATTTAGAATTCTTTTGTCACGAATTGTGCCATGCTCGTCACCCTTATTTAGCCTTTAGGATAGTGTCTAGAACGCACGAACAAAACGCCGCTGTTTGGATATAACGATGGATTATTTTGGACCAAACCAACATTTGTTATTGAAGTAGAAGTCCTGGGAGTGCATTCTGACGAAGACAACAAAGGTAATAACATTTTTCTTATAGTAAATCTGACTTTGATGAGTGCTAAACCTGCTGGGTGTCTAAATAGCTAGCCCTGTGATGCCGGGCTATCTACTGAGAATATTGCAAAATGTGCTTTCACCGAAAAGCTATTTTAAAATCGGACATATCGAGTGCATAGAGGAGTTCTGTATCTATAATTCTTAAAATAATTGTTATGCTTTTTGTGAACGTTTATCGTGAGTAATTTAGTAAATTCACCGGCAGTGTTCGGTGGGAATGCTAGTCACATGCTAGTCACATGCTAATGTAAAAAGCTGGTTTTTGATATAAATATGAACTTGATTGAACAAAACATGCATGTATTGTATAACATAATGTCCTAGGGTTGTCATCTGATGAAGATCATCAAAGGTTAGTGCTACATTTAGCTGTGGTTTGGGTTTATGTGACATTATATGCTAGCTTGAAAAATGGGTGTCTGATTATTTCTGGCTGGGTATTCTGCTGACATAATCTAATGTTTTGCTTTCGTTGTAAAGCCTTTTTGAAATCGGACAGTGTGGTTAGATTAACGAGAGTCTTATCTTTAAAATGGTGTAAAATAGTCATATTTTTGAAAAATTGAAGTAATAGCATATCTAAGGAATTGAATAACGCGCCACAGGATTCAACTGGCTGTTGAGTAGGTGGGACGCAAGCGTCCCACCTAGCCCATAGAGGTTAATAAGCCCATAGTCCAGCCCTAGTGATGTCACTGCACACGTCGTTACCTTCTACACATCAGACCAAGCCCATGCATACACAGCTATGCAAACTTGCAAGAGAGAAACAATAGTTCCAGTGTTTTCTAAGAGCTCAGCAGTAAATGTCCACTACCCAAGTTGATTTATAGAGGTATGTCTGACTAGTCTCTTATCTCTTTTCACTCCCCGGCAGAGTTCTGTGTCTAATCTCTTTTAGCCTAGAGGTGCCTTCTCACAGACACCCTGCAATAATTCACACATCTTTCAGACTGTTACTTTATAAGAGGCAGAGACCAGAAAAGACTGTAGAACAACAAACCTTACAATGAACATATTGTTAATCTGTAGTCTAGGACCCTATAAATGTGGAGGAGGGGTCCCATAGCCCCTCCCCTTCTATTAATACAACATAAGCATAATCAATTATTATAATACATCATTGGTGCAGCACCTATCATGACCCCAATTTGACCCCATCAAAGGCCCTAAAAATTGTCAGACTCCAGCCACCCCAGTCATAGACTGTTCTCTCTGCTACTGCATGGCAAGCGGTACCGAAGCGTCAAGTCTAGGTCCAAGAGACTTCTAAACAGCTTCTACCCCCAAGCCATAAGACTCCTGAACTGCTAATCAAGTGGCTACCCAGACTATTTGCATTGCCCCTTTTCTACGCTGCTGCCACCCTCTGTTATTATCTATGCATAGACACTTTAATAACTCCACCTACATGTACATATTACCTCAATTACCTCGACACCGGTGCCCCGGCACATTGACTCTGTACCGGCACCCCCGTACATTGCCCCGCTATTGTTATTTACTGCTGGTCTTTAATTATTTGTTATTCTTATCTCAAACTTTTTTCGTTTGTATTTTCTTAAAACTGCATTGTTGGTTATGGGCTTGTAAGTAAGCATTTCACAAGGTCTAGACCTGTTGTATTCGGCGCATGTGACAAATAAAATTTGATTTGACCTCACTAACTGTACTTTTTGTGACGTGAATTGAGTATATAGTATGCTTATTGGTCATAGTATGGATATAGTTAGTATGCCAAAAGTTCCCGGATGTTGCAATGAATTCGCCAAAATACGAAGTATACACGCAGAGGACACTATTTCCGTACTTTTAGGGCCCATAATTCAAATCTTCAGAAAATGGGTGCGGCTTTACAACATTTTCAGATTTGAAGAAAATGGAGGAAAATTTGCACCAGAAGTCCGACGAGAGCGAACAAACTAATGACAAATGTTAAGAAAATGTAATAAAGTAATGCCTTTTCAAATAGGTTACACATTGTTTGCTAAGAATGTGTTAGCTACGCTATCCTTCAAATCACATAGCATTACAGCAGTATGTACTAGTATGTTTTTAAAATTGTATTTAACTAGGCAAGTCGGTTGAGACCAAATTCTTATTTACAATGACAGCCTAGGAACAGTGGGTTAACTGCCTTGTTCAGGGGCAGAACAACAGACTTTTACCTTGTCAGCTTACC